>NW_015656360.1:1752089-1766590 GCF_001515625.1 Sinocyclocheilus rhinocerous
GTTTTGTTTTTGGGTTTGATAGATCTGAATTTGCTTGATTCATGCAATCCAGTATAGAACTGTGTAATGTGTATTATGTACTATGAAAAAAGGCTCATTCTGAAATGCTTGAGTAAAAAAATACATTTTATGTATTAACATTTTATGTATCAACCTTTGAGCATTTGAACATTTATTTACAACGCAAAAATTATAAACTTTACTAGATGTAGTTAGTTATTGCGCCATCACAGTATTTGAAAAGAAACGTGAGGAGAGTGAGTCGCCAGTCCTATATGAAAAGCATTTTAGGGGGCCCTTGGCTTTTGGGGCCCAAGGCGGTCGCCTACCTTTGCCTAATGGGTAAGTCCGCCCCTGGGTATAGGCAGTTGTTTATGGAAGGTATTGTGCATTTCTGGCTTTGTTTCTAATTATATATTTTAAGCACTTTAATGATAATACCAGATTTGTTAATTAGGTACTACTTTCTAATATTGTGAGGACATAAACCACCACTGTGCCTTCAATTTCTATATTTACACTGTTCCTTTTCCATTATTCTATATCTCAGTTAATCAGTGGGGTGTTTGTTGCACCAAAATTCCACAATGGCCAATTTACACAGTATAAAAAACATTGAACTGCAGATGAAATGCTATGTTATATATATATATCTTACCAATGAGAACTACTAATCGGGGTCTCTCATTGGGCTTCTGCTGGTAACGTGTCACTTCTTCATAGATCAGGAATTCTGGGTCATTCTGGTCAGAAACATTGGCCTCTCCTGAAGAACCTCGACGGTCCTTCCGACTTAGGCGGAAACTTCTCCTTAAACCGGCTAAACAGAGTCAAGAAAGCAGGTCACAAATCAGAATTCAATTATTCATTACATGACAAGAAAAAAAAATCAAGATTAATAGTTGTGTTTATGTATTTTCACTACCATTCAAAAGTTTGGGGTCAGTAATGTTTTTTTAAAAAGTGTCTTAATCTTAACCAAGGCTGCATTTATTTGAAAAATATATATTGTGAAATATTATTACAATTCAAAATAATGTTTTTTTATTTGTAATCTTTTATAAAATGTAATTTACTCCATGATGATAAAGCTGAATTTTCAGCAGTCATTGCTCTAGTCTTCAGTGTCACATGATCCTTCAGAAATCAGTCTAATATGCTGATTTGCTTATTAATTGATTATTATCAATGTTGAAAACAACTGCGCTGCTTTTTTTTCAATTGATTCTTCAGTGAATAGAATGTTTGAGAACATTTTCTAACATTATAAATGTCTTCATTGTCACTGTCAATTTTAATGCATTCTTGCTAAATTAAAGTATTTTACTCAAAAAAAAAATCTTATTGACCCCAAACATCTGAATGGTAGTGTATATTTATTGTATTTGTAGAAGTTACATTTTATTTCTTCTCTAACACAATTCAACCTCATACAGTGCACTTAATCATGTTACAAGTGAATTATGTGAAACACAGAAAGTGCAACCATAATAAAATTAAGTGTTGAAATTCTTCAACTTACACTCTTTAAACTCTTAAGCACTTTTATTTTGTATAGTAATGATAAAGACATCACCATAACCTAACCAGTAACCATGAAACTTCTGCCCCTTAACTAGTTTCAACTCCAGTGCAACTCCTGTAGCGTAACCCTAATCTTCACCTCAATCAGTATTGTTATGAGAAGTGATGTAAAGTGTGTTATTTTTCAGGACATGGAGGTTAATGGTGGCGGCTGTGTGGGAAGATCGAGGACTGTACCTGAGTAAAACTCCCAGGAAAACACCTGGCCACAGGAGGGAGTCACTGCATTACACTTCGAAGAGACTACAGTGCGCATTAGACCACCTCACACTTGTGCATAAGCCACACTCTGCCCTCAACAACTGACCCCAAATCAGCTTTGCAGTTCATACATTCATTCCTGAGGTCATTTATAACTGACCATGAATTATTAATTCCTGCATCAGCATTACCCCAAAAGTTGGCCAGCATGGAATCTGCACATTTTATCACAATTCCTGTAACCGTTGAGGGGAAATCTGCAGCATGCAATGAATTTAAATATTTATAAGCATAGTATAATGTTTTAAATGGAACAGAAAGCAGAGAACACTTACTAGCAGCTGAAAGCAACAACAAATCATCCAAAATATTTAATAAATTGCAAACGGGATATGCAAAAAAGTGTTTTAAATCACAGATATTCAATTCTGCTGAAATTTACATTCTGTGGAGGCAGATTCCATGCTGTCAGTAAGTCTGACTTCTAGACTTTCCCACTGTCATCTTTGGCACTTCCCACTATTATCATCACTACCAGATTATTACAATGATTCTAGGTCAGTGGCTAAGGCTGAAAGTTGCCATCACGCACATTAGCTATCACACACTTGACTCGGTGAGTGAGTGCACAGCCAATCGTGCAGGGTGGAATGTGCAGAGTGTCCAATAGAAGGGCAGCAGCCTGACAGTGGCTCTGGGGTGAGTGGGGTTTTTAGGGATGGAGGACTTAATAAAGCAAAAGGCAGCAAAGGAATACATTCACACAGACTGGGCAAAGGAAGGAGAAACAATAATGTACAGTATGTGGAAAATAATGTGTTTTTTGAACCTTAAACCGCATAAACACATTTCATTACACCAAATACACAAAATAATGTTCTTTTTAGCAACATCATATGACCCCTTTAAAGAAGTGTCTTATGTCCAATAAGACTGCATTATTATTATTATTATTATTATTATTATTATTATTATGTACAGAAATATTGTGAAATTTTATTATCATTTAAAATTATTGTTTTCTATTTGAATATGTTTTTAAATGTAATTTATTCCTGTGATGGCAAAGCTGAATTTTCAGCATCATTACTCCAGTCTTCAGTGTCACATGATCCTTCAGAAATCATCCTAAGATGCTGATTTGCTGCTCAATAAACATGTCTTATTACAATTATCAATGCTGAATACAGTTTTGCTGCTTAATATTATTTAAAATAAAAATTGTTTTAAAAATATAAATGTCTTTTCTGTTACCTTTGGTCAATTTAATGCATCCTTATTGAATAAAAGTATACATTTCTTTCAACAAAAAAAAAAAAATCTACTTCTAATAAAATTGGGATTTCCATGGGCAGAAATAGTATAAGGTGCAATCCATAATAAGCCTAATGTAGATTAAAAAAGGAGGCATAATTGCAGAAATTTAAATAATCACTGCACATGCTATTTCAGCGTAATTATCACTTTGAGAAAAAAAAAATACAATTACAGATAGTTAGTGAGCAAAAAAGTTTCTGCGCTGAAAATTTGCTTCAATGTTTCAAATATCATAGCAATACTTATTCACGCCACCCACAGAAAGTCACAGTATCAAAACTCTTCACAGATCATAAGAAAGAGACACTGGTGTCAGAGAGAAAGTGAGGATATGAAGATGAAAAGCTGTCAGCTTGTCGGTCGTCCCTACTGACACAGATTTCTGCAGCTGCTACACATTGTGAAAATACCGTGATAGCCTGTGAATGAAATATCTAACACTATATGAACTGAATATCACTTCCTTTTCTTCACTCTTTTAACAGCTCCTCAAATTAGCACTCATTAACTAATGAGACTTGAAACATGCCAGACATGTTGCTAACACTTTTAACTCAGAGGGATGACAACCCCTGTCTTTCTTTGTATTATCAGAGTATGTGAGTGGTGCAGAGCATGATATTGCCTAGAGCAATGATGTTTTATTTGTAAATTGGAGTATTGGTGTTCTCAATCCCTCCAAATCCACTCCAATATCTCTCCATCATGGACATAACGCAGAGCTATACTGTATGTGAGCAAGAATTCATCAAGTGCAAAACAGTGATTATGGACTAATAGCTAAAAAAAAAAAAAAAAAAGAATTTAAAAAAAAAAAAATCTGTAAATGAAGATTCATATTAGAATCAGGAGACGGACATAACTAATTCTGATACTGACTCAGACGATAAAAGTATTTATAAAAATACAATAATATATCAATTATATTATTTTAAATTAATTTAATTTATAATTCATTTTTTTAAACGCATAATTAAAATACATTTAGATTTATAATGAAAATAATTTAAAATTTTATGATTTATAATTTAATAATGTATTTTATTATCAGAAAGGCATTGACAGGAAAGTGTGAAAAACGTGTGAAAATAGTCATAGATTTGTTGGCAATTCTGCACTTTTTCGTGATTGTGTACTCTATTCACATCATATACATCCATTTTCCTCACAATGCTACAAAAACTGCACTTATTTCACTTATAGTACTAGCAGTCAAAAGTGTGGAATAATTAAGATTTTTACATTTTTTTGAAAGATGACTTATATGTTCACCACGGTTGAATTTATTTGATTAAAACATTACCATTAAAAGCAGTACCATTGTGAAATATTATTACAATCTAAAATAACTGTTTTCTAATTTAATATATTTTAAAATATAATTTATTCCTGTGATGTCAAAGCTGAATTTTCAGCAGTCATTACTCCAGTCGTCAATGTCAAATGATCCCTTTCACCCCCAGGATCCTTGATTAATAAAAACGTTCAACAGAACAGCATTTATTTGAAATAGAAATCCTTTATAACATAAATGTCCTAACTGTCACTTTTGATTCATTTAATGCATTCTTTCCGAATAAAAGGAGCTGCAGTGGAGTGATTACTGAGGGCAAATTGCTCTCGTTCTGCTCCACTCACATATTCTTTCTAATACTATGTTAAATCAAAGGTGTAAACAAAAATAGCAACCAGGTTCCACTCTTTCTTTCAAAGGCATCAGTGCACCACTCCAAATTGGTTTCTTCACGGTGAAAGATTTTGACTGACCTAAAATTCCCTTCACACTGCCAAATACCAACACCCCGCCCCCCCAATCCGGCCTCCCCTCATCAAGGGCTCGGCCATAGCTCTTGGCACACAGGCAGGCAGCAATAGAAGCTCACTCAGGCAGAAGTTTAGTACATTTAGCAGAGTTAGTAGGCGCTGGGTACAGGAGTGGGCATGCAGTTTCTCACCTATGTACTGTCCATTGAAATAGCCCTCACAGTCACAGTCTTCTGTAGGGAGGCAAGCAGGGAGAGAGGGAGTGAGCAGAGGAGACCAGGATAGAGGAAGGAGGGCTGCAGAACTACAGTTACACAAGCAGGTTCAACAGTTAGGCAGGCAGGCGGCAAGTATTTCAGTAGTCTGTGGTGGGCATGGCCAACCCAGGGGTTTGTTATTTGCCAGGAAGAATATAATGGTGTGATAGTGTATAAATGTTAGGATTCACTTGTGTGGTTAAGTGGGACTCAGAGGAAACAATGAGCGTTTATAACCTACAGTAAATGAAAAACAGGCCCTTAGATTGAAAAAGATCATGAGAAAAGGTGATAAAGATTAAAAACATACTAATGGAATATAACATCACCTGAGAGCTATAGACATTATATGAAAGAAAACTGGAAATATTTGTAGTATTTGTAGTGTTACTCAGTAATTTTGTGTTTCTGTTGCACTGGCTATAATGCCAGTTGTTAAGGACTTACACTGACACCTAACAGTGTTAATGTAGTATTATGCAAAAGCAAAATGTGTTGGTCTCAACAAGACCCCCATGAGTTGGTTAGCTACAATTGAAACAGTTCAGGGCCAATAAGATTGTATTTATTTTAATTTGTTTATTTATTTATTTTTTATTTATTTATTTTTTGACAATAAATGCATTTATAATGTTACAAAATATTTAAATGCTGTTTAATGCAGTTAAACATTCTATTTAGCAAAATAATGTATCAACGTTTTCATAACAATATTGAACTGTGCATTAATAATAAGAAGAAATGTTTCTTGAGCATGAAATCAGCTTTTTAGAATCATGTGACACTGAAGATTGAAGTAATGACTGCTGATGGTTAGCTACAATTGAAACAGTTTAGGGCCAATAAGATTGTATTTATTTTAATTTGTTTATTTATTTATTTTTTATTTATTTCTTTTTTGACAATAAATGCATTTATAATGTTACAAAATATTTAAATGCTGTTTAATGCAGTTAAACATTCTATTTAGCAAAATAATGTATCAACGTTTTCATAACAATATTGAACTGTGCATTAATAATAAGAAGAAATGTTTCTTGAGCATGAAATCAGCTTTTTAGAATCATGTGACACTGAAGATTGAAGTAATGACTGCTGAAAAATCAGCTTTGCATCACAGGAATAAAGTACATTTTAAAATATATTAAAATAGAAAACAGTTATTACACAATATTATTGTTTTTACTGTATTTTGATCAAATAAATGCAGCCTTGGTGAGCATGAGAGACTTATTTCAAAAACATTAAGAAATCTTACAGACTCCAAAATTTTGAACAGTAGTGAATATTTAGATATTTATTTTTATTAGGCTACTGATGTTACTGGAGTCTTCATCTCCAGTGTACATGATTTTAAATGATTTATTTCAGTATAAAACGCAAGTATTACTGAGTGCACCTTTAGGAAGAGAATAAAGAAAGGATTGAAGAAGAAAAGTGACGTGATGTTTGAGATCTCAGAACATTAGTTGATAGTGTACTAAGGGAAGACTTGATAAGGGAAAAGATGGAAAATGGAGTGAAGTGAGAATCTCAGAGAAAAAAAAAAGGTCAAGACCTCTAAAGTGGGACGGGCCAAAATCAACATTAAGGGAAGATACAGACGTTTGATTCTTATAAAACTAGCTACTTGTCATGCTAGGTTCATTTTATATGAGGCAATACATTTTGTGTGATTTGTTCCTCTAATGCTTTAAAAAAAAGTAATGGACCATCAAAGTATATCTTATTCCTGGAAAGTGTCATGCATC
Organism: Sinocyclocheilus rhinocerous; assembly: GCF_001515625.1. Lineage (NCBI taxonomy): Eukaryota > Metazoa > Chordata > Actinopteri > Cypriniformes > Cyprinidae > Sinocyclocheilus > Sinocyclocheilus rhinocerous. Next base: position 1,758,964 of record NW_015656360.1, read on the forward strand.
AAAGCCTCTCTCTCATTGAATGTGTGTGTGTGTGTGTTTGTGTGTGTGTACAGTAGAACAGCAGTTGTCTCTGTCCAGGAATTAATAGATTAGGTGACACACTGGCCTAATTTCATAATCACTGTGGAACCAATACAAGTGTGTTGTGTGTGTGTTTGAGGGTGAATGTGTGAACTCAGATCTAGAAGACCCACCTTTGTCACATCCCTGGTCATCTGGTGTCAGCAGTAATAAGAAAAGGAAAAGATATCATGACAAAAGAAGCCAAAACTGCAGACTTCATTTACTCTGAATTGGAAAAGATGCTACACTGGCCCTGAAGTTTATTTATTAAATAGAGAGTTTCATAAATTCCATCATTCCCACATCTTGCAGGTCAAAGTGTGTCCAGCAGTGAAGACCCACACACTGATGGAGTAATTAAGGAAGAAGCAGAAGAGGAACAGATATAATGCACATAATGAGAGTCTGTTGTGAGAGAGAGCAAGTGAGAAGGGTGCATTATGCATTTTGCTAAACTGTAGATGTGTCTGTTCTCTTTAGATTAGTGAACATGAAGCATTTGGTTGGAGCTCAGTAATCACCTGGCCACTTCACACAAGCACACACATTAGCAAATTATGCCTCCCGTTAGTCAACACTGATTAATAACTGAAGGGGTTTTCCGTAAGGAAGGAAGAATTACTGAAATACTCACAGGCAGCTTTTTTTGGAGACTTTGAGCTTTGAAGGGTGCCCATTTTTATTCTGTAGGCTAACCGCCTGAGGGGAAAAACCATATGGGGAGAACTTCAAACAGTGGAAAAGCATCAAATCGCTTGACAATAATGTTTTGTACTAGTATGACTGGATATTCCTGTCTCTGGAGCCATCAAATATACTATTAAGCGAGATCAAAAAAATTCAACGGTGAGAAAAAAATGCTCCCATTCTTAGCATGAGAGTATAGCTAAGATGCAACCCGCTGAGATGAAAGAGGGGACAAAAAGGCAGGCTGGCCAATCTATGTCTAATAAAACCCAGGGTGAATAATTTAGAATTAATTTGATTGATTTAGCCTAAAGGAAACCACAGCTTTCAGAGACTGTATGTAATTTGCAGCTAACAATGCTAATAATGGTGCAGCAGCCACACTGTTCATATAAACCTGATTCACAAAATACTTAATAGCGTTGTTATTTAGAAACAGAAAACTGTCTTTTTACACATTGAAGCTAAGTCTGTGGTCATGCTCAACCTCTGGGCCCTATGCAATCACCCTTTTCCCTACACTAATGACGCCCCTGCTGGTCAGTCTAGGTTAAATGGTACAAGCTGAGTAGTTTGTTTGTTTATTGATTGATTTGATTGATTAACTGGGCAGGGCTACTAAAATATGTCTTGATTTCCTGCTAACTAAACAGCTTTAAGGTAGTAGGGTGTGTGTTTTTTAGATGTTTTGTCTCACCTCTCCTGAAACTGTTTGGATGGGATGAGTCCTGCACGCAGGTTGCAATCTCCCACTCTCTTGGCCTGCCACCACGTCTGATCATCCTGACTGACCACCTGCAGGATGTCTCCTCGTTTAAACGGAAGCCCTGCCTCCTGACATGGCGTGGCTTTGTCCTCCAATGGAGTGTAATCAAACAGCGCTCGCATGTAGACCTGAAGAAAACACATGGTATGAACAAGATGCAAACCCAGTGAACAAGAGAAAAAACTGGAGAGATGCTGGACTGATTACTGATAAATTACTAGGTTTTATGCCGTTTTATAGTCAATTACCTTGCTCTCTTTCAGCTTGTCCTCATCTTTGATTGCTGGGATGATCTTCAGTGTGATAGATCCTTGTGATTGAGACTAAGAAACAGAAAAAAAACCAGTTCAATTACTTCTCTTATTATGACAATAAACAGGAATGATTATGGTTTGATTTTATTAGGACTATCAATTGATTGAACTTTTTTTAAACAATTAATTATATGATATGGCAATTAATTAATTGAACTGTTCACAATCAACATTTGCTGAGAAAAAAGTGAAATCATTATATTACATAAGATAATTATAATAAAATGATAGCAAATACATTAAATAGACAAAGAAAATAAATATGTTTTATAGACGCATTATATGGACCAAGATTTTTTTTTTTTATATATTCTTTTATGTTCTACAGAAGAACAACAATCGTACATGAGGACAAGAACAAAAGTTGAAAGACATGAGGGTGAGTAAATGATGATAGGATTTGCATTTTTGTGTGAATAAAATGCTTTAATGATAGGAAAACTCCTTAACAAGGAATTTAGGAAGCAGGAGTTGTTAATTCTGTGTTTATGTGTCTTTTTTGTTTTTTGCAATGAATTATACCAAATGAATGTGAAGGAGGTCTAGGAGAATAGTATTACCAGTAGTTGACTGATCTCATCTGGTCTCTTGTGCATTACAGAGCTGCCGTTGACCTCTCTCAGTTCATCACCGACATGCACCAGACCTGCGGATAGAGGAGGACTACCTGATTTACAGATTCACTACCACATGTTCAAGCTGTACCTGCTGTGTGTGATCCATAATACACTTTATAGGCGTAGTTCAATGAATTTTTAATGACCAAATAGATCATTCCCACCACACACACACACACACACACACACTATATTCCCATGGCAACAGCTGTGGTCAGGTGGTTAGTGAGTCTGTTTGATTCCCTTGATTGAGTCTCTGGGGACTCTATTTGACCACAAAGATGGGCCATGTGTCATTGCAGCAGACATGCAGTCTAGTGCTCATCACAGAGCGAGGTAAAAATAATCATATCTAGCACACTCAGTAGAGGTGCAGGATATTCAGACACTTCAATGGGTTTAGAGATGAATAGAACCTTTGAAGACTGCACTGGTGTTCCACTGATATACTCAATGGTAATTAAAAAAGATTCTCAGGTGTATATTTGGAGCATGAAGTAAACCGAGACCGCAAGATTGAAGACAAATTCTTTGAAGTGTCACTCACCACTCCTGTCTGCAGCCCCTCCTTTCATGATCCGAGCCACAATCACGGCCCCTGTGGAATCATCCCGCCGAATAGTGGCACCCTGAGAGATAGAAAGAGACCAACAGAAGGTTCAACTGCAGAGTAACACCAAGCAACAACCTAAACATTTATGATGGATCAAAATGCTGATGGACCAAATTGTCTTGTATCCTGAACTTTTATTTAAATGTAACTTACATTTATTTCCTTTAGTTGCCGTGGCAACATTTCTTATTTTGTTTAAGTATTAAAGTTACTAAAACTGAAATAAAAATATATTGTAAAAATCACAAAAATTACAACAAGAAAGCACAACGAAATGGCAAAACTACAACTGAAATTTAAATGAAAACTGAAAAAGTAACAATAAAATATATTCAAAATATTATCAAATAGTATAATAATATATAAATAATACTAAAATAACAGTTCAAGTGTCTTAATATTTTTAGGGTCACTGTATTTGTGCAACTGGCATTGTTTATTTCTCTTACCAGCGGCTCTTTGTTTTTGACTAGGCAGACAATCTTGACAGACTCCTCATCTAGTTCATCCTCAAAGTCATCGGGGAGAGGAGGCAGCACTGGGTCAAAGTTCTTCTGCGCCACCGTGTCGTGCACTGACAAAACCGCCTACCAAGCAGGAGGGATATGAGCTTCTAGATTTTGTTTTTGACTAAGTTATCATGAAGGTCTCACAACAAAAGTGTACCTGGAGATGTGGTGATGTCAGCAAATGTAGCAGCTCTTTTTCCGTCAAAGTTCTTCTGCGCCACCGTGTCGTGAACTGACAAAACCGCCTACCAATGCAGGAGGGATAGGAGCTAGATTTATCTAGAGCTAGATTTATCTAGATATCTAGATTTTGTTTTTGACTAACAGTTATCATGAAGGTCTAACAGTAAAAATATCGTTTGTACCTTGAGATGTGGTGATGTCAGCAAATGTAGCAGCTCTTTTTCCTCAGCACTCATTGGTCCGCTTTGCAACTCCTCTGCCACCTACCAATCAGTGATAGACGAAAATCAAAGCATTTAACAAGCTATCAAATAGCTGACTTTAAAAACAGGCTTATCGTTTTATCAAATAAAACAATTCAAAATATTATAAATCTTTACAGTTATATACACTACGGGTCAAACGTTTGGAATAATTACAGCTTTTTTTTTTATCTTATGCACACCAAGGCTGGATTTATTTGACCAAATAATTAAATAAATAAATAAACAGAAATATTGTGAAATATTATTACAATTTACTTTCAACAGTTTTTTTCTTTTAATATGTTTTATAATGTAATTTATTCCTGAATGTTCAGCAGCCATTATCCAGTCTTCAGGGTCACATAATCCTTCAGAAATCATTCTAAAAACAGGAATATATTATATTTCAAAATCTATTCAAATAGAAAACAACTATTTTAAATTGTATTAATATTTCAAAATAATGTCAAATTTATTTTAAAATTTTGATCCAATAATTGTAGCCTTGGTGAGCATAAGTGGCTTCTTTGAAAAACATTTAAAAAAGTAATTATTCTGAACTTGTGACTGTTAGTGTACATTATAATATTATATAAATGTTATTTATGTTTCAAAATGTGGTAAATTTTTTTCAATTGTTATTTGTTAAATAAATGATTATTAATATTTTAGATTTTTTTTTTTTTTTTTTTTATAAAATAAAAAAGAAATTATGGATATATATTTTTTGTAGCAAATTTGTCCCTGGAGTATGGCTAAATTAGAGGCACACCAAAGTTGTTCGGTCAAACATTTTAGGGTATCCTCATTCCCCCCCAGATACCATTAAACTCTGTTCTCATATATTATTGTAAAAGACGCATTAATCTTGCCTGTGGTGATGTGATATATGACAGACTGCAGCACTTACATCCTCTGCCAGAGTGGAGGCACTGTGGAGAACAGGGGTGGGGCTCTGCCTTTCGTACTGACGCAACTTCTCATGGATCTAGCAAAGACACGCACAATGCACATGTATAAAGAGCTGGAGATGATTGGTCTCTAACATATTTGCGGCCATACCTTTAAAAATAAGCTAAGGTAAATCATGCATGCTGTAAATAATTTATAATATATGATGCTGCATATGTGAGGTGAATTCAATGCAAAGCCCTGCATTAATGACACACACACACCTTCATCAGATAGCTGAGACTCCTCTCACTGAAGACATCCTTGAGGAAGACCATGTCCTCTTTGTGATTGGCATCTGGACGCAGCTGTGAGGTCAGCAGAGCAAGCGTCTCATGCAACCCTACATGCGAACAGGAGATCAGAGTGAGTGTCAATATTCTGACTATACATACATACAAGTGTGTTTTTATAGATGTGCAGCACACCTGCTCCGGCAGAGAGGACTGGCATGGTTTCTTTCATCGATCAGGAAGGGGTTGACCTAAAAGAGAGATTATCTTTATTACAGTACCCCAAAGTCTGACAGTGTTTTTACATTAGTTGGTTTTTGGGTTTACGGTAAAGGGATTTTATAAAATAAACATTTGCGATAATAGCTTAAAGTCTAATCATGCTATCATATCGCGAGATAACATTGGTTTATTATATTTTTAGCTTCCCCTTGTTTACAGCACGCAGAACGAACACAACGCGAGCCGTGATGTTCAATTCGCGAACAAATGACTCCTATGAACAGGTTCTTTTTACTAACTCAGTGAATCATTCAGTACTGTAACTTATTTGCAACTGACTCTCTGAATGAGCCGCATGTTATTTTTCATTTAGATTCGAACAGAGATTTTAACTGTTTCTGTATGTGTCTACTGAATGATTGTTCATATGACGGTGTTATTAAAGTTATAATTTCATAACAGATTTTTGATGTAATAAATTAGTAAATATATTCTAAAACTAGAAAAAATCCTAATTTATAGAACTTAAATTGTAGTTCTCATACTGGAGCAGTGATGTCAAAAGGTTGTTGAAAGGTAAACAAGCACAACCTCTGAACGACCATATTAAGCAACTTTATTCGTCAAGACAAGACAAATTTGCAACTGCTACTGAACTGAACTGAATCAACATTGAACTGGCTTGAGCTGAATAATGACACTATTCTTTTCTTTAGAGCTTTATAGCTGAATTGAATTTTACAACATTAACACTGTTATTTCCCCATTTATTAATGTGAATCTGCTTTGAAACAATCTGTATTGTATAAAGAGCAATATTGATAAATGTCAAAAACCAAATCCAACTAGACCAGGGTGTCAGGATTCAGACACACAAAAACACGTCACAGATGACCAAAAATAAACTCACATAGACCACAGGCCTATGATACCACTGGCACGCTAGTTTTAAAATTACCTGTTTTTTGTTTAATCTACAAGATCATTTATGTCTTTTTAATGTATTTTTTCATCTACCATCTATCTCTCTTGCTGGTTTCCTCAAGGTTAGTAATCAGTTTAAATGCCTGCAGTAGATCGGTTCATCAATATCCCGTAATGACTTATATTTCATATCATCTTACTGAGTGTGTTATGTGATATGATTAACGAATATTCAGCCATGATAAAGTGCTAGAATAGAGGGGAGAGAGTGACTGGAAGAGATGAGTGATGCTGTTCTGTTGGTGCCAAGAGCAGGAACACAAAGCTCAGAGTGCTGCCACAACTTCCTCTTTTGCACTATCTCTCCCTCACACACACTCTCCCAAAGCAATTCACAGATGCCATACTTTCAGAGTGCCTAGTGAAACAGAAATAGCATTTCCACAAGCACTGATCCATCTAGAAATGAGGCGAGAGACAAAAAAATAGAAACTTTGCTGCCGTTTTTCTTCCACGTTTTCTTCCATTCAACATAAGGAGGGTTGTAACATGTTTTATCCATTGAACCAGTTAGAAATGAGCTGCAGTGAAGTTTGACACTTTGTATAGACTGAGAGTTTAGCATGAAGATGGACATGTTGATGGTTTTTTTCTGTTCAGCACTTTGGTCCGCTTCGCTGTGTTTAAATGTGCTATATAAATAAAATGTACTTACATGTCAAGACTAAGCAATGAGGGCAGGTGAAGCAGATGAAATTTGCTCATTGTATATATGAACAAGCTCATGCTTATTTAGGGAGCCGAAATTAAACTAAGCTACTAATCCTAATTGTGAAAATAATTAGAACATCTGTGACTGTTCCATGTAGTGACACACAATATAACATCAATTGCATTTCCTGCTGTGCCTGTTGAAAAAAAAAAAAAATATATATATTCAAAATACACTTGAGTCCAACATAGCAAGCCATGTGTGACTGCACAGTACGTGTAAGAATATGGCAAATCACAGAGAGATTTACTCACTGTAAAATTTAAAAAAGGTGATGATAGATATCTGCAGGCACCTATAATACCATAAAACTGCATTCAATTCTCAGAAATATCAGAAGAGTGAATGTGAGAGATAAACTAATAATCCCTTCATGGCTACCACGGACAGAAATTCAAAGTTATTTTTGCTCTAAAGAATGATGTCATTCCCACTTTATGGAAAATAGCTTAGTGGAATCAATACACAGGGGCATATGAGGTGTGTGTGTGTGTGTGTGTGTGTGTGTTGTTATAAACAGCACAAATT
>NW_015656360.1:1766830-1775562 GCF_001515625.1 Sinocyclocheilus rhinocerous
ATATATATATTCAAAATACACTTGAGTCCAACATAGCAAGCCATGTGTGACTGCACAGTACGTGTAAGAATATGGCAAATCACAGAGAGATTTACTCACTGTAAAATTTAAAAAAGGTGATGATAGATATCTGCAGGCACCTATAATACCATAAAACTGCATTCAATTCTCAGAAATATCAGAAGAGTGAATGTGAGAGATAAACTAATAATCCCTTCATGGCTACCACGGACAGAAATTCAAAGTTATTTTTGCTCTAAAGAATGATGTCATTCCCTCTATATAAAATATATTAGTGTAATATAAATACACAGGGGCATATGGTGTGTGTGTGTGTGTGTGTGTGTTGTTATAAACAGCACAACTTAATATTGAGAAAAATGGGGTTTGGTGTTAGACAAACATTAAATAATTAAATGATAAATATACAGTCTATCAGTGGAGAAATTCCAGATTTTTTCAAATGATTTTGGAAAGTAATTTATAAAATAAGTGATTTATTAATTTATTCCACACATTTTTGATATATGTGATTATATTTTTTCAGGATTATTTGATAAAAGAAAGTTCAGAAGAACATAATTTATTTAAAATATACATTCTAAATGTCTTTACTGCAACTTTTGAACAATTTAATATGTCCTTGTTGAATAAAAGTTTTTTTTTTTATTATCCCAAACTTTTAAAAGGGTTTATATACAGTACATTATTTGTGTATACGTCTAAGTTATACAGTACTGCTGCATTTTATCAAGAATAATATCTTATGTAGAAAGCCAGTGTAATGTTAACGTTGCATGGCTTGTTCATAAACCTAAAAAGACAAATATGAGCTTTGGCATAAAAGCATGAACACGTCATCATGTGTGCTATTTCTGTCCAGAACAGCTTAGAGCCCTTTTCGGGTTTTGGCTTGGTTCTAAGCAGGGGTGTGAAGTAACGAATTACAAATACTCACGTTACAGTAATTAAGTAGTTTTTATCAGTAATTGTACTTTTTTGAGTAGTTTAAAAATTGTGTACTTTTACTTTTACTTGAGTACATTTTAAGTGATGTATCTGTACTTTTACTCCGCTATTTTCCTCCGTTTGTAGTTGTTACATGCTTATTTTAATTTCATTTTTATCCATCAACGTGATTGGAGAGAGAGTAATAGGTCTCGTCATTTAGTTCCGGAACTAAAGCGGTGCGAAAGGCCCTATAGATGACCCGTGGCGTTAATATACTGCATCTGTGCCAGCCCCTGATTTAATAAAACTGCAGCTCGTTAATAAACGTTTTTTTTTTTTTTTAATCCATTGCAAGTGCACTCGCGCACAAACAATTTTCAAGTTCAACGCTTTTTGTTCTGTTCAGTTGTGGATGCTGCTGATTCACCGAGACCAAGGTAATGGTACTTTTACTTGAATATATTTTTTCAGTACTCTTTCCACCACTGGTTCTAAGAAAACCACACACACACATTCTGAGAAAGACCTCTCTGCAACCTTATTGGCTTTGAAGGTCTGTTTAGGTCAGGCAGTCTTCAGCAGATAGTACATCTGTTTGGCCTTCCTAATTCTTACGGATGTGTGCTGAATTTCAGAACATCAAATCCAATCTGGTTGTTCAAAACTTTAAGGGCGTATAAAATACATTTAATGATGTTAGGTGAATGGTGCTGTCTGCCTGCTGTATGGAGGATATTTACTGACTGAGACTCTGAAGGGAACCAGAGTGAAATATGTAACCTATAGGGAAGCTTATGTTTCTTAGGCTACCTGCACAAGGTTCATTCATTTGAATATGATTTAATATCTTACAAATAATTTGAAAACAGTCTAGTTTCAATACGTCTTTCATTCTAAACTTCAGATTCTTCTTAGATTGAGCTAGCTTTAAATGGAAACTGTGTAATTTTTGTAAAATACTTTCACCAGTCCCTGTTTTAGGTTAATTCCTCTGAAAAGTGAAACACTGGCTCTGTTGCGCCATCAAACAATTAGTCATTGTTTGAGCAGCAATTTGACATGGCAGCTTCTTGCTTAACCAATAGTCTGAGTTCAGGATGAGACATTTTGTTTTTTTTCAGCAGTGGAAGACAATTGCTTGACAAGTGCAGCTTTACTTTTTTGTGTTGACCTTTCTTAATAAAACAGGAAAGTTGAATGGGATATACACCATTTGAAAGTTTGGGGCTGATTTGGTGCTCAAGAAACATTTCTTCTTATTATTAACAGTGTTGAAAACAGTTGTGATGCTTAATGTTCTTTTGTGAAAATCAAGAACTTTTCTGTAATATTATAAATGTATTTACTGTCACTTTTTGTTAATTTAATGCCTCCTTGCTGAATAAAGGCATTAATTTCATTCATTTCTAAAAGTTTTTTTTTAAAGAGTTTTGAATGATACTGTATCAGTGGGCTTATCCCTTTTAAAAAAATAATAAATAAATAAACAAGCAGTTGATTTGAAGTTTGTATTGGGGTTTTATATTCTATAGAGCACAACATTTAGAAAATTTAGGAATACACAAGAGCTAACACGTAAGCTAAAAGCTACAAAACTCCAAATTTGATTTCATTGGGTCTGTTAGTTAGCTGATGGTGCCTGTGACTGATGGGCAAATAATCATAATGAATTATTTGCTTACACAGCTGAAAGCAGATGTAGAGCTGCTTGGCATGGGATTCGGCTCCTTTAAACTGTTATACTGGCGAAGGGATTTCAATTAGGTTATCTAAGAAATGGATAGGTTTTCACAGAAAGCATGTACAGGATTGTTAGATGAGTTTTTATATACCCCAAGATGAATTTTGATCCAGTACTGGTGAAGTGCATGTGAGGTCTGAAATAAAGCTTCACATTATGACCTAGACACTTAAAGATAAAATAAAAATGATAAGATTTAATAAACTTACTCGCAAGTCTGTGCACATCTGTATTTAACATTGTTATTTAGTAAGATTTGGTATTTGTTAGGTCATGATATAATCTCCTTGTTTCAAATAACAAAGTTTACTCACACGTATCAATCCTCTATCTAGAACAGATTTTGAATCTGCATTTTTCAATTAAAATGCTAGTTATTAAAGAGAAAAAAAACTTAACTTTGTGTTTAAGTATTCATTAACATTTTTAACATAAAATCCAAGGCTCCCTTGGAAGTTTGATCAGAACCACTGATCTATCTAGAACAATACTATAACAACAAGTGAGTCTTTATTATTTAGGGCTTCTGAAGATAAAAGTGATGCATATTGATGACATATTGAGAAAGATTTTATACCAGTGGCAAATGGGATTTATGAATAACAGGCTGACCCTGGGGCTGAAATGTCAGCGATCACACAGAATCACCTTTTGTTACCGATTAGAAAGACAGCAAGACATTTGTAGACATCTGTTTGAATGTTTTCCTGGACCATCTTCAAAACTTGCATTGATCTTAGAGGAATATATGTTGCCTGGAGGCTACATCATGTTAGAATCATTATTTTGCAAGCGCAAATTCATTAATAGTTCAACTGCCTGTTGTCATGAAGCAAACTCAAACACGCAGTGTTTTGGCACAAACAGCATTTCTCTAACCCTGCACCCACTTCCAAACAGATCCAGACCATTAGAATTCAACTCGCAGTGACCTAATTCTTTTTCTATTACATTGTTGCAGGAACACATACACCTCAGACAAAGAGTGAACAAATTGATGGACTCTTACTATCAATAATGGAAGCAGATCGGCTCGTTTTCCTCAGCACTGTTGTGAAAGCATCAGTACTTTCTTCTCTACTCAGATGCCTAATGCATCCTTACTCTCTCTCTCTCTCTCTCCATTACAGTCTTTCTCTTCCTCTGAATCTCTCTCTTCTCCATCTGCAGTGCAGTACTGATTTGCACATATGCCACTGATTGGGTCCGAGAGAAAATAAAGCCCCTCTAGACGAGATAATCACCAAAACACACACATACAATCGCACACATGATCTCATGCAGTGCATGCTGGGCCTGGCTTTGTGTTTAGCTCTGTATAATGAAGCAAATGAAGGTAATAGAAAGGAGCAGCCTACCGCTGACTACGTCTTCCTCTCTTTTTTTCTGTGTCTCTGGATCTGTCGTTCCCAGACGGTTGCCTTACTGATCCTTTCACTGTGACTCTTCCTCTGGCTGCCGCCCCTGCCGTCTGTCACTTCTCTTTCTGTCTCTCTGTGGTTCTCTCTCTTCCACACACACACAAACTCCCTCCCCTTTCCATCCTCCCTCCCCTCCTACCTCCTCCCCTTCTCTCCTCCGTTCATCCAGTATCCCACAGCTAGTCTCTCTCTCTCTTTCTCTCTCTCTCTCTCTATTAACAGAGACAGAAGCAGGTGGGTGTTGTAAGACACGCAGGGGTCGTGTTGCCTCCAGTGGGCATCTCTCCCCCTCCCACCCTCTGTGTCTTTTCTTTTTTCTCTATTTAGATTATTGTGTTCACTTGAGCAGCTCTGAAAGCCTGAGCACTCATTCACTCACAGTCAGATGGAAGACATGGAGGTAGAGAAGGAGAAAAGAGTCTCACCATCCCCCTCTTCTCTCTTCCATGGGCATGCAGCATATTTATCTGTGAGTGTATGTGAGAGTGTTGCTGTTTCTTTGTTGTGCATGTAGATGGATTAATCCACAGTCCAGAGCTCAGAGGTTTAGTGTGGTTCTGAGATGTAGTGTGGGTTTCATCTCTGGTGCAGTAGGGTTCAAAATATGAGACCATATCGAAAATCTGGATTTTTTTTTTTTTTGATTAAACATGGGCATGAACAGAAAGTTTTAGAATCTTTTTTGGAAATAAATAAATACACAGATAAATAAACAAATAACTAAATGTAAAAAAAAATGAACATGATTCTTTATTGTTTAGGAATCAAATAAAACTGACAAACCTATAAATTAATCATTTAAATCTGTGACATTTATCATGTTCTTAGCAACTCTTATACAAATACTGAATTGTTTTTTCATTAAATCTTTTTTTAAAGTTTCTTTCTTTTAAATTGTCTAATTTGTGTTTAACTGATTTGTCAGTCACTGATGTGTAACGAATCAGCTCATGGGGAAATATGAATAATTAATCATAACTAGTTATAATTAATTATAAATATTTAGATCCGCTGTAGATATTTAGCTGACCTCTCAGGGTCAACTGTCTTGTCAATTCTAAGAACGTTAATTTCCTGGTTAAGGGAAATAACTTCCTTACTGTACAATTCTACAAAAGCTTGTAGCATAAATCTGCATGATTAAGAGACTTCGGTTATGAGCAAACAATGAACAACGTCAAATGTGATATAAGTAAGGCTTTATTAACTACATAAACACTTAAACTAGTCCAACATACTACATAAACACATACACTGGTCTAACATCCTACATAAACACATAAACTGGTCTAACACACACATACACACACACACACACACACACACAATTGGTATAGGAGAGGGTTGAAGCTTAAGCCGTAAAGAGGAGACCATTTTTACTGTGCACTGTGTCTTTCCTATGGAAATTGTAGTGAGAGGGGTAATTCTCAACATGCCATTAGGTCGTAAAATCTATCTGGTCTAGCAGAGGTGTCAGGGTTGCCATGGTAACCAGGGTCCCGGGGCCCTGTTCACAGACATTTTGGCACCCAGTATGTTTATTGGGTGAGGGGTCTGTGAATGTTTGTTAATCTAATGAATAATTGATTTGTTAAATCAAATGAAAAATGGTGTGTCTGATTGGTCCAGATGCTACAGATGTTATAATTTGTAATAAAACATTTCTCATTTAAAAATCGTCAATTTATGAAAGCGTTTGAATTAAAAACTGATCTTTTTATTTAAAATCTTATTAAACTGTATTAAATATAAAACTGATAATATAACTTCAAATGAAAAAATGTATGATTAAATGTAAATGTTAAATGTATGTTAAATAAATAATGAAAACGTTTAATGTATGTATAAATTAAAATATATACTTAATATATACTAAAGTCCATAAATAGAGCTCAAAGTATTATGTTAATATGAAGTAATTTTCTGTATTGAGTTTTCACTGGTATGTTACCCATATTTTGAATTTCGCTTTGCATTTTTTTGTGTTTTAGGGTTGAAGGAAATGTCCTTAAACTTGACGGAAAATACTGGTAATTTTTTGCCACAACATTATCCGTTGTGTCTACTTTTTCTTCTTCTTCTTATTCAGTGATTGTAATGAACTAGTAATGAACAATTTTGCATTAAATTAAAAAAGAAGCCTTTTTACAAATAAACCCAGTGTATGTTTGAGCTCAGATATGTGATTAAACTATAAGCCATCTAAAACAATTTTATAACATGAACATGATTATAACTTCAACGTACCAAATTCTGCATCACTAAATAATAAGATTAAATACAAATGTGGATAGACTTGCTAGTAAGCCTCATCACTGCAGGAAACATGAAGTCTTAGATTAATAACAGGCTTATAGGTTTAAACCCACTGTGTGTTTTGATAGGGCCATGTGGTCTTTTCTGACACGGTAACCTTGCATAAATAATATGGGTGTTCTTCAGTCAGAGCCCCTCATTAATGGGTGCAGGGGTCAGCATGGGTTAAAAGGCTTGTTTTGGGGCTTCTGTCTAATTAATTCAGAGACATCTGTTACACCTGATCTGACTCTAAGGAAAAGATTTACAAGATCACCTCTGTCACACGTGCACACACACACTCACAGGGCATAAAAGGTCATCTTTCTTAATGGCCGTTTTCCCAGTATATCTAAATGTGACTATTTATAATGTGTATGTTGTTTGCTCTTATATGGACAGTCTTTTTATTTAAAAATTATTCAAGTACTTTCCGATTTCCTCTGACTAACTTTTCAGAATTTAACACACATTAATGAATTTGAAAATGTGATTTTATAATGTTGTTATCAAATAAAACAGATGCTATGTTTTTACTACTTTACTACAAAAAAAAAAGCTAATAAACCAACTGTCTTTAACACTTACAAAATATCAATACTGGAAAACAAAATAATTTCAAAAAGAAAAGAAAATGTGCGAATGTGTACAGTATATGCACATATGGAGGCATAAGAACAACTGGACACATTGTAGATAACTACATCTTAATTATTAATTTATTTCCTTTCAATATACAGAACAGGATGAATCACTTTGTCCAATGAGCTTTTTCTTTTTTTCTTTTTTTTACAAAAGCTATATAGAAAATATCCCAGTTACACATAAATAAGTATATATAGGAAGCAAACAGACAGCTGAGTAAACAACATCATGTTCTGATTTAAATAAATATAATTATTGGCACGACTACAGAGGAGACGTGGTTGAGAACTTCTCATCATTGCATAATTCTCCTATTCAAAAGACACCATCGCAGTCAGGCACAGAGATCAATTTCTGGTGGCATGCATTGTCCTGGCATAAAATAAATAAATTCTTTGGAGAAGGTATCGACCAAAACTTAATAACTGAATGTATCAGAAGCTTTCTGATAGATATAACTTAAAACACACACACACAAACATAGACACCAGACATGACATGCTCTCTCCTACAAAGTGCAGTTACTGTCAGAATATAGATTAGATGCATCAGAACTACTGGATTACATTGTATAGTCTACCCTTATTGCTTCCACAGATAAGATTTTTAAATAAAATGTGCCAAAATATGGTTATATTATATACTTTATAATAACGTAATATGAATTTTTGAGTTGAAAACCACAGTAACATATGCATGATCTCTGTCATATAACAAAACTCTGAATATAAAATGTGCAGACAAAACATAAGAAGTGACTAAACAAACAAATAAACTAATAAATACAGATACTGTATCAACAGATGAGTGGTTGAGTGTTCATCTAACATTGTCATACACAGAACACATTGTCATACACAGAACACATTGTCATACACAGGACATGTTTGTCAAGCTTGTGGTGGAAGAAACCCAATCATCAATGCACTTTTAGGAAGTGAGCATTTTATCCTGGGTGAAAGAGATTTGGAATAAAAACTGTAAAATACACACACACACACGCACACACACACACACACACATATATATATATATATATATATATATAAAGTATCTCTCAAATGCCGTTTGTGTATATTCTTTGAGTCTGTGATCAGCTGTTTGGTTTTGACAGCGTTAACGTTCCTGAAACATTTTGATCCAAGGCCTTTTTATAATTCATGTCGTTATTGCACTCTTTTCTTGTCCTCTTACTTCTCACTGGATTTCTCTGCTGTTTTCCTCATCTCTTCTCATTTCCTTGTGTGAAGTAGGGGTTTTCATGACCCATCAGATAAGAGTACCGTGTGGGGTTTATGTCCTTAAAGGTCCTCATGCCATCTGTTCTGAGGTCATACGAGCCCGACTGCAGAAGAAACGAGTCCATATTAGCCACGTACAGGTAAACACAACCCACAACCCTTCATTCTCTCAGCACATCTCATCTTATAATACCAGCATGCAGGAAAATTGCAATTACCTGCTTAAAAATTCATGCAAAGCATATGATGGCATGCAACAAGTCAAACCAGAGATCGAAATCAAGATTTCATCCCAAACGTAACAGTAATTCACTTCAGAATGTAGAGGGTATATAGCGGTGGCAAGTGATGATGCCAGTCACAAAGAGAAAAGAGGAAAATAAAGGAATATTCCTTCTAGGTTAAATACGTAGGTGATGACGAAGGTTGGAGGTACAT
>NW_015656360.1:1779885-1790940 GCF_001515625.1 Sinocyclocheilus rhinocerous
ATATATATATATATATATATATATATAAAGTATCTCTCAAATGCCGTTTGTGTATATTCTTTGAGTCTGTGATCAGCTGTTTGGTTTTGACAGCGTTAACGTTCCTGAAACATTTTGATCCAAGGCCTTTTTATAATTCATGTCGTTATTGCACTCTTTTCTTGTCCTCTTACTTCTCACTGGATTTCTCTGCTGTTTTCCTCATCTCTTCTCATTTCCTTGTGTGAAGTAGGGGTTTTCATGACCCATCAGATAAGAGTACCGTGTGGGGTTTATGTCCTTAAAGGTCCTCATGCCATCTGTTCTGAGGTCATACGAGCCCGACTGCAGAAGAAACGAGTCCATATTAGCCACGTACAGGTAAACACAACCCACAACCCTTCATTCTCTCAGCACATCTCATCTTATAATACCAGCATGCAGGAAAATTGCAATTACCTGCTTAAAAATTCATGCAAAGCATATGATGGCATGCAACAAGTCAAACCAGAGATCGAAATCAAGATTTCATCCCAAACGTAACAGTAATTCACTTCAGAATGTAGAGGGTATATAGCGGTGGCAAGTGATGATGCCAGTCACAAAGAGAAAAGAGGAAAATAAAGGAATATTCCTTCTAGGTTAAATACGTAGGTGATGACGAAGGTTGGTGGTACATTCATTATTTTGTTGATGCTAATGCTGCAGAAGGTACTCACTTAAACTTTAAGTTGTGTTTAACCCAGAATATTCCTTTACATGAAAGAACTTGGACACTAAAGTCCCTTTAAGGCAAGTCAGTTCACTTGGCAGCCATATTTGTAACGCAGTTTTCAACCATACAAGCCATGAAAGACCACGATTTATGTAAATGTTAGTTGAAATTACATTTCAATAACTAAAATGAAAAGTTTGGGGTCTGGTAGTTTTTTAATGGTTTTAACGGTCTTTTATGTTCACCAAGGCTGCATTTATTTGATACAGTAAAAATACAAATATTATTAAATATTATTAGTTTAAAATATTATTATTTCAAAATGTAATTTATTCCTGTGATGGCAGAGCTGCATTTTCAGAATCATTACTCTAGCCTTCAGGGGCTATGTTTACATGGACACTTTGTTTCAATCGGAATAAAATCAATCTGATTGATGAATCCGAACATAGTGTTTACATGAACGCTAAATAAAGTGATTGGGTTGATGTGCACCGTTTATATCACAAGCTTCAATATCGTATTTGATCTTTTGACATGCGCACAAATATACAGAGAATTCCTGCGGTTTGCACATACTATTCTCCTGTCATTGCTTCCTTTCTTAATATTTAATATTTATCCTAATTAGAAGATGAGCATGTGAAGCTTTGTACCATGATACTTTTATTTATCAAGCAGTCATTTAAGACACTTAATTCTACAAAAACAACAGCTCGTTCCACGCGTCATGTGTCATTACGCCATTTCTACGTCATTGCACACGCACAGTGCTTTTCAGTGTCGGTTTTCAATCTGATCAAGTGTTTACATGTCCTCTCGGTCGGATTAGAAAAGGTCTACACCCCTTTCAATCCGATCGAAATTTCATTCAGATCTATAAAGGTGTTTATATGCAGGCTTTTCAGTCGGATTGAGCCATCAGTCCAATTTCTAATGGATTATTGGGGTGCATATATACATAGCTGTCACATGATCCTTCAGAAATCATTCTAATATGCTCATTTGTTGCTCAAGAAACATTTCTTAGTATTATCAATGTTAAACACAATTGTTCTGCTTAATATTTTTGTAGAGAATGATACATTTTTTTTCCGGATTCTTTGACAAATAGTTCAAAATAACAGCATTTATTTAAGCTGTATATTTTAACTGTGAGATGGGACTTCCATTCCTACAGCCATTATTTTGAGTGTTTCAATAATGCAATTGGCTCTTTTAAGTTTAAGGTGGAACCACAGCCAGTATGTTGTGCATTCATATATGTATCAGTGGACTGTCTTTGCCTTTTACAGTCCCTGATGATGCACCAGGACACACCAGGAGTCGGTGACTTACCTTTCCTCCAATCTTCTACAGTCATTGTGTTTGGAGTGAGGAGAAATCAAGCCCATATACGGGATACCACACACACAACACAGTGACCACAAATACGTGCACAAACACACACACACAAAGAGGTTTGTTTATGAGCTAACTAATCACAAAACTTGTACATCCATTATGATAAAATTATGATTTCAAACATTAAAGTTATGAAATCTGGGAAACTGGGAAGGTCCAGTTTCCCAAGTACTATGTACTACTGTTAGCTTTCCGCTAACCACAAAAGCAGTTGTTTCACTAATGCAATAGACCCTCTTAATATGTGGCCTTGTTAGGACTACAACTGCTCATAATGGACTTCAGTCATTCAGTCAAGTAATACTTCAGAGAAAATTTGAATAATCCAATCTTTGGATCAATTAGGAGTATGTCATTGGAGTTCAGCTTGGCAAGCAGAGTAGCTAAAGATTTGGAAATGGACAAGGGTCTGATTGAACAATATATTTAGTATTTGTTAGGGGTGGCAGATGACACTATTATTAGTGTTAGTATGAGATACATGCAGGATTAATGGAAGAATTTTAAAGTGGCCCTATTATGCCATTTCCAATATTGCCTTTCATGCAGTGTGTAATGTAGCTGTATGTGAATGTAAACGATCTGCAAAGTTCTAAAGCTGAAAGTGCACGATAAAGTTATTGTCTCCCAAAAGAAAGAATCGACTCTGAACAGCTGAAACGAGTCGTTAGTAATTCGAATCCCACTTCCGTGATGGCTACACATCACGGGGTAACACATTTGCATAATGCGCGCCTATGTTCTATGTTGGCCGGCAGCAAACAACTTGACCCGCCCTTAAATACGTCATTTTACTGTCGACTGCTTCTCTAATCTCGGGGAGTTTAACGCGGGATTCACAAAACGCTTGCTGTTGAAAGATGGATCAGTATCCTGTTTATTTGGACCAGCTGCTCCACTGAATCACAACCTGTAAGTATGATAAATAATAGATGTTTATATTTTCTATAGAGCGTTCAAAATACAGAACCATTGAAATAGGCGTATCATTTCCGAAACGCGCTGTACGCTGTAGACCAATCACAACAGACTAGGCCATCTGACCAATCAGAGCAGAGCAGGCTCATGTAAAGGAGGGGTTTAGAGAGACCGAATCTTTGAACTGCTTCAAATGAATCGTTTGAGAATCGCTGGAAAATTAGGTGATATTAAGTGCATATTTTGAGAAAACGAAAGCGTTTTTGAACTTGCATGCATGTAATCCTGTTGTAGGAGACTCCCAAAACAATATTAGGAACCGTAAAAATGGCATAATAGGGGCACTTTAAGTAACTTACAGTGGGGCAATTTCTTAAAATTATTATTAAAAAAAAAAAGGTATAATTATTAGTAATACAAATTAAGCAATATAAAATAATATGTCATATAGTATATAAATAAGATAATTTTAGACTACTGTAAAAGTTTGGGGGTCAGTACGATTTTTAATGGTTTTTGAAAGAACTCTCTTATGTCTACCAAGGCTGCATTTATTTGATCAAAAATACAGTAAAAATAGCAATACTGTGAAAAATATTACAATTTAAAATAACTTTATATTTTAAAGTTTAATTTATTGATGGCACATTTGAATTTTCAGTCTTCAGTGTCAATTGATCTAATATGCTGATTTGCTGCTCAAGAAACATTTCTTATTATTATCAATGTTGAAAACAGTTGTGCTGCTTAATATTTTTGTGGAAACTTGACCCCAAATTTTGAACAGTAGTGCTTATGCATCCTTTAAGCATCTTACTTAGAACATACATTTAAAAAGTAATTTAATTTTACAATAATTAATTATTCAATGAAAAAAGGTCCACAAATAAGCTTGTCTTTGAAACAATACAAAACCCACTGTAAGTTAAAGATAAGTGTAACTGCTCTGTGAACCAAATTGTTTTGTTTTCAAATAAGTTTTTTCACAAAACTTATTTGTGAAGTTTTGAATGGAAGGAGGTACTCACCAATCCATTACTGTGGCCTTTCCTGCCTGGCCCTTCAGCCATCTCTAGACTGTTGCCAGTGGCATCAATGCTGGAACTAGATGCCAGAGTGGCACGAGGAATATGGGTTACATTCTGAGAGGGCCACGTGGCCCGGAACTCCTCAGCAGGGTACGGGCTGCTGTAATAATTGCTGTTTGATGACTTCTTGCTGTAAAATAAGTAATAAACACACAAATTGGGAAATGTACATCCATAAACAAGCATAAAAGACTCGCATAGAGACATTGAAATGCACGCCCTATACCTGACCTCTCATAAATACTCACCCACGAGTTACACAGATGTAGATGAGAACAGCCAAAATCACAATGAGTAGAATTCCCCCTAACACACACGCCACCACCACTAGAGCCAACAAAGAGGCTACACAGAGAGACAAGGTCATTAGACACACATATACACAAAATTACTTTAATGGTTAAAAATGAGGAAATACTGTAATAATAATATCTTACAGTCATCACAGTTGAATCCAGAATAGCCAAATGGACATCTGTTTAAGAAAAGGACATAAACATGCTGAAACAGTGATGTGACTGTTGCAATATTGCCTTGAAACAAGGGGGCAGTAGTTTCTATTACAAATACACTGATGATACACGCAACTATTGAATAGAGCCGTTTAGTTTGTAACAAGGAAGACATTTAGTATTTCTGAACCATCATGTTTGAGGTATGAATATGGTTCACATTACTGGAACAGATAAATTACACACCGACCTTGTTTTAATCAAATGAAAACCTCTATTTTAAGGCCTTACAGGTTGGCCTACAAATTGACGCCATGACTGAAAATCTCTATTATTTAAACACTGTACTTTTTCCCTATTGGACAAACATAAAAAGTTTGTATTGTAGTTTAAGAGATGATATGTATTTAATGATGTATAAGAGAGTGTTTATTAAGAACAAAGAAATGAAATGGTACTCACTGAACACACATGTTCTCTTGCGCTTTGTATCCACTAGGGCAAACTGTGAAAAGAGTAGAGAGTAAATAGACTGAATCATAGAAAGATGGTGAAGCAGACAGAAAAACAATGAACTAAACTATGGATAGTTTTAAATTTGCTATGATTGTGTGATTCCTGTTGCTGAGAATCTCACTCAAGAGCAGAAATTAACTTTTTTTGCAGAATCAAAAAATAATAATTTTACCAGCCAAAAACACTGGCCATGAAACTGTATTATTTTTGTATTCTCTTATTTATTTATTTTATAATTGTTTTATTTCTTCATTGTTTTTCATTCTTCGTTGTTTAATGTTTGGTGAGTGTACTGTATGTTCTCAACACTTATCTCAGCAGACCAGGATTCATTTGTCTGTTACCATGGATAAAACCACAGCAAACTCAAAGGTCACGGATGATTATGATATGCACACACAAACACAGATGGTAGTCCATACAAATGGAGTAATAAAGACACATGCTCACCTCTACAGCTTCTGGCCTGGTATTGGCTAGATACATGGCCAGGTTTACAGGTACAAACAGGGGTCCCATCTTTGGCCTCACACACTGTAGTGTCAACATCACAAGGAGGAAGATCTTGCTCACACAGGTTGGTTGCTATAAAGAAAGAGACAGGGAGACAGACAACATATTAGTGGGTAGTCGTTTAGATAGATGTATGACGGAAAGTGTCTCTTTGGTCCTTTAATTGTTTTAGCCATTTTTATCATGTTTACCTTCACTGGTTAATTTTAATTGGTCCTACGAAGTAACAAATGAATTTCTAAATATATAAATATTTAATGTAGTTTCTAATTTAATATCAAGTCATAAAAAGCTACATGCATTATAATTATATAAAAAATGCAAATCAATTCAATATTTAATAAAATTGTTTAGCAATAATTAATTAGTTTTAGATGATAGCATGTGTGGCATAGTGGTCATATCAGTATCTTGGAAGTATTTCATGTAGAAAACTCCAGTATATTTTAGGGATATAGAAAGACAATCTTTTATGTGATCTAAAATATTCACAATTACAAAACATGGCCAGAGTCATGGTTAAACATCTCTAAACACCAGAGCATGTGAGCGGATCGGAGCGTGAGCGGAGCGGGGAGCGGAGTGGTAATATTTCCTTAAGAGCGCAGAGCGCCTTTCTGAAGATTCCGCTCCGCTCGCTCAATACGCTCAGCATCGCTCGCTCAACCCAGAATGCCGTTTGGTGATTTGCTTGTTCGAGATCGAGAATCTGTAGAGATCGAGAATAGTAGAGCAGTTATGGAGTCCAGATATTGTTTCAACGAAGTTGCAAGCCTTATACATAAATGTAAAGTAAAAATCAAAGTTAAGAATGAGCAGGGAGAAGAAACTGAGAGGGAGTGCGGGGAGAGTTAGTAAAGATTCATATTGGAATCTGAAGCAGCGGAGCGTCACACCGCTCCGCTTCGCTCACATGCTCTGCTAAACACTCCATGTTTAGGCACTGGCACTGTATTGTATTCTTATTTGAGGAACAATCTTTTGCAGTTTAATACAACTGCAAAGAGAAGTTGCTTTACCAATCTTTGTGGAAATTAACAAAGTGTTCTACATGCATTTGATGTTAACACTGAAGGTAATCTGTTGTCTAAACAGGAATTAAGGTTTAGAATGTTTGTCAAATAATGTAAATAAAAAAATATTTAATATAAAAATTGTTTTATACAATTATGTGAAAGCAGTATGTTTGTAAAACCGGTGTAATGTAGTGTATGGTTTTCTATGTGGACATTAAAACACCTGCTTCTCTCTGTTCATATCACAGCTTCTTCAACACATCTTTTCAAGCCACTCACCAGTGTATTGAGCATTAGTAAGAATGCCACAGCTTGTCACTCCACAATCTCTTATAGCAGTATTCATGGCAGATATAACCGATTCCTGTGTGACTAGAGAATTGGGCTCAAAAAAACTGTTTACTGAGGCCACTATCAACTGCAAAGAGAAGTTGCTTTACTAATCTTTGTGGAAATTAACAAAGTGTTCTACATGCATTTGATGTTAACACTCTGAAGGTAACCTGTTGTCTAAACAGGAATTAAGGTTTAGAATGTTTGTCAAATAATGTAAATAAAAAAAGATTTAATATAAAAATTGTTTTATACAATTATGTGAAAGCAGTATGTTTGTAAAACCAGTGTAATGTAGTGTATGGTTTTCTATGTGGACATTAAAACACCTGCTTCTCTCTGTTCATATCACAGCTTCTTCAACACATCTTTTCAAGCCACTCACCAGTGTATTGAGCATTAGTAAGAATGCCACAGCTTGTCACTCCACAATCTCTTATAGCAGTATTCATGGCAGATATAACCGATTCCTGTGTGACTAGAGAATTGGGCTCAAAAAAACTGTTTACTGAGGCCACTATACTGCCAGACCTAGAAAAATATATACAAAGAGATTAGTAATTTGCAAATATGATACATATGTGTAAGAGCTGTGGTTAAGAACTGTTTTCAAAGGGTCACTTACATCAGTTTAATTACTATGCTGTTAATGTAGTTTGGCTGGTTACGCAGAGCTTCATTTACCTATGGCAAAAGGGAGGAAAGAGTAATTATTTAGGCTCACTGAGAATGAAGGATATTGATCCAGCATATAGTTTTTTTTTTTTTACTTTGGCAGTCCCAAGTTTTATTGGCATGACAATTAAACTAAAACAGTCTGTACTACCAAAGCAATATAAAGCAATATTTCAACTTTATTTCAAAGTTGAATATAGTATCTAAGTACACACACACACACACACACACACAAAAAAATTACATAACTTTATCCAAATTTGTATTAATATATTTATTTTGCAGAGTTATTAATTTAATTATTAATTCCATATTGTTAACTGCACATGTAATGGAAATAAATCAGTGTATAGAAATAAATCTTTAAAAGTAATAAGTGAAATGTTAAAGTTAAAAGATCAGATTGTAATGTAAGTTGGTGACCTACCGCAGTAATTATCTCTTTAGCAGTTTCCTGGAATTCAGGTGATTTGGGATCATTCATAGCATTTACAAAAGTGCGGTTCACCCGAAGTGAACTACTGAAGGTTTTAGCTGGAAATAAACAGAATGTGAGGCGAGAGAGTGGGGGTGTTAAAGTGATTGTCTTGGTAGTCTTTTTACTACAAAGATTCTTCCCAATAATCACTAGAATCATATGATTATATACAAATTAAGTATAGAAGGATTTTTGTAATGCCCCATGGCCCTGTGTAAGAAAAAGGATATGTGGCCAGAGGCTTGGCATCAGATACTTACTTTCCACACAGGCATTATTTAAAGGAATAGTTCCTGTCACGCACTGACAGGTGGAGTTCACACAGACACTGAGTGGTGGACAGGGCACTGCAGGACAGGTAGCTAAAAGAAAAAAAAAAAGATGTCATGTCACTCAGTGTTTATGAATGGGAGAAAGTATTAAATGCAGTTGTGAACTCTGCATTACTCTGAATTACTCCGCAATGCACAATCACACAACACATTCATTCAAACACACCTGGTGTGGTTGCAGTGTTAGTTGGGTTAGTGGTAGAGACAGTGGGTCCAGTTGTTGAGTTGGTTATGGGTGGTGTAGTAGCATTTCTTGGTGTAGACTGAGGTGGTAGGGTAGCATTCTCTGTTGTAGCGTTTCCTGGTGTAGTTATGGGTTGTGTGGTAGCATTTACTGTTGCATTATTCCCTGGTGTAGTTTGAGGTTGTGAAGTAGCATTTACTGGAGTAGTGATGGGTGGTGTGGAAGTGTTTACTGTTGCATTGTTCCCTGGTGTAGTAAGGGGTGGTGTAGTAGCATTTACTGGAGTAGTGATGGGTGGTGTAGTAGCATTTACTGTTGTAGACATGGGTGGTGTAGTGGAATTCACTGTTGCATTGTTCACTGGTGTAGTTAGAGGTGGTGTAGTAGCATTTACTGTTGTTGTTGAATTATTCCCTGGTGTAGTCATGGGTGGTGGGGTAGCATTAACTGTTGTGTTATTAGCTGATGTAGTTAGAAGTGGTGTAGAAACATTTACAGGTGTAGTCATAGGTGGTGTGGTAGCGTTTACTGTTGCATTGTTTCCTGGTGTAGTTAAAGGTGGTGTAGTAACATTTACTGTTGTAGTAATGGGTGGTGTGGTTATTTACTGTTGTTGTTGAATTATTCCCTGGTGTAGTCATGGGTGTTGTGGTAGCATTTACTGTTGCATTATTCTCGAGTGTAGTTATGGGTGGTGTAGTAGCATTTACTGTTGCATTGTTCACTGGTGTAGTTAGAGGTGGTGTAGTAGCATTTACTGTTGTTGTTGCATTACTCCCTGGTGTAGTCATGGGTGGTGTGGTAGCATTAACTGTTGTGTTATTAACTGAAGTAGTTAGAAGTGGTGTAGAAACATTTACAGGTGTAGTTATAGGTGGTGTGGTAGCGTTTACTGTTGCATTGTTTCCTGGTGTAGTTAAAGGTGGTGTAGTAACATTTACTGTTGTAGTAATGGGTGGTGTGGTACCATTTACTGTTGCATTATTCTCTAGTGTAGTTAAATGTGGTATAGTAGCATTTACTGGTGTAGTCATACGTGTTGTGGTAACGTTTACTGTTGCATTATTCTCGAGTGTAGTTATGGGTGGTGTGGTACCATTTACTGTTGCATTATTCTCTAGTGTAGTTAAATGTGGTATAGTAGCATTTACTGGTGTAGTCATACGTGTTGTGGTAACGTTTACTGTTGCATTATTCTCGAGTGTAGTTATGGGTGGTGTGGTACCATTTACTGTTGCATTATTCTCTAGTGTAGTTAAATGTGGTATAGTAGCATTTACTGGTGTAGTCATACGTGTTGTGGTAACGTTTACTGTTGCATTATTCTCGAGTGTAGTTATGGGTGGTGTGGTACCATTTACTGTTGCATTATTCTCTAGTGTAGTTAAATGTGGTATAGTAGCATTTACTGGTGTAGTCATACGTGTTGTGGTAACGTTTACTGTTGCATTATTCTCTGGTGTAGTTAAAGGTGGTGAAGTAGCATTTACTGTTGTGGTCATGGGTTGTGTGGTAGCATTTACTGTTGCATTATTCTCTGGTGTAGTTAAAGGTGCTATAGTAGCATTTACTGGTGTGGTCATGGGTTGTGTAGTAGCATTTACTGTTGCATTATTCTCTGGTGTAGTTAAAGGTGGTATAGTAGCATTTACTGGTGTAGTCATGGGTGTTGTGGTAGCATTTACTGTTGCATTATTCTCTGGTGTAGTTAAAGGTGCTATAGTAGCATTTACTGGTGTAGTCATACGTGTTGTGGTAACGTTTACTGTTGCATTATTCTCGAGTGTAGTTATGGGTGGTACAGTAGCATTTACTGTTGTTGTTGCATTATTCCCTGGTGTAGTCATGTGTGGTGTGGTAGCATTATCTGTTGTGTTATTAACTGAAGTAGTTAGAAGTGGTGTAGAAACATTTACAGGTGTAGTCATAGTTGGTGTGGTTTTCCCTGGTGTAGTCATGGGGAGTGTAGTAGCATTTACTGTTGCATTATTCTCTGGTGTAGTTTACTGTTGTTGTTGCATTACTCCCTGGTGTAGTCATGGGTGGTGTGGTAGCATTAACTGTTGTGTTATTAACTGAAGTAGTTAGAAGTGGTGTAGAAACATTTACAGGTGTAGTTATAGGTGGTGTGGTAGCGTTTACTGTTGCATTGTTTCCTGGTGTAGTTAAAGGTGGTGTAGTAACATTTACTGTTGTAGTAATGGGTGGTGTGGTACCATTTACTGTTGCATTATTCTCTGGTGTAGTTAAAGGTGGTATAGTAGCATTTACTGGTGTAGTCATGCGTGTTGTGGTAACGTTTACTGTTGCATTATTCTCGAGTGTAGTTATGGGTGGTGTAGTAGCATTTACTGTTGCATTGTTCACTGGTGTAGTTAGAGGTGGTGTAGTAGCATTTACTGTTGTTGTTGCATTATTCCCTGGTGTAGTCATGGGTGGTGTGGTAGCATTA
>NW_015656360.1:1792733-1797053 GCF_001515625.1 Sinocyclocheilus rhinocerous
TTACTTTTGTTGTTGCATTATTCCCTGGTGTAGTCATGGGTGGTGTGGTAGCATTAACTATTGTGTTATTAACTGATGTAGTTAGAAGTGGTATAGTAGCACTTACTGGTGTAGTCATGGGTGTTGTGGTAACGTTTACTGTTGCATTATTCTCGAGTGTAATTATGGGTGGTGTAGTAGCATTTACTGTTGCATTATTCTCTGGTGTAGTTAAAGGTGGTATAGTAGCATTTACTGGTGTAGTCATGCGTGTTGTGGTAACGTTTACTGTTGCATTATTCTCGAGTGTAGTTATGGGTGGTGTAGTAGCATTTACTGTTGCATTGTTCACTGGTGTGGTGTAGTAGCGTTTACTGTTGCATTGTTCCCTGGTGTAATTGTAGGTGGTGCAGTTGCATTTACTGGTGTAGTTATGGGTGGTGTAGTAGCGTTTACTGTTGCATTGTTCCCTGGTGTAGTTTGAGGTTGTGCAGTAGCATTTACTGGTGTAGTCAGGGGTGGTATGGTAGCATTTACTGTTGCATTATTCCCTGGTGTACTTTGATTTGAAATATATGTGGTTAAGGGTGGTGTTGTGGCATGGTTTGCTGTTGTAGCATTACCTGGTGTAGTCTGTGTTGTAATTGTGACATTGTTTGGTGTTGTAATTGGTGAAGCTGTGCTGTTGCTTGGTGTGCTAATGGGAGGAGTAGTGCCATTGCCTCTTGTAGTTTGGAGTGGGTTTGTGCTGTTGCCTGGCTCAGGTAAAGGACCAGTTGTGGCATTGTCTGGTGAAGTTACAGGATGGTTTGTAGCATTCTCTGGTGTAG
This sequence comes from Sinocyclocheilus rhinocerous, assembly GCF_001515625.1. Lineage (NCBI taxonomy): Eukaryota > Metazoa > Chordata > Actinopteri > Cypriniformes > Cyprinidae > Sinocyclocheilus > Sinocyclocheilus rhinocerous. The sequence goes on from NW_015656360.1 coordinate 1,793,543, forward strand.
GCACAAGTGGACTTGTGGTGCTGGCTGCTGCTGTTGTTACAGGTGCAGGTGAAGCTGTGGCAATTCCTGGTGTAATCGCTGATGAACTGGTAGCGTTTTCTGGTACAACTGTAGATAAGCTTGTCACGTTGCCTTGAGTAGATAAAGGTGGAGATGTGACATTGCTAGCATGCGTTGACAGCAGTGGGGTTGTGGCATTGTTTGCGAATGGTGTAGTTGTATTCTCAGATGGAATGCTTGTTACTGCTGTTGTCAACCACAAACAAATGATCAGAAACAGAAAAAAAGATGATTGCATAAAGATGTGAGAAGCAACATAAAATTAAAAATCCCTATCTGAGCATGTGTCACGCAGTCTTTATACAAGTTTTTTGTGTGTGTGTCAGCCTGCACTGTTTTTTTTATTGTTTTTCTATGTGTGGTAGTGTTTACTATTGCATTGTTCCCTGTTGTAGTTGGAGGTGGTGCAGTTGCATTTACTGGTGTAGTTATGGGTGGTGTAGTAGCGTTTACTGTTGCATTGTTCCCTGGTGTAATTGTAGGTGGTGCAGTTGCATTTACTGGTGTAGTTATGGGTGGTGTGGTAGCATTTACTGTTGCATTATTCCCTGGGGTACTTTGATTTGAAATATATGTGGTTAAGGGTGGAGTTGTGGCATGGTTTGCTGTTGTAGCATTACCTGGTGTAGTCTGTGTTGTAATTGTGACATTGTTTGGTGTTGTCATTGGTGAAGCTGTGCTGTTGCTTGGTGTGCTAATGGGAGGAGTAGTGCCATTGCCTCTTGTAGTTTGGAGTGTGTTTGTGCTGTTGCCTGGCTCAGGTAAAGGACCAGTTGTGGCATTGTCTGGTGAAGTTACAGGATGGTTTGTAGCATTCTCTGGTGTAGGCACAAGTGGACTTGTGGTGCTGGCTGCTGCTGTTGTTACAGGTGCAGGTGAAGCTGTGGCAATTCCTGGTGTAATCGCTGATGAACTGGTAGCGTTTTCTGGTACAACTGTAGATAAGCTTGTCACGTTGCCTTGAGTAGATAAAGGTGGAGATGTGACATTGCTAGCATGCGTTGACAGCAGTGGGGTTGTGGCATTGTTTGCGAATGGTGTAGTTGTATTCTCAGATGGAATGCTTGTTACTGCTGTTGTCAACCACAAACAAATGATCAGAAACAGAAAAAAAGATGATTGCATAAAGATTTGAGAAGCAACATAAAATTAAAAATCCCTATCTGAGCATGTGTCACGCAGTCATTATACAAGTTTTTTGTGTGTGTGTCAGCCTGCACTGTTTTTTTTATTGTTTTTCTATACAAATATGCTAGATGGATGTCTTTGGCTATTTAGTTGCTTTTTGCAGTTTTCGTGTTTTAATAGTTTAAAACATGACTAAAGATACCTTTGTTCTGCTCAGGTGTGCCACTGCTCTCCTGATTATTTGGTCTGAAGGGTCTCAAGTCATATAGAAGTTTGAAATTATATATCATTCATGCTAGACATACTTAATCTGAGGGTATGTATGTATGTGTGTGTGTATATATATATGTGTGTATATTAGTAGTAGTTTTTTGTGTTACCCAGCCGTTGGATTAGTTGGCTGGGTCAGTCTCACTGACAGCTGAAACAATAGTGAAAGTGACGTCTACAATCCCTGCCGGTACCAGTGACTCGAATACGCGACCTTTAGGATACAAGTCCGACATTATAACCATTAAGCCACGACTGCCCCAGCAATACACCCAGTACTAATCTAACCTCTATCTGTGGACATGATACTTTGGTATTATGCATTTTATGTATTTTATAGACTGGTGTTGCCAACAATGGATGCGTCCGACTTTTGTACTGGAATATGGTCATCTTAGGTATGACATCGTTCCCAACTAAGACATACGACATCTGAGGTAAATGGAACGCAGCATACAACCCAGCTGATGAGGTAAAGAGTGTGGGCTTTTTACATCCTCTTCAGGAGAGAGCTATTCTCAGCGCCACTTAACTGGTGCATTTATTCGGGAAAATAAAGGTTTGTATACATTTTATTTAATCTATAAAGTCTTTACTGTGCATTTTATGCAACGCTACATACAGGGACGGGATATCAGTAGGTGTAAGTTGAATTAGCATAAATCAACCAATTATGCAGGGTTAAATCCGACATCCTAGATCAAAATATTCCATATTGAACCAGCCATAGGTTTCAAAACAACCCAAATTGTTTTTTTTCTTGTTTTTTTTTTAGAGTGTATAGCATGCTATTTGTAACATATTTGGTATTACTATGGAAATGAGCATGTGAGAGTGAACAAATATCTGAATTAAGCTGTAGATAAATAAAAATGACCTATGTGTCAAAACAAAAGGTCTTTAAACTTAATTCTTCAACTAGAGTGTGCTAATATTTATCGGAGTGTCTATTCTCTGCCTTGTTGGCAGAGGCTATTTATACTAACTCCGCCCACCACTGTGTGGTTGAGCTAGACAACATTACAAAAGACTCCCATCAAATAGCAGTACTGGTGGAGCAGGAAGGAGTGTGACAGTAACTTTTGTCTATTGCTATTTGCACTTAGTGTAAAAATAATCTATTGCCATTTATACTTAGTGTAAATAGCATATATCGCTTTTGCACTAAGTGCAAATAGCCTCTTCCAATAATTTATATTTAGCTATAGGTAATAGTTGCTCCTCTAAAATGCTTAAAGCCCATTTGTACTTCATTAAACACACAAAAGACAGTAAAACAACAAGAGAAAGGATCCAGTTATAAAATAAGAAATGGCACAAGTTGAACAATGCAGACATGTTCTGGTTCAATTGTTTTCAGAAGCATATGCAAAGCTTGGGTGAGGATTCAAGCTGAGGACTGAATGACTGAACTTTAAATGACTTGAATGAGAAAACGAAATAATTTTGTACAAAATAGTTTTTACTTAAAAGAACGATCAAATATATTATGATAAAAGAGTTCTGCTTCTGAAGCACCAGCATATTAGCAAGAATATTTTATTGAGGTAGCTGAGGTTGGTTTATGTGTTAGTATATATATATATATATATATATATACGTATATAATAATAATGCCTGATATGATAACTTCATCTGTAACTGGAATTAAATAAAAAATTGTAATGACTGAACTAGCTGATGTTTTGTATTGGAAGCGTGTGTGTGTGTGTGCCCTTACCAATATTATCAGTGATTGGGGTATCTGTTGAATCACTGGTTGAGTTTGTGCTTGTGGTGGATGTGGCTATTACAGCTGTAAAAAAAACAAAAACACAAAATTGGTCAGATGATATGAGATACATATAAACAACAAATACATACAATCTTGGAACACAAGTTTCAATCTTCATTCAGTTCCTGTAAGTCTCATGTAATCCAATCAGGCACACCCAGTTACTAATTCAGCACTCATTAAGGTACTATTTACTGTCAAACACAAAACATGCATCGCATCCAAGAACAAACATTCATATAGGTTGACTGACGCCTGCAGTTATATTCTGCTTGTCTT
>NW_015656360.1:1799905-1827120 GCF_001515625.1 Sinocyclocheilus rhinocerous
GTGCAGCGTGCAGCTCGCTTATAGACAGACGTGATGTGTGGTGATTTGAAGCCATTTAGTATTTTGAGATAGAAAGAGTGAGCATGCGCGGTGATTCACTCATGCTGTTTGTGAAATTACGTCTCACACAAGGTTTTCAAATTACTTTATAAGTTATTTAATGAAGAAATATGAAGGTGAGGTACTCACCTTCAGCATTATAATTATTTCACCAGCGCTGGACAGAGACTGAGACGGTGCCGCTGCATGTCGTGCCAAACCTCTCACGGCAGCATCATCAGCTTGAGATCATTTTTTTGAGATCGGCCTTTTTAGAGACCGCCGATCAAACATCCCAACGTGATTATCGGCCGATAGTGATCGGTAGCCGATCAATCGGAGCACCCCTAATTTATATTGCTTTGAATGTCTCCCATGTTAGGAGACCTTAGTAAAGGAAAATCCGGTTTAATGGATATCTTTAGATGGATAATACAGTGGGCCATGTGTCAAACGATATTTTTAGCAAATAATGACACATGTTCACATTTCCTGTGGATTTTAAGGCAGCATTGCTTAAAAGTTAAGATCCACCAGACTCAGAGGCACTACATTCAAGAAACATCTGTTTCCCTTCATAGTTTATCACGTTCTGAGGACAAACAGTGAAAGCACAATGGATATTCCCAAAAATTACATAATTTCAATTACCAAATACCCAAAAGGTATATGGTATTGACATAAATTGTGTGTGTGTGTGTGTCTATATATATATATATATATATATATATGTGCACATTTTATGTAAAGTATACTACAGATATATACAGCTAAAAAAAATGACTGACTAATCCTGCATTTTGTATTAAACAATGACATTAATAACACATCTTGTCTGTTTTCACAAGGGCAGGGCATGATATAGGGTGATAAAAAGTTAGACATTTATTTATTTTTTTCTTCAAGACTAGTTGTAACTTTTTTAATTCAGTTACAGGAAGGTAGATTGGTCTAATTTGAGTTGCATGGAAAGTATGACTGATTACCCCCTTGTCTACTGTTATTTGGTCAAACTAGTCCTTAAGACGCAATGTTAATATAGTGGCTATGTTTATTTAACTGGCTCATTAAGGATTCTAAAAAAAATATCAAATAAGAGGTGAGGCACTAAAGCCAATAACTTTAAGGATAATTAGTTAATTAATTAATTATTATTATTAATAATATTAATAATAATGATTATTCTTATTAAATATAAAATAAATAATAAATGACTGACTTCATCAAAAAATTTAAATGAAAACAGAAAATCTAAAAATAAAATCAATTCAAAATTGTAATAAATACTACATTATACTATCTACAAAAAGTATATAAATAATACAAAATTAACTCTGACTGCAAATTTACCTAACAAGGACTTATAGAGCTGTGACATGAATTCAAATAACAATTAATATCTGATTCATTTTAAGTAACATCATCATCACTATTAATATTTGAACAATCCACTAACCTTAAGTTGGGAACATGCTATAGCCATCAATGATAACTCAAATCCTATGGCTTGTTAATAAAAAATAATCAGACTGATGTACTTTTAATTTGGACCCGCAGTCAACACACTAGCAACCACATAGCAACATGATAACAACCCCACCCTGCTAACAAACTAAGAAAGCCTTTTAAACCTCTTAGCAACATCTTGGCAAACATTCACAACACCATAACACTCTAACTGGATTTTTTTTTCATGAGCACGAAGCACTCAAATTGTATTTAGTATCTAGTTATAGCATTTTTTGTTTACTTAGCACTTGAGCTAAATTCTTGTTTTAAATAATTAAGTTCCCCTCTTTTTTGGTTCCTTAACCACACTTCATTTTCCTGCCATGTGTAGACACAACAAGCCATTATAATGCCATTTACTCTCCCTTACTCTCTCTTACAAAGGCTTACAAATCTCTAAATGGCTCTTAGGTAACAGATGGTTCTCTGGAGAAGAACTTCTGCACTAGTACAAACTAGGCAAACTCACACTCAATCATATCCAATTAAAGCACAGGCAGCCTATACTGTCCAAGTAAAGGGGCAGATTTACAACCTCTAATCCCAAAAAAAACAGAAGAGAAGAGAAGAAGAAACAACCTGATTACAAATAAATAAATCAATACATAAAAAATCATGTTAAAAACAATTTCAAAAAACTGGAAATATCAAAATAAACTATGTATTTTTGTATACAGTGAATAATTTGTATTTATATCCTTGTAGTTTTATATGAATGATAATTTACAAACCAGACAGCATTCATTAACTATATTGGTTGTGTTAGACAGCTTCTTTATCCCTCAGATGCCCAGATTAGCATTACAGCACTTTGCCTGGATTAGAGCTCTCTCTGAAACAAAGGCCTTATTTCACAATCCTGCCTCTCCCAGCATCAGATGGTCCAATAACACAATTTAATTTATTACTTGTTCAAAAACATCACATCACAGGTCTGTTTCTGACAAGATATTGGAGTACCAAGGAGGCAGCAACTGAATGACTTTGCTTTTATACAACAGTTCAATAAACAAGAAGCTAGTATTATACTTACATTTTAGACACAATACTGCTGGCTACTATGTCCACTAACAAAAAAAGTTGCAAACAAAGCCACATCAGAGCAATTAGCAGCACACTTTAGTGGCCTTTGTTTTGGTAACAAATGATTCCGTGTTTTTGAATGAAATGGTTTAGCAAATGATTCAAGGACTCATTCATACCTTATACCTTGTACCTTATTTACCCCTTACTTTTTATTTACCACTGGTTGCTCCTATGTGCTGACCCTACTCTGAAGTAAGAGTTAATTTAGTCCCCCCCAAAAGGTGTTCCTATAACTAAAATCATTCCCAGTTTCTGCAGTGCGATCATGCCAAAAAAGCAGGTACTTACACCAATAGTTATATTAGTAATTTAAAGTAATTAGTAACTACAGTATATGGTACATATGGTACAATGGTACATAGGAGCTTTTGAAAAGGTACCACCCCAGTGACAGTTCTCTACTTTTTTATCTGAGAATGTATGGTCACTTCATTTCATTCCAGTGTTTTTGAACGAATCAGTTGAGTGAATGATTCAAATGATTACTCAAAAAGACATATGTGGGATACTATTAATCCCATATTTTAAATACTATCTCTCTCTCACACACACCTTTGTCATTTCCCTCACACATGACATCTTGCCTTCTATCTGCCTTTCCCTTGCTTTCTGTCTTTGACAGGTCCACCGGTGGGACACAGCTGGACTTGGTGCCAGACATAAAGACAGGACATACACAGGCTATTCTTCTACTGCAGTCATGGACCTTTCACACACACAGTAGGACTTACTTTATTAGAAACACAAACATGCCCTGAGGCAAAAGGTGGTACATACTGTGGTGTCATCTCTATATACAGTTTATTATGTGTCTAACTAGGACACCTGTCTGCCGTAATGATCATTTATCATTTGAAATTTGAGTGAAATTTATTAAATAAACTTATCAGTTTGTGATCAGTGAATATCAAATTAAGGCTGTGAGATCACAATCAGAGATGCAACACAAAAGCACATATTCTGAATGAAACACAGGATATTTGATATCTATGGTAGCTACTAAACTAAAGGATGTGACATAGCCAATCCCAAGAGTGTGTGTGTGTGTGTGTGTGTGTGTGTGTGTGTGTGAATGAAAATCTGAGTCTCATAGTCATGGTACAGTGACTCACCACAGACTAACCCTCACACCACACAAAATGCAAAAACATTATAGCATTGAAACTTCTGATCTTTTCTGTTTAGTTAAAGTACGTTGTGAATTGTGCCATAATATCCTGCCCAAAAATCCTCTAGGGGTTTTGCGAGTCAAATGATTCCAGGATTTAAGAGTCAAAAAGGGCTCAATTAGTCGCTAAGAACTGAAAGATCCAATAAGAACCAATAAGAACAGAAAGTTGTAAACAATAAATTAACTTTATTTTTCTTTTCTTTTTTCATGCAATAGTGGATTGTGGATAAAGGGGGAATAATTGAAGAATAAATGCATGTTTATTATTACTATTACTTGTTTCATTTAATGTAATATTAGTTTGAGATCTATAATGTGAATCATTAAATTAGTTATTCAAATCGTTTCCCACTGACCACAACTGTGACCAATGACATAATTGCATGTGATCATGATTTATGTGAGAAAGAGTAAAAAACACAGTAATAATAGACCCTTTCATTATTACACCTATATTTAATCTACTAAATGTGGCAGTTGTATATTACTGCATGTTTTACAGAGCTTTTTATAGGGACAAACTGACTATTTAAAATGTTGACATGAAATCAAGACAAAGTGCTCTTACATTTTATTTTATTTTTACTTTTATTGCTTCAGCAACTAGTTTTAGAGCCTTAAAAGTACATTTGGGTAACAAATTTTAGCGGTGAGTTAGCTAAAGACAACGGTGAATGCCTATCATGGCTAAAAATGCTGTCTAGGTAGTCAGCTCACTAGGTTTTGCGTGTCGAGGAGCAACACGCCTTTATTTTATTCCGCTTAAAAGCCGGATCGACTGAGGAAAGTCTTATGTGCTCAAAGTCTTCCACGGGATCATTCATATGTGCCTCACGTTTTGTTTGTTGTTGCAGGCGAAAGTTTTGTCTCTTACAAACACTTCTAAGCTCAGACGAGCATTAGTATAAAAACTAAAATGTAATTGTGGAGTTTTTCCAGGACTCGAGACTGTCCATGGTCCTTAAAACATAACACGGTCATGGCGCAAGTCAAACCATTACCAGTGGGTTAGTCTACAAAATAAAATATCACTAGTATTTCTTTTCAAATATAGATTACTTATTGTATATCTATAATAAACCCATCAGCACACACAAACACACGCAGATCGCAGGCTTACCTGAAGTAGAGATTAATATTAATAGGCATAGTTGATGCGTCAGTAACATAGTTCTCTACTTAAGTGTCGTTTATACAAATAAAAAAATAAAAAAATAAAATAAAAAAGATATTGATAACGGAAAAATAATGAAAACAGAAGATGTCTTCCGTGTCAAGAGCTTTATGTCCGTTAACTCGGTGGCTTTCAGAGGTTAATTTCCATTGGAGGATAGAGATCCGCTACAGGTGGCTTTAAAGAGGCAGCGGGTTAAATAGCCTACGCCTGCAGGGGGGAGGATACTTAGGCTACAACCTAGCTTGCGAAACAGGACTCTTGAAATCAGTGTGGCATATTCATATCTTTTTCTCCAACACACCCAACACTAAGAAACGTATATATATATTAATAATCTTAACAAACAACCAACATGAAATAACCCATGTATGTATGAATGAATGTATGAATGAATTAATGAATTAATGAATGAATTCATTAATTAATTTGTTTGTTCGTTCTGTTTGTATGTTGAATCAAAATCACAGTTACCCATTAAAACAGTAATTAGTAGTAGTAGTAGTAGTAGTAGTAGTTATTAAATATATAATCCACACATTTGGTTTAACGTCATGGTTCTGTTGAGAAAATGTCATTTAACAAGGACTCCTTTATTGAAATCAATGGTTAACGTGGCTAACCTATTTTTAAATGTTCTGAGCTAGACTTGCTATGGGGTGCGCTCTAGGTGTTGCTTTATTTGCATCAGTTTGGAGTATTTGCATCAATGTGCAGTTTATTTGCAATAACATGAATGACGGAAGTGAGGTCAGAAAATCCATCAGGACTCATGTAAAGACCTCTCAAATTTTAAATCAATTGGCATAGAGAAACAAGTGGAAAACTTTTTTTTTTTTTTTTTTGGTGTCCATGAGGAAACTTGCTTATAAATTTATAAATAAATAAAGTTTTATTAATTTTTTTTTTTAATCTAAAAATGCATAAAGGTTTGTGTGAGGAGTAGGCCAAGGGGATAGAAAATACAGTTTATTATCTATACACATTTTATTATGTGTCTAACTAGGAGTCCTGTCTGCCATAATGATAATTTATCATTTGAAATTTGAGTGAAATTTATGAAATAAACGTACCAGTTTGTGATCATTCAGGAATGAAACGGATATTCAGAAAAAAACGTACCATTTTGTGATTCATTCAGGAATGAAACGGAGTATCAATTTAAGGCTGTGAGATCACAATCAGAGATGCAACACAAAATCACATATTCTGAATGAAATACAGGACATTTTATATCTATAGCTACTAAACTAAAGGATGTGAAGGAACCAATCCTAAGAGTGCTCACTCACACCCAAGTGTGTGTGTGTGTGTGTGAATGAACATTGGAGAGTCTCAGAGTCATGGTACAGTGACTCTCACACAAAATGCAAAAACATTGTAGTATTGAAACTTCTGATCTTTTAAGTGAATAGAAAATACAGTTTGTACAGTATAAAAACTTATTTTTGCCTATATATGAAATATCCCCATAATGATAGGAAAACCTGTGTGTGTGTGTATGTGTGTGTGTGTGTGTGCGCGCGCACTTTTTCATATTTTATTCTTTCACTTTGTCATGGAAACAATTCATATATTGTATATCACATTAAACTATAATTAGAAACAGGAGGTGTTATTACCATTATCTTTAAACCTATATCGTCATATTGGCCATATACTGACGCGCACACAGTTAAGGAGTTGGACAATTATAGCACACCTTATTGTGAAACATTTTACTAATTCTTTTTTCATAAAACTAACTCCAGCCTTCAACTAAGATATGTATTTTATGAGGCTATAAAAGGGCTCCTGCTTTGATCTAAAGCATATCTGGAGATGTCAGGTTAACAGGCATATTTGATGTTTGCAGACTTCATGATGAAGCATGAGTAAACCCCAATAACAAATATGAAAAATTAAAACCGAGGAAAACAGTATGAAAAAAAGAGTCTGACGTCAAAGCTTTATAGTTCTGATTCATTCCAAAAACTCATTATGAACTTCACAATAAAGGTGAGAAGCACTCATATATCTCCAATGGAAACAGTCTGTTTGATACTGTTTTAAGGAAGAATGTCTTGACATTTAGTGCTCAAACTCCTTCACTTGTATCAAGTAGCAACAGACACTCCCTTCCTTCTTATCACTTTGGAAAATTTGAGGATTGCCAAGGACAGGATGGCAACATAGGCCTTTTGTTTAACCAGCAGTGTTAAAAAGATAACAGATAAAACTTAGCCATGCCAAGACTCAGTGTCAACTAACATGCCACAGCAAAATGTCAGCAAAAAAAAACAAAAAACCATCTTGAATAGTTGTTGTTTGATAATTTGTTCTATTGGAACATATTTCCTTGGTATTGTCTTGCCAGGCACCTATGTATAATAAACACATTAAAAATTGTACATTTACGAGACAATTTCCATATAGGGATATTGTATCTCCTAGGCTTCCTGATCAGAACATCATGTGATGAGAATATCTTGGGTCCTCCAGGTCTAAACTCTCATCTTCTGAATGTTCTGAACACACTTCATTCAAAGTTTATCAAAAGCTTCCCCTTATGTGTCATTTATGTGTGATAAAGACTGATCTGTGCTGGCATTCAGAAGATGTAAGAGGGTAAAGAGTTCTAGAGTTGAGGCAACCGTATTGTTAATATTTAAAATGGTCATAAAGGAAAATGGGGGTTTGTGTAATGAGGAGGGCTTGAACTCTAATCTGTGCAGGAATGCAAAGTCATTCAGTGTTGAGTGTATCAGAATAGTCAGTGTAGCAATGGCACCGACAGGGATATACCACACATCAGATTTTTCCATCCCAGCTAGCAAAAATATGTTCTACTAAAAACATGTTTTAGTAAAATTCCCATTAAGTCATAAAAATGTTATTTCTGAATGTTCTTTGAATGTTCAAAACGTCCAGTTTTTTAAATGTGTCGTGCAAACATTACGGGAACATACCATGTTATCATTTTGCAAACATTATATGGAAAAGTTATTTTTAAATATTCTCTGAAAAAAAATAAGTAACATTTAAAAATAAAATAAAAAAACACTAGATGGAAGTCCAACTAAAATGTTTCAGGAAAAAAAAACTTTCCAAGTAAGTCTTGATCCGATTTAAGATTCTCCATCACTTTTGTTGGACTCAGGGCAGGTTATTTAGGTTAGTTCAGTGCTGGTGATGCGGGATTGAGGAAGCAGATTTAATTCTGGCTTTACGGCTTTATTGACCTTCACTGGACTAAAATGCAAGCATTTTGGGTTAAGCGTCACAATTATGCACCAGAAGTAAAAGGAAGCTCATTTTGCCCTAGCTTTTATATTTCATGAGAACTGTTTACTTATGAAAATGTGAGGAAATCCAAACAAGTATTGTGATAGGCAGGCAAATCATCATAGAGAGATAGCTAGCCGGCATTGTTCCAAGAATGGCATAGAGAACTTGGGAAATTTGCAGCATATGAAAATATTTGATTGTTTAGTTAAAAGAATATATGTTTAAATAGTAGGCTACATATAGGGTTTTTATAGTAGGTACTGAAAAATGACCTTTTAAGGAGACTCAATAATAAGAGTGTTAATTATTGGGGTACTTTATCAAACCTGTTTATTTGAGCAAAATGTATTAGTATTTTGTGTAGACTTCTGTTGAAAACTTTGAGCAAATTAGAAAACAGCTGAAAGTGTCTTTGTTTTGAGAACTGAATGAATGGTTTGGGAAATTGTGAAAGTTTCTGTTTCAGCTTTCAACTGTATCAATTATGCACTGTAAAAAAAAAAGGTATGTGCTATCTACACATTCTAAACAAAAAAATATGGTAACAACATTACACGTAATATTTTTGAGTAGTTTTTAAGGCTTGATTTCTTTGATTAAATTAATAAATACAATTAAAATCTGCTAAATTATTTAATCTATGACACAATGAATTTAATATTGTTAGTGAAATGTGCTAATTTGTTTTAAGTTGATTCTCAAAAGTCTGTGATTTTGAGTTATCTTGTACAATTACAAGACTGTGTGCAGCTAGACAGCTCAAGTAGGAAAAACTTGTAACTGCACTGGTGTTAGCAAAGCTTCTGCTCATTGAACAAAGCATCATGCGTTATAATGTTAGTATATGCAGTTATCCACAAACTAACCATAAGCTCTCCTCTTCTGCACAGTGGTAACGGCAGAAACTTCAACATAACAGAAACTCTTTCAAATGTCAAACATAACTGAACATTAAACATTAACAGATGTTTCCATTCACTCAAAAACACATAAAATAGTACTTAATTTCAATATTTACCCTCCATATCCAGTCATATGCAAAGCATGCTAGGAACTAACAACCACTGCCAAAATGAAACTGCACAATTGAGCTAATTCTCTTAAAATAAATAGATAGCCTTTCTTCTTTAATTTTATCAGCTTAATCAGTTTCTCAATTTAAGCTTCAAAATTGCTTAGGTTTCTTAAAATCAAATGAGGAAAACATATCTCTTAGTTTTATTAGTGAAATGTTCTCAATATGTTCCATACAACATTGAACCACAATTTCTTTAATAAAATATACACACTATTTTTAATTATCACATTAATTTTTTTAATGAAAATTGTAAGGCCCGTGATTCATTTTTTACAGTGTAGTGTGTTAGCAATTAAGAAAACCTGTAAAGTGGTTGGAACATGATTGAGTTGGGGGAGGGGAGTTTTCCAACTTGTATAAGCAGGTATTTACACTTAAAGTAAAGTTGTCTTACTCACAACATGTATTTACATTCAATGTGTGAGTCAGTTGTTACTGGTTATTGACATATCACAGGAAGTAAAATGAGGAAACAGGAACAAAAATAATCGTAAAATGGATGTTCCCTGAAATGTATCAAAAACTAGTGCTGTCATTTTTCTTTTATGATGCCCATTGTCTCATATCTACAGCTCAAATGCTCTCAATAATAGACTCTATGACACATCTGAACAATTGATTTGATGTCTTTTCCTCAAGGGGTTCTAAACCATCAGTAAACCATGTAAGTGGTTCGGCAAGATTACTATGTTTGAATATGTTGCTTATGCCTAAGATACATGGGACAGAAGTTTTATGTGTGGCCAGTCATTCATCAGAAGGACAGGAAACAGAGAACTGTGATAAATCATTCTGCCTTTAATTAAAGCAGAAGGAAATCGCAACTAAGTTCTTAAGGTTATGGTAAACTTGACAGTTGTGCAGCTGCAATATTGATTAAATAAACTGGTCAGCCTACAAGAACCTACAAATCAAGGGCGATTTTAATCAAATAAGTTATTTTCTCTTTTGTACGTTACAATCCCATTAATCAAATCAAATAGTTTTGGTTTCATGTTATAAATGAAAAATGTTTTAAAATATGGGGATCCTTCAGTAATAAAAGTAGTACACAGTGTACAAAATAAAATAATAAAATAAAATTGAATACAAAATGAATACAAATTTATTTAAGCTTAATTTGTTTTGAAATATGAACCTAAAGGTTGTTGTTTATTAATATAATATGTTGTTGTTGTTTTTAAAGTAATATAATAAAAGTCTAATTATTCACTAATTTATGATGTTTGGTAAACACAGACATAAATCATCATACATCACTTATTTTGTCTGTGAAAAAAATGCATTCTGAGGTCAGATCCACTGGGAAGTCTGTTCCAGGACAAGGAAACCAGGAATAGCCATTCATTTTCACATACAATATACCAATTCTTCCTTATTGTTCTGGTTTAAATGGAAGCATGGAGTCCGTTAATGTAAACAAATAACAAATGGGTGTTGTTAGAAACCTTAGAACAGAATTCTCATGACATTGCATAGTTGACAGAGACTGTACATGTCTCAGTGATGCCAAACTAACAATGCAGTATCTTAAGAAACAAAAGTCTCAAAGTAGACCAGGGATTTCCTCCTAATTCCGTCAAAACTATCACAAAATGGGAAAATATGAATAAAAAAGAAAGCACTACAGCTTGAAACTCATACAGTCAATAGATGCTTGGCTGAAATGCGCGACAGTCTCCCCCGTTCAAGTGACAACTCTCTGTTTGATCAGTTGTGGTCAGAACATGATACACCTTTATGGCTTTATGACATTCAGGTTGCCGTAGTGACAAAGGCCACTCAGTGCTCCACTGTAAAACTAGAAAGCTGCTCCTTTGGCCTCATTGCTTACTGGGACCGATACTAATTTAGAAACCTACAACTTTCCTGATAAGTGCTAAAGTTATTTTGAAGAGTTAATTTTCCTAGCAGTGGCCTATCTAATGAGTGACGTGAATGGCTAGTTCATAGAGTAGTTTGTGGACTTTAAACCTTTTAAATGCCGCGCCTAATGTGTTATTTTAACACTATGATTGAGACATCAATCATTACAGATTTTTATACACTTGGAACTTAATGCATGTTTGAAAAGTAATAATATTATAAAAGTAGGGAGACACGTCCACCCCATCTATCATATTTTCCATCAATTCAAAAAAATAGGACGTCTAACATTTTGTTTTTTTCATACATTCAAATGACTTCTCAAACAAAACGAACAAAGCATCTGTTATTTATGAAGTGGAGTTTATTGCCCCGAAACGAACCGGGCCATAAATCTCTCTCTTATAACTATATTTATATTAAAACTTCCTTGATGTCGTAAGATACGAGTAAATGCTTAAACTTAAAAATGACTTGAAATGTTTGATCAACATTTGGCGGCACATAAAATGGGCCACCGTCTTTAATAATCTGAAAATATGATAGTGATCTAAATGTTTCATTAACACTTTTAAAAACATCTAATAATATAGGCTGCAATGTATAAAGGTAAGGTATAAGACAACATCTTGTGTATTTCTACTAAGAGTAAAACTCCATAATTATTACCGTTCACATTGGTAGAAGGGAAGGGAAAAATAACCATTTTCTCTTTTAATATTTTAAAATATAATTTATTCATGTGATGCAAAGCTAAATTCTCAGCATCATTACTCCACTTTCCAGTGTTACATGATCCTTCAGAAATTATTATAATATGCTGAATTGCTGCTCAAGAAACACCATCAATGTAGAAAACAGTTGGGCTGTTTAATATATATATATATATATTTTTTTTTTTTTTTTTGTGAAAACAGTGATACATCTTAAGGATTGTTTGATGAATAGAAAGTTCAAAAGAACAACATGTGAAATTGTTTTTTTTTTTGTAACACTATAAATGGGTTTACTGTCGCTTTTGATAAATTTAAAGCATCCTTGCTGAATAAAAGTTACAATATCCCCAAGGGATATTAACCAGATTTGTCCTTCATTCACATTCTAGGGCAAGTTGCTATCTGGGAATGGTTGTGAACTTCAGTGAACTTAGGCAGGCCCTGAAAACCAAGCTGTACAGGGCTGGGTATAAAGCTATAAAAAAATCTCGAACACACAGTCCACGCTCCACCCTATTACCTCAAGATGGTGCAAGTGATGAGATACCAGGGGGGAAAAAAACTATTTTTGCATTAATTGCTCAATTTTAGAAAAGTTTGCCTCTTTGTAATTACTTTAAGTAATGAGAGTACGCTAATTGCTCTGATTGTCACCCTGGCAAGTACCTTGATTTATGGTCAATGTGACAGAGCAAAACTCAAGATTAGATTCAAATTCACCTTACTTAGAACCTTAAGTCCACTTAAGCCCTTCAGCCCAAAAAGATATGGTATGTTTAACAAATAAGATACTGAAGGGGTGGATCCCTAACAGTACAGCATGTAAAATGTCTCCATCCTTGTAACATCACACAATAGAAATAAATCAATGCATCCGAACACACTGATCTCAGCATTTTTATTGTTTTTCCTAATCAATAATAAAGTCAAAATGGACAGGTATAGCCCTGTGTATCAGATCACAAGAGTCTGTAATAAAATAAGACAGGAGAGAAAAAGATCATTCATTACAAATTTGGCATGGTGACAAAAAGAGGGCAAAAAGAAAACATGAAAAATGTACATGCAAAAAAAATTTTTTTTTTAAATTAGTGTTATTAACTGTATGTAAACAAAAAAAAAAAAGAATACTTTCAGGAATATACAGCGTGAAGCCAAAAAAGAAAAAAATTAAAATAAAAAGTGTCAAGAGACCCTTATGGTGGCAACCACTGACAGACTGATGGCTGACATTATAAAAAAGTGCTAAATGGGATTCTTTCTGACGAAGAAGGGAAATGAGGAGTGGACGGAGGGAGAGAGGGATGAGCAAGCCAGACAGGCGCAGAAGAATCCCATGATGTGGCCTGTGCCAAGAGGCACTTACACGCTCTCATGCAGTGCCCTCTAGTGTATAGCCCTTGGCTTCACAATCCAAGGGAAAAAAGAAGGACAGGGTGAAGGGGGTTCATGTGCTGTCAGTCACAGACCCCCCTTCACAAACTCAATCCCTCTTTATCCCCCTCCAAGTCACCTGCCAGTCTCAAGAAAGAGTATATGTTATTTTACATACAGATACTCTTATAAATATATATTTATATATATGGCCCTTACTGAAAGAGAATGTGAGCATTTCACATCGACATAAAAGTACCATAATCTCTATACAGCTAAGTGGAAAGTGGTGTCAGTGTAATTTAACAGACAGCATTTTTGTCTACTTTATGTACTTATTCAGAAGAATAATTTAAAAAAAATCTCCTGAAAAAGCGCTTTGTATTTGCAAAATGTCTGCCTCTTGGATGAATGCTTGCTACCCTTCTTATAGATTTGCTGTCCACACGTTTTCCTGAGTAATACTTGAATCATTGTAACAGACGATTTCAGTTGTGGGTGACTCCCTGCCATTGCTTTTTCATAGTTATTTTTACATGCTTGTGAAGTCAAATGCGAAAAAGTAAGTGAATTACTTTTGGAAAAAAGTAAATAACTATTTTTGCTTTCTTTTTCGTCTATTTATTAACAGAGCAGAACTAAAAGTCTACGGAGCATTTCCTTTTATTCAGAAGGAAATCGAAATAAAGAAGAACGTAATAATGGAAAATGCATCGCAGGCCAAAGGAGGGTGAAATTTCATATGAACATAATGGCAGTGAGAAAAACATTACTTAAAAACATTACAATTTCATTAAAGTAGGAGAACTAAATAACAATATTAATAACAATAATAACAACAACAACAACAACAATAATACAAAATAAAGACAGCATGACAAAATAAAAATAGGGAACCTCCATCTGAGCATCTAGGCACAGGAGCCCATTCACCTGTAGCTTTGGCTTGTTGGGGTTTTGGAGCCACTGCTGACTGGGTCGCTGGCATCAGCCAAGAGACTGCTATACCCTGAGAATTCGGAGACTGATGTCTGTAAGCGGTGAGTTACCTCTCCCCCCGAGTCACTGCTGAAGGCCAGGGACACTCGGCCCCCTTTAAACTGCGTCCCAAAAGCCTGGGCAAAGTTCTCGATCTGATAAAGAGCCTTGGCTGGGTCCAGCGTGGCCAGGTCCTGGGAAGCAGCCAGGGAGAATCCTCCTGTGGTGGCTGCGGCTCCATTTTTCGGCCCTTGCGGTTCCTTTGGATCGCCCAGGTTGGGAGGCTGAGGTGTGATCTGGTAGGCGTTGGTGTTGGGGGGGAGTGGAGGTGGCGGAGGGGAAGTGTGCTGCTTATCCAGCTGTTCGGTGAGCTCCTGGGAAGGTGTGAGCTGCTGCGTGTGTGCAGACTGCTCCAGGCTGCTCAAGTGGAAGCCCGTTGGAGGCGACGAGCCCTCTAGGAGACCAAAGTGGGACTTTGGCACAGATGAAAGGGAGGGCGAAGATGAGACAGGTTGAGAGAACGAGTACTCGAGAGGTGAGGAAGTATACACATGCTTGTCTGACAAAAGCGGGCTAGGGCCTGAAAATGGTCCTGTGGTAGTCATGGCAGAACTGGAACCCAGCGGGAAGCTTGCGCTGTGACTGGTCCTCTCTAGTGCCTGTAGGAGAAAACGTGAGTACTCATGCATGATTACGGCTTTGTCACTACTGTTGGGACTTGACTGGGTGTCCTCAGTTCCCAACGGGTCTGCAGCATCCGTGGTGGCTGGCTGGAGCTCAACGTGATGGGGAACGGTGATGTCGAAGGTCACTTCAGGCTTGTGAGCATAGTGGTCCAACAAGCTCTGGAGAACCTCATCTGGGATACCAGATTTGTCCTGCTTTATATCTCCCAGAGGGGATGAGTCCAGGAGGCCCAGTGCAGCGTCGCCATCTAGGACCCCAGAAACGACACCCTGAATGACCGTCGGTTGCGACTGCAGATGACTGACACCTATGTCATAGTCTGAAGCTCCAGAAGCAGCACCGCCACTGTTCGGCACATGAAGGTATCGCCTCTTCTTCAGAAACTGCATGGCATCGTCATAGTTACAGCTGCTGGGACCAACTTTGGCCCCTGGACATGGAAGAAGCCCGAGGCTGTCCAAGCCTCCTCCCGCAGGCAAGTCCATGCCTCCTGGCTTGGATTGATCCATGGGGTGAGTATTTTTCTCCAGGGACTTCCTGTTCCCCTTCTTAAAAGGCATCTTGGGAGCCCGGCCGTGTTCACCATGCATGCTGAGGCCCGGCTGGGCTGAAGATGATGTTGTTGATATCGTGTGGTTCCCGGCTGAGCCAAAGTCATGCACCCCGTAACTGTCCGCCCCCTGACTATGCAACACTCCCATAGACCCAGATGACTTCTTACGTTTTCGCTCACCCCCCTCACCAGCATTTTTTGTCTTGCCCCGCTTGCGGCTAGGCGTAGCAGCATTTCCCTGAGAGATTCCGTAGCTGCCGTGTTCTCCGTCGCCTGCTGAGCCCAACTCGTGCTCTGCCCCATCCACACCCTTTTTTATGGCATCTCCACATGTCCGCTTGTGCTTCAGCAACCGGTCCGTTCTGGAAAAATACTAAAGAAAGAACACAAGTATGAGAACACAGTACTGCTAAACAGAAATGGTTGAAACTTGTGCACGAAACGCACCTGTTGGCAGGTGTCACACTTATATGGCTTTTCTCCACTATGAGTTCTCTTGTGTCTTTCCATGTGATACTTCTGAATAAAACGCATGTTGCACTGGTCACAGCTGAATGGCTTCTCTCCTGGAAACCAGACATGCATGAAAGGAAAAATAAATTGTGGACTAAAAGAGGCGTTGCAAATTTTACATTAAAAACAGAAGTGTCTGTGAAGCGTGATCGACATCTTGCTAACAAATAAGCCAGATATGAGGAAATGAAAGCTAAAGTTGGTGTGAACTTGAGGAACATACCACTGTGGATCTTCTCGTGTCTCTGTAGGAGGTATTTCTGAATGAAGCTCATGTTACACTGAGTGCAGCGGAAAGGCCTCTCACCTGTAAAGGACATGGAGTGTCAAGCACTAGCAATACAACATGGTGGTTTTTAATGGGGCCAATACCACCAATAAGTATTTGTATGTGTATGAGTAAAAGAACTGAATCAATTAAAACTGAATCTGAAGTATAAATCATCAAACCTATCTGGGTGCTATTAAAGCAGTGGTTCTCAACCTTTTTGACTCAAAGGCCTCAGTTTGTACAAAATCCTTTTTTTTAAATAATTCTTTTTTTCTATTTTCATGATGAATCATTTAAATTTTTAAGAAATGATTCAAACAGTTCACCTGAGTAAGCAAAATTACTAAGTAATGTTTTCTTTATGTAATACAAAAGTTTTGCTCTTTTGTGAACTTGACAAACCAGCTATTTTAGAATGCCAGTCCTCTTAATCTCTACTTAATACTGGCTGTTAATCCTTGGAACAAATTGTTTTGTGATGGCACTGTGCGCTCAGGCCAACCTCTACTGTGTAGTACACATGCTAACATATGCATGCACTTTTGTGTAAGTGTAAACACATGCTGACCTGTGTGTATAAGCACATGTCTGCGTAAATGATAGGAGCTCCTGAATGCTGCATTGCAGTGCTCACAGATGTGCGGTTTGGAGTTTGGAGACAAGCTCCCTCCATCTGGATCCAGCATCATTGACTGCAAATAAAACAATTTTCAGCATTGGACAACACTAATATTATTATATGAAGGGAAATCTTCTTTAAATTTTAACAATTAGCACAGCAGTGAATAATAAATAAGTTTTATGTTAATGAAGTGTTTGTTTGCACCTTCGACTCTCCTCGTTTCCTCCGTGTCTTGGCCTCCTGTCCCTCGCCGTTTGACCTTCGACCTTTCCTCCCTGAGGATTCCTTTACCAGCCGTCCTGACAGCTGGAAGGATAACAAAGATACAATGGGATTGGGAGCAGACTAAATAAAAGACAACAAAGACCCATTCATTCACACAACATTTGTGAAACACAAATCTGTTTTTCATTTTATATGAATGGCATATTGAGACTCAAGTTTTTGTGAATGAGAGACACTCTGTGACTTGGATTGGATTATTATAATATTAAATTTTTTTTAACAAAGGCAGATACAGAAATCAGCCACAACTAATATGCATAATATGCACACACTAGATGAGAGACTAGTTTGAATATTAAAAGTATTCCCTAATGTGTATGTGGCAGAAGGAAGGGTGTTAAATCTCTTATTTACGAGCCTCTATATCTATCCCTGGAGAATCAATGGCACTTTCCTCATTTTCGCATCCATCTATGGAAAAACACCATTTGGATTATTGACCAGCTGCACGTCTGAATATCGTGTCTCACACTTGGGCAGTATAAAACAAGAGCTCGGTGAGAAACATACACAAAAACCTATGCTGAATGGAGACTAAAATATGAATTGTCAATGTGATGCTCATTGTCCTTCTGAAGGCTATGGCATATTTGACAAAAGAACAAAAGAGAAAACTAATGTGAGAAAGAAATGACATTTTAAATGGCACCCAAAGCTATCCAAAACAAACTTACTCTTTGCTCTAACCTGACTTCTTTAAAATGACCTCTCTTTCAACAGAAAATGCATGAGGAAGAGCAAGTGGGATAAATTAAATCCAACCAACCAGAAAACAAAAGACAGAACAAAGACATCTTGCATGTTATTTCTTGGGGTGCAGCTAGAAATAATTGTGAATTAGCATGAGTCATCATTTTATTAGTATAATAACAGCTGCCTTTGGCTACTGCACAAAGACAGAGCCAGATGCAGTGTCTCAATGCTTCAGCCCGATTTCCTTTCAGTTGTCGTGCAGATGAGATGATCAATAAACCCTTATAATGATTAAATGGGTTCACTGCCCTCATAACCTTGGAAAGGACTTAATTATCAAGAATGAGAAACAAAGGTGCCGTTTTGCATTTTCGCACACACAAACTGCATGACTCCTGTTGCATTTGTCCTAGTCAAACCCCTCACTCACACACAGAAACGAGATGACATCACTGACAGGAAGGACATTTCTACCCTTCAGTATTATTATGGAATCTGCATTCAGCTTTGCTTGGGAGAGAGCTGTATGACATTAAACACAAATCTGGCTTAACTCAAGACTCTAGGGAATTTGTATATTTAAATATCTAAAGAAAAATACCAAAACAAAAACACATACGCCCTCCAAAATACAACAAAGGACCATTAGATTAATCGATGCGGGACACCCACTACTAATATTATATTATATATATATATATATAAATAAATAACAGGGCGTTTCCTCCGAGTAGGCCAGGGAGGCAGTGTCTCCTCAAAATATTGGATGAGAAAACAAAATTCATAATACAAAAACGAAACAATGCCAATATTACAAAATATAACATTAAAAAGTGTATAAATCACTAATTTTTCTAAAGAAACATTGTCCAACAGCGACACCAGCAGGTAAAGTTACAGCTGGAGTCTCTCTCGCCTCCCCTGAGTCCATTGAGTTTTAACAGACCCCCCAAAGCGTGCTGTGAGTTTGGTGGGGGATAATTGAGATTGAATGGGGGGAAATCAAGTGAGAGAAGACAATGCCTCCATCGCGATATGATTGGATCTGACTGGTTATGTTCGGCTGTGATTGGTTCATGCAATTTCCGTTGCCGCGTTCGCGAATCAGTCTCAATGGCATTAATGGGAAGACTCATTTAAAAAAATTAAGTAAACAACTCACACACTTAGATATAACCACTTTGTTACATCATAATAGAATAACTACACTCTTAAAGGTTCCAAAAGGGGATTTTTTTGCAGCAATGCCATAGAACCACCTTTTTGGGTTCACCATATAACCTTTCATTGAACAGTTCTTAAAAGAACCATTTTTTTTTATTTAGTGTGAAGAAAACTTCATAATCTAAAAACTTTTTTTCTACTATAAAGAACCTTTTGTGGAATGGAAAGGCTCCATGGATGTTAAATATTCTTCATGGAACCATAGATAACAATAAAGAACCATTAATTTTCAGAATGTAGTGATATTGAAAGCAGGGAAGTTCAGTAAATTATGTTATCTTGGAAATCACATGGTGGTTCTTTACCTTTTAATAAAAGCTCAAGCGAGAAATTCCTTGGTGTAATTACCAACCATCCTGTCCAAATGTATTTTACAGACAGACACGGGCACACTTACGTTTCCCAGACTGAGGTCGTGCACCACCAGGTTCTGATGGTTGCCCAGCGAGACCTCCAGCAACTCTCCTCCACTTCGCATTCCAGTTTTTCACAAATAAAATATATTAAGTTATTTTGGAATAATTTTTGGAATAAATGTAAAATGCTTAAAAACACTAACTTGATGAGTCCACTTCGCATTCCAGTTCCGGCTCCACCTCCCGGGTAGAGAGGCAGCCTGTAATCATGTTCAGAGACCTTCTCCTGTTTAATGCCCATTGCATGAACGTAATCTCCCATGCTTCCCATCATCCCTCCTATGCAACCTCCACCACCCATGCCTCCAGCACTCAGCCCTCCTCCACAGTCCGGCGAGTCCCTCTCCTTCTTCAAGATCATCTCGTGGGGCTGCAGATCAGCCATAACTGTTTGACTGGCCAGCCGGGTAAAGCTAGTAACAGGGGGCAGGTGGCTGAACATGAGCATGCCCGGACCGAAGCCTGGCTCCATGCCACCGTTGGAGCGGAGGAACTCATTGCCAAGTTTGTCCTGGATCAGGCTCATGTTGAAGGGGCAAGGCTCAGAGTGTAATCACACTGACTCTGATGCTGGAACAGGGGGTGACAGGGTCTGCTTCAATGCAAGGCCACCTCGCTCATCCTAAAGACATAAAAAGAGACCAAATAATGATTTGACATTCTTGACATATACTACTGTGAAGTACTAACAACAGTGTCTGATTGGCCAAGTAGCAGGAAAAAAAAGGTTTTGGAAACTGATTAATGAATTGTTAGAACAACTTGTGCTGATTAATATTTTTGTGAAAACCAAAAAACACAAGCACAGCATTTATCTGAAATAGATTTTTATTTGTATTTTTTGTAACAAGTCATTTTTAAATCATACTGACCCCAAACATTATACTAGGCCTGGGCGATAAAACAGTATCGATATTTATCAGAGAAGATCTTGATTAGGCTAAAACCAAAACCAAGCCATTCACACAGAACGCATATTCAGCGCATTTTCTAGACGGTCAAATACGACTGCTGCACTCGCGTCTCACAGAAGAGATGTATAGAAAGCCATTCATAGTTAAAACAGTTTAAACTTTCAGAAAACACGTCGCAAATTTGTGGAGGTTTATTCCTTTTCACTGCGTCTCCTTAAAAACACTAACTTGATGAGATTCATCATTGGCTTTAATAAACAGAATATTGATTATAAAAATATAAAATAGATTTTTTTCTGGTAGTGCAAGTAATGTTTAACCAAGAACATGTGACTATCGATATTTATCAACGGTACACCGTCTTTGATAACGATATAAAAAATGTTCGATATAGGCACGTGCTACGAGTGACGCAGACAGTACACACAAACACGAACATGAGGGCTGTGCCTGCCTGTGATGAGGAGATTGTGAGTAACTATATCGCCCAGTCCTACATTATACACATACACACACATAAACAAAATATGTGTATATATGCATGCCATTCTGCTCTCTAGATATCAGTACCAGCAATTAAACCCATTAAAAATTACCATCACAAATTCAATCCCTCCATTATTTTTTATTTTTCTTCCTTATTATTTTAAAGCTATATAGCTAATAATAATCTTGGCAAAAACAATATCTAAGTTTTCAGCTACAAGAATGTGAATGTGCCATGGACAGCCATGTTGCTAAGACTGGAGCACTCGGACTACCCATTACATCCTTCTGAGTAGATTTGTAATTTGGAAAGTTTTCATTTCAGGTCTTTGAGGCTCCTCAAAACCAGGTCACTGTGAAAAATGTTTGTAGCAAAACTATGAAAACTTTGTGAGGCTTGCCAAATTCATGGAAATTGTAAAGCATGTGATGCAAGCAAGTGATGTGCAGATCTTTGAGAACAAACTTAGGAACAGTAGCCGTATGTTCTTTTGATCCAACTAATAAGTGCTTAACTGGATTAATCACAGAGGTTTGTGGGTCAGACACAAAAGGGGCATGACAACCTCTCTTCGGTGTACTGTGCTTGCTATTTCCTCCTTTTAACACACAAACAACAACCTGCAGGAAACAATTCACTTTTAATGAGAAGTAACGTTAATTACTCATAAAGATTAGGAGTAATTATGATAAGAGTGACACAAACAGATCAACAATAGACTCATTTTTAAAACTAAAATTAAAACAGAGATTAAATGTTTGACCTCATATGGACAATTTTATTGTTCATTTTTTTCTTAAAATGTGCGTCATTACCCGGCTAGTTTCATAATACGTAAGCATCTATACAGACTCACTTAGATCCAAAGCACACATGCACAAGACATCTCTAACTAATTTTGCCCAGATTTTTAAGATTGACCACCAATTAGGTCTAAAGATCATTTAATGATGATCTCATTCAAATATGAATGACATTTTTGTATTTTGCACAAGTTTGCATTTTTTGTAAATTAAATTAAAAAGTGCCAATTACGTAAGATTGTGATAGCTAAATTTCTTTTTTCAGGCTGAAAAAAACCTGCATTTACACATGCACAGACATTCATTTTAAGATATCATACGCAAAACAAACCGCCTGGTGTTTGCTCACATGCTCTATTTTTGAACGTTAAGGATTAAGAGCATGTTATAAATATAAACACAGATGTTGTGCCCTGTAAACCTGTCTAGCATTAGGAATGTTAGTGGATTGTGGCCTGTGGGACATTTCTCTTAATACATTTTAGTCCAGTGCAATGTGTGTGTTTGTGTGAGAGAGAGGCATATGTTTTGAGGCCTATACCTCAATCTATTGTGGTGGTTATTTTATATTTTAGTATTATCAAGTTTGAGGTTTGAAGACTGGACATCCTGCTCTATCTTATTATGGTCTGCTTTGTTTAATACAATTGACAAATAGACTGTTGCCCATGCAAATTTATAAATGTAACCACTCAGTAATGACCTAATCTACACCCAATCAGTAATGATACTGATTCAAGTCTGGCAAACCTTAAGCACACAAAACTTAATTTCAAGACTGACATGACGGAAAGTAATGACTCAGATGATGAATCAGTAACTGCTCTGAAGGATCTAGTGTATGTACCAGCTTACAAGCCTCAGTTTGTTTGTGAATTGGATTAGACTGGTCGCACCGTATATAGGTTTTTGCACGCAACCGCGAGGAAAACGTAATAGCAAGATGTGTTTTTGTGGAATATGATCAAAATCTCATTACATTAAACATACAGACAACTTGGGTGAAATATGAACAATAAAAGATAGGAAGAACATAGAAGATATTTTGAAGAATGTTAGTATCCAAACAGTTTTGGTTACCATTTATTTCCATTGTATTGTATGAACAAACAAACCATTTCTCAAAATATCTTCTCTTACGTTATACACACACACACAAAAGAAAGGCATACAGGTTTGGAATGACATGAGGGTGAGTAAATGATGACACTTTTCGTTTCGGGATGAACTATCCTTTTAACTGGAGCACTGTATTACTCATCATTGTCATTTAAAAATTAAACAAAAAAAGCTTCTTATCAATTTAACATAGATGTCATAATAACATACAGTGGTTTTACAATTGTAAACGAGAGCTTAAGTAGTTATGGTATTTTGCAGAAATGTTTTCATGTAAATTATGATGAGCACTGCAGATCGGTCTCCACTTCTCACTCAGTGTGTGTGCGCACGTTTGCCGAGGGTACATCATGTTTCCGGGAAGTCAATTGCCAATTGCTATTCTTTGGATTCCTGCACCATCCGATGATTCATACTAATTAATTTCCCCTTAAAAGGCTGCTGGATTGGATCTGAACCAGATGCTTTGGCATTAGTCAGAAACACGCCATCCGTGTCACTTCGCATTCAAGGAGAAGATGAAGTCGAACCTCAAGAATCAATAGGAGCCCATTCAGGGCATGGATGGTTCATGTCCAACATTTAGTTATTAGCATTATTCAAAACATGTCCAGCTTTCTTGTGGTTAGGTCCATTATATTAGGCGCATTTAACGGTGTACTTATGTTAAAAAATTAAAAATAAAAAAACCCTTATATTTTTGCTGCTATTGAGGTGGAATATGTAGGTTTCATTGTATGGTTAGGTTAAGGGTGGGTTTAGGATCAACAATGTAATTACAGATGTAACCACAGAAATGAATTACAGATGTAACTACATCCAGGTATTTTTTTTAAATATATAAATACAACGTAAAAACGTGTCCACAATAAGTGCACTGCATCAAATTATTAATTTAAATGTTAGTACATTGCAGTAAAAGACACTTAATATAAAATGGGTCCAAACATATCATGGAATACAGAAAGGCGAAATAAAGAAACACTTTGTCCTAGTAGAGGCGTCTTTTATCTCGTGTAACAGCACACAGCTCGCGTCTCTTTGTGTTGTGAGTGCGCGCAGACGGCACGCGACGCAGATGGTATGTAAATAGCTCGTGCATACGTTAGCCAACTGAGCTAGCTCATTAATCAGAAACATAAATCATTTATTTCACACACTCAAATCAAAGCGACTCTAAACTCAGGACGCAGTGGCCATTTTGGCCAGAAAAAAACAGCATGACTCCGTGGCGCGGGACACTAAAGTCTATACTGTGAACGTGGGAGATTTAAGTTTTTGTTAGTAAGGCAGGACCATTATGGTGGGATCCATATTAATAACTTCATGCAGACTCACAAAGGGCCTCGCTGCTAACGCGCTAGCAATCCGGCTAAGCGATGCTTAATAAAAAAAATTACACTTGCGAAGTACAGAGCATGGAACGTGCACTCATATAATCACAAATACAATGAAAACATCTGCAATAATAAACTAAAAAGCACTTTGCAAAGTAAAAATGTGCTTTTGTTTACACCACAAGCTCACAACAAAAAATTAAGACGTATAGAATATGCACAATGGAATTGCTGCGAGAGCGACAGCGCTTACCCATAATAAACAGCCCCGTGCAACTCCAACGAACAATTGATGCTCCGCGTCGAGCTACGCGGCTACATGCTACACTACGTCGCTGCGCTGCGCTTTGTTGTCTGCCCCGCTTTCGTGCGCCTCTCCGGCGCTTCAAACTTCACGCAAAGCTGATCTTAGCAATTCGCTTACCAGTGCATGTCCACCGTTGGCTCTCTCTGTATGTATTTTCCCCCCTCGATCGTTTATTTTAATGTTCAGAGTCCAAACATTGTTCTCCTGCAGCTGCTGCGTTCCTCCATCTTGTCTGAGCGCGGGGAACTGTGGGTAGAGCGGACGGGTCCTGCGAGGAGACAGACGCTCTGATCCAGGGCATTGGAGCAGCGTCCGATAGTGAACTATCGCACAGAGGAACAGATAGCCTGCTAGACCTAGTGGGTGCTGTTGGGAAGATTTTCAACTCAATTCACTTTTGCATTGTATCAAGGCACACAGCATCCAGTGTGGATTATTCTCACAAATAGGCTACTTTTTTGTTCTTTTTGGCAACTTTATCACAGAGGAAGACGTATGCATATCCTCTTTAAAAACCTGTTTAAGTTTCTATTCCCCATCTTATTCTCTCAAACTGTGTTTGTCTCTCAGAAATATGGTGGTGTGGTATCCCTTTGGGTCCCCCAAATTGAGGACACAGCACATACTACTGTTGTAATAGGGCTCTCAAATTAATAGGATAAAGTGACACAATTCATTAGGCTAAAGAAAAAAAAAGAAAAAACAATTCCTCAAATAGCTTCTTAATTAACTAGACTATCCTAATTGTGAGCAGAAATAGTGACCCTAAGAAAAGATCCAGAGAGAAACAAAGAAAGAGACAATATAATAAAACAATACTAAACAAAATAAGCTAAAATAAAGTGCTGAACTTGAAAGAGATTTGGAGAACAGAGCCATTTAGTTGGTTTAAAACATTACCCAAAAAGTTGCCCCTCCAAGAACAACCAAGTCATTCTTGTAAAAAAAAAAAAACGTTTTATTTGATTTATTTTATGAGGTCCCGATTTTGTATGAATTGTTTAATAAAGAAATATGATTTTCAGAAAAACCTCAAAAAACAGGCCTAAGCATCCCTTAAATCTAACCGTCATTAGGACATAAGCAGATTGTACGTAAACATACATATGAGATTGTACATTCGAATTAGTCAATTAATGACAATTTGTGACTATTTTATGTTTTGGGGAACTGGTAGCTAACCACTGACAGTTAGGATGGGATTGGGGTGGACCTTCACGCTTACTTTCCTAAAAATGTTACATTTGCATACAAATCACCGTGCAAATTTATACAAAATCACCACCTTGTAAAATAGTTAATTTTTCTAATGAGATGGAGTTGGTTGCATTTCCCACAGTAATTGTCTATTTTATGACCCATTTAATCCAGACTGAGAGAAATAATGGACATGATAGATTTAACAATGGAAAAGATTTTTGACACTAAAGGTTTCAAATGTTATATTATTATAATTTTCTTTACACTTTGGGCTCTCAGAAGGACAGTAAACGGTTCTTAAAAAATTCTAAGTGTAAAGAATATTATAATAATCACAACCTTTTGGTGCTATAAAGAACCTTTGGTGCACTGAAAAGGTTCCATGAATGTTAAAGTTTCTTCATGGAACCATCAAAGCCAATAAAGAACTTTTTTAAGTCTGTCATCTTAAGTCTAAGATAATTTTGTACCTTTCATTCTCTTCTTTTATCCACTTATCCAAAATGGCAAACTATTGCAGCCAATATTTGTGTTTCTTTATTTTATAATTGCTAGTGCTATTGTGTCTTCCCTTGCTTTTTAAATGCCTGAAAAATGTATGTGGCATAACTGAAATGTTGCGGTTTCAATATAGGGATAATAAATTATTTCAATCTGAAAGTGATTTTTTTCTTTTTCTTCTCTTCCCGTGAATGCACCTGCAACCATTCGTGTGTGCGAGGAGGGTTGTTTATTTACTTCTCAATACTGGCGTCTACGAAATCTCTCCCATCTCTGGACTGGTTAATTAAATATGCATTGAAGATTATTTTCAAATGTTATAGTCTGACAATGTTCTGTCATATAGAAAGATCTGTGTGTTCATATGTATTTAGTACTTCAATGTATAATTCATTTGAAACATTATTATGACTAGGATCAGACAATAATACAATAATACCCATAACCAACCACAGCAAACTATTGAAATTATAGAAAGACCTTTAGGCTACCTAATCTTATCAAAGGCTTATTTTCCTTATTTACATGAATGTATATGCAACAGAATTAAAAAATATAATTTAGAGAAATATGCAATTATTACATATTTAATCAGAGGCTGTGCTATGAGTAAAGTTAATGCTAAAGGTTGTTGTCAGGTGTGTTTACAAATATTAGGGACACATTATTATTATTTTTATTAATCAAATTCATTACATAGCCTTCAGCTAGAAGATATATAGATATGGACTAAAAATAACAGTTTGCTAAATGTTTGCTAAATCTTTCCACTGTTGTAGATCTCATCTCAGCATTTACGGCTCATGACTGGTATTTAAGAAAA
This sequence comes from Sinocyclocheilus rhinocerous, assembly GCF_001515625.1. Lineage (NCBI taxonomy): Eukaryota > Metazoa > Chordata > Actinopteri > Cypriniformes > Cyprinidae > Sinocyclocheilus > Sinocyclocheilus rhinocerous. The sequence continues at coordinate 1,826,919 of NW_015656360.1, forward strand.
CTTGACAGGTCATGTGATATCATGTATATGTCATCAATTCTTCGAGCTCATTCATTATTCAAGAGTTAGCGTGTATTAATACGCTCACTGTCCCCATCTCTGCCTTTCTTTTTCTATTTTTTTTCTGTCATTTTGCATTTCCGAATCTGAAGGGCTGTGTACAGCATCTGGTGTTATAATACTATATTATATTGTTTATTTA
>NW_015656360.1:1827939-1839418 GCF_001515625.1 Sinocyclocheilus rhinocerous
CCACTGTTGTTTAGTTATGCATGCTTGAACCTTGGCTATTGGATCACCCTATATATGATCAAACACATGCTGAAATGATCACATAAACCATACCCTCTGTAATACTGTAGTTTGCAGCTGAAAAAAAAAAGTATCAATGTTCATGGACACTCACAGGCCTTACATAAAAATACAGGCACTGCTCCATATTTCATTATTGCTATAACTCATTCCCCTGATAAATGTGTTTAATAATGTTTTTTATCTAATATGGAGACAAATGCACAGTGCCTCTCCTCACAAGTGAGATGTTTTTTCATCTGTGCACATTATTCCTAGCCAGAAGTGTTTTCATTATGAGGAACTATAATGATTTTTAATATAACGCACAAACAGATATACTGGCCTGGTGGCCTGATGGCTGCCCATGTCTTTGAGATTCCCCAAAGGAGCAAACAGAGAGAGGAAGAGCATGCCGTTTCAAATTTCTCTGCAGTGAATAACTGCCATTAGACTGGTGGGAATATTATAATCATGTGTCATTACTGTTCAGAGCTATATGTTACAGCTACTTATAAAAAAGACAGACAACGCCTTTCTGTTAGCATTAACATCATCAGACTCAGCACATTCTGGAATACATTCTGTGCTGACTTTTTACACAATTCATCAAAAGAGCACCATGTAAGGTAGTTCAAATTTAGGAAAGGCTTTCTGTTAAACTGAGCATGATGGTTACTGATGGCATTGTTTAGGCACTCTACAATTAGTTTTATATAACCCTTTTCAAATTATCATCAAGAGAAAGAGCATTCAAAATAAACAAATAAATGCATAAATAAATACGTAATAAATCTACTAAATTCAGCTGGGTACTAAATGTCGTCATAAAAAGGCACACTTAGTTGGAGAATGAATGAATGAATGAATGAATGAATACTTGTATGTATGTGTGTGTGTGTATATATATATAATAAATGTATAATTATTATTATTATTATTATTACATGTGTCGCTTTCTAATAAAAATTATAATAAATGTAAGAAAATCAGAAAAAAATGCTACATTTCTTAAAATTATAAAGTCACAAATATTTATTAGAAGAGGCAGAATATTTTTTATTTTATTTTATTAATACCCATAACTTCCAGGGGGGTATTCCAGAAAGCAGGTTATGTGACATACCCGGGTATGCTTAAGGGTAAGTAAGCAGTTAAACTCAGCTTTCGGTTCCAAAAACGGAGGTAACTAAGTAGCCATAGCAACTTATTCCCTGAACATAACCTGCTCCGGAGTAGGTTATGTTTCAGGGTTAGTTTACTTCAGCGCTATCAGCACATGCGTGACCTTATAATATTATATATGATTACAATATAGTTATCAAATATACAATATATATACAATATATATTATATTTATTGTCATATTTAATAGCGATATATATTAATTATAAAACACTATTATAACAAGTTAATGTTTATTTTATTCTAATATATTTTTTATATTTTATTGTCATCTTTTATTACTGCTTTTTCTATAATGTATTTCTATAATAAAAATACATATGTGATATTTCTTATTATATAATTAGCATCAAACAAACATTATACTTCTTATTCTCAGTGATTATAAGATTAAACGAAAAAAAATTTTGAAAAATGATTGCACAACCATCAATTAGGTGGCGATATGCAGTAAGTATGTAAATGACCACTGAATAAAAGAAGAAGAAAGAAGCAGCATGGTTTCCATGGTGACTCGTCGATTCCTTGCTCTGTTGAGTATGTCTTGTGTGTTAACCGTGAACATACTCAGAGTTGACTGAACTTACACCCAGACGCGTTTATGGAACCAGCATTCCTCAAATAAGCCATGTTTGGGTTAATCAGCCGAGAGTTCAGGGTATATGTGACGGTAAGTTAACCTTGCTTTCTGGAATACCCCCCGGAGAACCTGAAATGTTCACTGTTTACAGCGTGTTTTTGCAGCGGTGAGAAATGTAGCCAATCACAGACATGTTCGTTTATCTCTTGAACACAATGGCCAATCAGAGGTGTTTAAGTTAGAATCCACTCACCGCTCCAAATGCTGGAGTTTTTGTTCAGTGTTGAGTTATGCTCTCTCTCGTGAATCCTGTCTCATTAACAAACAACTATTCATTATGCAGTGTAGACAACTTTATTGATTTTAATGGAACGTTGTGAGATCGCAAACTAACTTTTAGTGATTGTAAAGTGAGCGGTCTTTCGCACTTAAGGCTATAGCTATATAAACCGTTGAATAAAAGTATTGTTTTTCACGCTGCTATGAGGACCGACGGCCAATTATACGCTACAAAGTTTTGGAAATTATATCTAGCCTACATATAAATGTGTGATTCACTCTGAATCTGCAACTGACATTGTGATACTAGCACAGGACAAAAATATGGCATGTCACGCGCAATGTAAATGCAGACTAGATTAGAAAAATATTCGTATCAAAATATAGGCCTATTTTTAAATTCCATTCCAATTTTTTGTAAAACTAATGCCTTGTAAATAATCTGAAATTTCTCACTGTACATTGCTATTCTGTCATGGTGGAGCCCTTGCTTACACATTATATCTGCACTTTATTAGAAAACCCTCACTCAGTGATTTGATTCCTAATTGTCCATCTCACAGTAAAAATTTAAATGTTAAGTTTTAGTAAACTTGAAGCTAAAGTTTTAAAAAAATGTTTATTTGTCCTTCTGACAGTAAAATTAAAATGTGAATTTTTAATAAACTTGTAGTTAAAGTTCAGGTAACTGGAAATGTCCATTTGAATTAAAATTAAAATATAATATGACTCTGCAAATCCATTAAAATAATTTACAACAACTGCAAACAATTGTGATTATTATCTCAACATGTTTGTTTTTATGATGCATTTTAACAAGTCAAATACAGGCCTGTGCAACAACAATAATGTGCATAGTTCTGATCTACTGTCTTAACATAATATACATGTAGGCTAATATAATAATATTTATTCTTAATCATAATATGGTTAGTTTCTATTAATATTGAAGGCTATATGCTTAAGCAATTAATACTTAGCTCTGCTCGACACATTTTGTATTGGGGGTCCCTGCTCCATTGCCTAAGGGGTCCTTGCCCTGAAAAACGTTGATGACCCCTAGTATAGTACATTTTGCCACCTAATAGATGGTTGTGCAATCGTTTTTAATATTTTTCGTTTCATCTTTTAATCACTGAGAATAAAAAATGATTGTTTGTTTGATGCTAATTATATTAAATATATTATATAATAAGAAATATCTCATATGTATTTTTATTATAGAAATGCGTTATAGAAAATGCAGATCCATGATGTGTGAGATTACAATAAAATATAATAAATATATTAGAATAAAATAAACATTATTATGTTCAGATAATAAGTTATACTTGCCCTGAGAGTTACCTCCGTTTTTGGAACCGAAAGCTGTGTTTATCCGCTTACTTACCCTTAAACATACCCGGTATGTCACACCTGCCACACCTGCTTTCTGAAATACCCGAATACCTCCCTGATAGGAATAAAATTGTATAAGACCCAAAGCCCCTATAATTCTTGGGCAGGCATGCGTGCATGCGTGAGTGAATGAAGGGTTTTCATTTGTTTTAGTAAATTGTGTACTCACGCATCTCAGTCAGCAGATGGCGCTGTTAGTTTGATTAATTGACTGCGGAATAGCATTCCGTTTTGAAGGGAAATTATGAATTTGTTTTTGGTTTAATCACAAAAAAGACAACTTTAATTTGTGGCTATATTAATAATAACATATTAATATAAAATGTGTCCGCAGGACACCAATGTAATCGACTGAGTAGCGTATTGATTTCAACATTGGACTGGAAATCCAATCTTCTTTCCAATGCCGGGGAACACACACACACACACACACACACACCACCGCACAAACATCTTCTCCAGTGTACAAAATAGTATTTCGCACACAAGCCCCCCTCCTCCCACCCGTTCGTCCCTCACACCCACTCTCTCTTCTCTCTCTTATTCTCCTGTTCATGCCATATTAGGTGCAGAGGAGCCGAAAGTGCACAGAGAACACAACCCGTGCATTTCACACAGGCATCCAGAGAAACCCGACCAGAAGACAGCCTGGTACAGTGATGCTAGAGTAAACTGGCATTCTAATAGGCACGCGCTTTCAGCTTTCCTGGCTACATTTACCGTCCAGATTTACTTGAGGGGGAAAAAAGTTGGCAGAGAGACCTTGCCCTGCCTCGCGACCTTTTTTTCATCTACTTTTGAAAGTGAAAAGGCACCGAAGTCATGCTACAGAGAAAGTAAGTTTCCTTTTTGTATTTTTAAGATAATAACCCCCCTCCGGTTTAATGAAACCAACGTGCTGAAGTTATGGCAGCGCTAAGGCGTAAATTTGGAGAGGACTACCAGGTGGTGAACTCGAACAGAGGCGCGTCTTTCCCCAGCGCCCCGGTGAAGAAGAAGCGCCAGCGCTTCGTGGAGAAGAACGGACGCTGCAACGTCCAGCACGGGAATCTCGTCGGAGAGACCAGTCGCTATTTATCCGACCTTTTCACCACCCTGGTGGACTTGAAGTGGCGCTGGAACCTTCTCATTTTCATCCTCACCTATACCATCGCCTGGCTGGTCATGGCCTCGATGTGGTGGATCATCGCATATATAAGAGGGGACTTGAATCATGGCCATGACGCTTCGTACACTCCGTGCGTCGCCAATGTTTACAACTTCCCGTCAGCGTTCCTATTTTTCATTGAAACCGAGGCGACTATTGGCTACGGTTACCGCTATATAACTGAGAAGTGCCCTGAGGGCATTATCCTGTTTCTGTTCCAGTCTCTGCTGGGCTCCATAGTAGACGCGTTTCTCATCGGCTGTATGTTCATTAAGATGTCCCAGCCCAAGAAGCGCGCGGAGACGCTTATGTTCAGTCATGACGCGGTGATCTCACAACGAGACGGAAAACTCTGCTTAATGTTCCGCGTGGGCAATCTGAGGAACAGCCATATGGTGTCCGCGCAAATCAGGTGTAAACTCATAAAGGTGAAAACACACACTGCACACCTACAGCTCTACTTGGCCTTTAGTTTATTTACAATTATTACAACACAATACAGCCAAACAAAGAGTAGCCTACAAAGAGCTTTGTTTTGTTTTTGTTTTTTTTGTTTTTTTTAGAAATGCAGTAGCCTAGATTTGCATTAAGCCTATTCTCAATCGTTTTTTTTTTTTTAAATCATATTATAATTTTCTTTTACCTCAGCCATTTTACTGCATTTTTTTTAGAAATGCAGTAGCCTAGATTTGCATTAGGCCTATTTTCAATCGTTTTTTAAAATCATATTATAATTTTCTTTAACCTCAGCCATTTGACTGCAAAATAGTACATTTGTATTAAAAGCTGGCAGCTGTTTACAGAATTTTACCGTAAAAAGGAGGGTACAGTGACCAGCATTATGGGATTGTACTGTGGTGTGGTGACTGTATATTTGAAGAGTTTCAGATGTAAAAGCGTCTAAGTACCGTCTGAAATTTTCATCTAAAATGAGCATTATTATCAGGCTTCTTACAGCTCTACTTGGCCTTTAGTTTATTTACAATTATTACAACACAATACAGCCAAACAAAGAGTAGCCTACAAAGAGCTTTGTTTTGTTTTTGTTTTTTTTGTTTTTTTTAGAAATGCAGTAGCCTAGATTTGCATTAAGCCTATTCTCAATCGTTTTTTTTTTTTTAAATCATATTATAATTTTCTTTTACCTCAGCCATTTTACTGCATTTTTTTTTAGAAATGCAGTAGCCTAGATTTGCATTAGGCCTATTTTCAATCGTTTTTTTAAATCATATTATAATTTTCTTTAACCTCAGCCATTTGACTGCAAAATAGTACATTTGTATTAAAAGCTGGCAGCTGTTTACAGAATTTTACCGTAAAAAGGAGGGTACAGTGACCAGCATTATGGGATTGTACTGTGGTGTGGTGACTGTATATTTGAAGAGTTTCAGATGTAAAAGCGTCTAAGTACCGTCTGAAATTTTCATCTAAAATGAGCATTATTATCAGGCTTCTGTATTTATGTTCAGTTATTTCAATTTAATGGCATAGAAAAGGACCAATACATTTCGACGAAAGTAAAAGTACTGAACCTATGCGTAGGAGCCTGATAAAAATGCTCATTTTAGATGAAAATTGCAGATGGCACTTAGAGGCTTTTGCATCTGAACTCTTAATTTTTCAGTTCCTATTAGTCATTAAATTAGCTATATGTGAATACCAAACTATTTATATCTATATACCAAAAATTTCCTCTCTAACAACGTTAGCAACAACCAATAATAGGTAGCCTAATATAAAAACAGAGCAGGCAAAATATACCATTAGTAACAAACGTGATACTAAAATAGTGCAATAAACTAAACGCCTTAAATTGCGACATAAAATACTCCAATATAACTCAAAACAAATGTGATTAAAGGCTGGGAATTAAAATAAGGTGCTTTATATTTTTTATTTATAAAACATTTTTGACAATATTTTACAGTAATGTGTTGGATATGGTAAAGTGACTTACAGTTAACCTACATAACAGGATTTTTATTGGAAAATTACAGGAAAATGACATTTTTTTTACACTGTATGGTTCAACAAATTTCAGGTGTTGCTTGTGTTTAAATCACCAAGCTGTTTGAAAACGATTCCTTTTCATTCATTCATTCATTCATTCATTCACTCACTCACTCAGAGGTTTTTTATGTGTCAAGATGCAATACTGGAATGACTTATTTATCTCAATATCCATTAAGTATTTAATGTTGCTGTTGCTATCAGTATGTGCATACAGGTTATGATGTAGCTGATTTATTTTTATGATTTTTATTTCACTTAAATACTCTAACTATTTAGCAGTGTCGTATCATTAAATTTATATATTTTAAGTTTTTTTTAATAGTTATGTGTATTTTGGTATCTCTTTATATATGTTATGTGATGTAGGTGGAATCCTTTTTGACTGTCAGATAAATTTAGTGAGCTTCAGTGGTACTTCACTAGAGAAAAGTTTGTTTATGAAAAATAGTTAACATGGGTAAATTGTTTGGCAGTGTTGAACCATAAGCTGGATGTTAGTCTGTAGTGGAAATTCATTTATTTATATCAAGTTGACAATATGTTTTACATATTGTGTAAAACACTGAACTGCAGAAATATCAGAAAGTTATTATAAGGGTTTACTTTTTTTACCGGGAAAAGAGTAGGCCGTTTAAAAATATTTTATTCATATTTTGCATTGCTGAAATCAATAATGCGTAGGAATAACTAGTCTTGTCTGTTCCTCACAAAAAGTTTAGTAAGTTTTAAAAAAGTGGCATGATTAATTTCTTTCATATTGTCATTCTTTTTTGATGCAGTTGTATGTATGCCAGTGCAAATATTAATAACATTTAGGACCTTAAAATGCCTCATTGCTGGATCAGTTTGGGGTCCGTGAACCCGTGGGTGTCTCGTGCATGTAAGGGAACTGCAGGGTGTTTGTGAGTTGATAAAAAGCTAATAATTATTTAAATTGTAAAAATGAAATGAAAGATTTTTTAAATAAAAACAATCAAAATAAAACTAAAAAATAACTCATTTATTTGTTTACCTGCATGTCCTGTGACCATTAACCAATATGTTAAATTATTAAAATATAAACTTAAAATTTCAAGGGGTAAATATTTTGTCAAAAGAGTTTGTCTTACAAAAAAGTTTGTGAACCCCTGCTCTAAGGCATAGTGCACTGAATGTTTGTCCTGATTTTAATAATTGACATTGAGTTTTTCTGGAATGGACTTTTCCCCTTTAGAAATGTGCTGTCTTCTTTCACAGAAAGCATACCGAGCAAAGATTTTTGAGAATAAGTGACAATCAAGGAACCTGTGAAATGTGATTTAGCAGGACGTCAGTACAGATGAGAATTCTAGGCGCGTGGGTACCCCTTTCACAACTGATTACCAGTTACATGAAAAGGCTTGAAATTTTATTATTGTAATCTCGACATGGACAGCCATCGTCACAGTTGAACAAGATGAGACTCCAGTGACAAAAGGTTCAGATAAGAGAGTTTTACAGACGGCTGTGTCCAACATCTGTCACTCGTAACCAGTGACATTTAAACAGACCTGCTCACTAATTGGAAGGTGGTTCCACGTCAGCGATAATTCCATGGGTTTTAAAGGGGTTGTTCCAAAATGCGAAGAGAAAAGACAATGTTTCTGGGTTTTGAGCTCATAAGCCTCTCTAAGACTCCTGCAGGAGCTGAGGTCAGCCAGAGAGATGCCGGAAAATTAGCATTTGCACACTTGTGAAGGAGGATTTTTTTTTTTTGTGCCTTATAGCCTCAGGCAATAACTTTCAGAGCCTTAGAAAATGTAGCAGAATAATTTACAGATGTTTACACTGCTGGAGCTGTACGAAATATATTCTGAGGGGGAAAGGAGTTGTTTTTGTCAATGGAATTGCTTTCTTCTAGAAGAAGATGCTTACATAACAGCTCTAGTAAAAAAAAATACTATGCATTCTTACACTATACTTTGATGCTACTGTGTGAGTGTTTGTTTGTCTGTCTGCTGTATATCAGCTCGGTCAACGGAAGGGCTTAAAATGAAATTAATAAGGCAAGGAAAGTTGACACATGGACATCACACTCACACAATAGGATTTCTTCCCTGTAATTGATGAATAGGACTGTCAGTCAAAGGCCGCTGATAAGGTGAACAAAATGGTCAGTGTAATAGAACTGAACTTTTTTGGCCCATATTCTTTGAAACTGTGTGATCATCTGAATCTATCCAGTATAATTATGTTAAAATAACTGATCTCAGCCCGCAGAACAATTACAGAGTTAAAACAGGTGAATATTCTTCAAAGATATGGATGGATGACCTTTCAGGCCCACTTCAAAAATCTTTTGCATAGCTCACAGTAATTATCTAGTGCCAAGTGAATGCTGTGATTGATTAAGAGTCTTTGGTCAATGGCGTCTGACTTAATGAAGCAGACTGTCAGTTTAAGCTATGCTGAAGTTTTTCTCTCAATAAGAGAAGAATAAGAAGAGGAACAGAGGATAAACAGGGAAAGCACAGTAAGGTAGTGAGAGATAGTGAAAGGTTTGCCAGAATAGTATAAGGTTGGGACAGCATCAGGGAACACAAACAAAATAGACTGTGAGAAAAAGAGAACTTGATTTATTGGAAGTAAAAGGGGGAAAAAATAGTCTGAAAACGGAAATGAATACATAAATTGGAAAAGAAGAAATCTCTCTCTCTCTCTCATATAACCCTAACTCTGTTCTCATCATTATTTTTTCCTTGTGCTTCAGGGCTATATAAGCAGCCAAGAGTTTTTTATCTTTAAAGAACCCACATCCAGAGCACCAAAGATGTGGAATATGAATACAAATTTAAATTCCATAGTTGTCAGAATAATTGAAGAGTTGTAGAATAGAAGCAGTATGTGTACATATTATGTATATATATATGGAATGGATTATTATCATATCAAATTAAAATGTTTATGTATATTACAGATCAATATTGATATAAACATAAATATAATGCACGGAAAATAAAATAAACACATTTTTATTTAGAGGCAGAGAATAATTTAGTGTAGTCTGGTGTATCTCTTTCTGTGCCTGGACTACTCTGTCAAAGAATAGACATTTATATTATTTTATATTAATGAATTTAAAAAATATATTAAAATAACAGTACTAGCTAGATGTGCACTGGAAGGGCTTGCCTATACAATAACAGTTGAAGTAGGCTACTTAAGAGCACTTAACATGTACCTACCTGAGCTGGCATTGCGTTCTGTATTTTAATCACATACAAACCAGCTCTCTCTCTCTCTCTCTGCCAATTTGATAAAGCCAGCATAACCAGTCCATTTAGATTCAGTCGCCCACACACAATCTCAGTCATTCCCAGTAACCTTTTGTCAGATCATGTCTCATCATGCCGGATAAACAAAGCAGAAACATTTAAAATGTGCTTTGATAATATTGATGCATTTATAATTTCAGCTGTGAGATGCACACTTAAAGAGGCACACTTAAATGTTATGATTGATCATGAACATTTACAGTGGGTCCAAGACATATGGTCTGGTGTTTTGTAAGAGTATGTGTGTGTATTTGTTGTACATCATTCACTGGAGGAGCAAATAACAAATAACACACTAGAGATGGTCACACCAGACGGACCCTCTCATGGTTCATCTTGTATTCTCTCTAATATGCAAGCATAGAGACACTACACTGCACACTCTTAAAGGGATAGTTAACTTAAAAATGCTGAATGTCATTATTTACCCTCATGTCATTGAAAACATTATGCTATATTTTATATAAAATAATGACAGCATTAACTATCCCTTTAATGTATATTGCTTCTTCCTAATTGCTATCTGCCTTTCCATGTCCTCTAATTTGAGAGAAGCATCACCATATTAATTTTCCCCATCTTTTATTGTATCTTCAGTTTCAAACAAATGAAGTGGTATATATCACCTTCCTCTCACCTAATTCCAGTTCTGAGTCACTGTCTCTATTGTTTGTGAATTGATGAACAGAGAATACAGAGAGAGGGTAGAGAGAAGAGAAAAAAAGGACAGATGAAAAGAGCAGAAAGATGAAAGGAGACAAAGATCGTTAACATAAGGGACAAAAAAGAGAAAATGCAAGGCATGTGTCAGACTCTGTTCCATGTCTGTGTGTGTTTTCTTCCCCTACATGCTCCAGGTTATGTTTATGTCCTTATTTGGTCTTCCTGTTCCTGTCCCGACTGTGTTTCCAGGTGTTCCCCTTTTAGTTCTATTGTTCCCAGGTGTGTCCCATTACCTCCCTTATTATTTAAGCCGTGTGTGTTTCCATTCTTCCTTGTCCGGTATTGTGAATGTCTGTATATGTCTACCTCCTTTGCTATGTGTGTTTTCCTGGTTCCCTTGATGTAATGAAATTCCCCTTGTTGATGTACTCCTGGTCTCCTCGTTCCTCGCTCCGCGCTCCCTCACAGTAGCAACGTGACAGAATACCGGACCGTGATCAGGCGAGCCACGAGCCGATCACCTACGTGAGGGCATTTTTAACCCAGAGAAGGCTCCAGTCCCCGAGTTTAACCCAGAGAAGGCTCCAGTCCCCGAGTTTAACCCAGAGAAGGCTCCAGTCCCCGAGTTTAACCCAGAGAAGGCTCCAGTCCCCGAGTTTAGCCCACGGAGGGCTCCTGTCCCCAAGTTTAGCCCAGAGAGGGTTCCAGTTCCCGAGTCTAGCCCAGTGAGGGCACCTGTCTCCGAGTCTAGCCCAGTGAGGGCTCCTGTCTCCGAGTCTAGCCCAGTGAGGGCTCCTGTTCCCGAGTCTAGCCCACGGAGGGCTCCTGTTCCCGAGTCTAGCCCACGGAGGGCTCCTGTTCCCGAGTTTAGCCCACGGAGGG
>NW_015656360.1:1839597-1847694 GCF_001515625.1 Sinocyclocheilus rhinocerous
CAGAAAGGGCTCCAGTTCCCATGTCGAGCCCAAGGAGGGCTCCAGTCCCCAAGTCGAGCCCAGGGAGGGCCACAGTTCCCGAGTTAGGCCTAGGGCCTCTAAAGGCGATATTCTCCCCAAGGATTTTTTTTGGGGGGAGGGGGGCAGTATGGGTCCATCCGTAGTTGGCGAGGCCGTCCAGCCATGGCCTTCTGAGTTCCCTGTTCCGCCATGGCCTCCTAAACTGTCTGCTCCACCATGGCCTCCTGAACTCTCTGCTCCGCCATGGCTTCCAAGTCTGCCTGCTCCGCCATGGCTCCTGAGCTCCCTGTGCCGCCATGGCACCCTGGACTGCCTGATCCGGCCTGGAGGTATTCCCTGTGTCCCAGTCCTCCAGCCCCCCTCCCTGGTGGAATCGTTACGGTGCGGGACGCACCTTCCGGGAGGGGGAGTAATGTCAGACTCTGTTCCGTGTCTGTGTGTGTTTTCTTCCCCCACGTGCTCCAGGTTATGTTTATGTCCTTATTTAGTCTTCCTGTTCCTGTCCTGATTGTGTTTCCAGGTGTTCCCCTTTTAGTTCTATTGTTCCCAGGTGTGTCCCATTAGCTCCCTTATTATTTAAGCCGTGTGTGTTTCCATTCTTCCTTGTCCGGTATTGTGAATGTCTGTATATGTCTACCTCCTTTGCTACGTGTGTTTTCCTGGTTCCCTTGATGCAATTAAATTCCCCTTGTTGATGTACTCCTGGTCTCCTCGTTCCTCGCTCCCTCACAGTAGCAACGTGACAGCATGAGTTGGGAAAGAGTGGGAGACAGAAAGATAGTGTTCAGCCTTGTGTTTCAGGAAGACACAAGAGCATTCTAATGCAACATCAATGACTATATGTCTGTCTTGTGTGAAGGTCTAGGTTGAGTTGAGCGAGGAAACATGAGTGAGATGAGAGGACACTGGACACTTGAGAGTACCAAAATATGTATAGAATAGAATAGAATAGACCTATTTTAATAGATATATTAACAGTATTTATTCAAGTGAGGGTTTCCCAAACTGGTTCGTGAAGGAACTGCAAGGGGTTTATGAGCTGCTGAAAACCTAAAAATAAAACCTAAAAAAGAAACACTTTCTAAACAAAGACAAAACATTTTATTTGTATACCTGCATGTCATGTGACCATTAACCACCATTAGAAAACTGTGAACGTGCAGATGTGTTGTTAAATTACTGAAATACTTCTACAGGGGTAAATATTTTAGGCCAAAGAGGTTCGACTGACAAAACATTTGGAGAATGTCTGATCAGAAGTCTTATCAAAGACTCATTAAGTTTGTTTTTATATTTTTTATATTTCTCCAGAATTAATAACTATAATAAATACCAAAAATATAAAAAATTATACAGTAAAAGCATTTTGTGTAGCTTTTACTTGTTACCACTACTGATGTGTGTGCACCCTTAATTTACCTGAGCTGAGTGGCAAAACCACATTTTTTTCTGAGGTATTGCCTACCTTGCCTTCTAGGAAAAAAACGCCCCTTCTGCACACACAGATTTGCACACATTCATTCTCACATTTTACGAGTTCTGAATGAAATTTATTAGGTGATGTGATTACCCAGAGAGAAAACCCATTTACATTGTACGACTGAATATTCTTGTCTAAACACACACACACACACACAATCATAGTGATGATAATAAAGCGCTAATTGTGCAAGCAACCTCATAAAAGCTGAGGAGAAACCCACTCCCACTGCAGTTCAGCTGGATTTGTTTGATCTCATTTAGCATGTCTTACAGCGAGAACAGATGTTTGCTGTTGTGGAGGCAGTCACATGTGCACTGTGATGAATGAGATAATTGCTGATAATTCGATTACAGGAGACAGGCTTTGACTCAGGTTGACTGTGTGTGTGTGTGTAGTGTGTAAAGGTCTTTGTGTGGTGATGTGTTGGTCTATTTTGTGAGCGTAAAGGTCTAATTTAAATGAGTTTGTGTGTGTTTATGCTTGACAGTATGTTTGACATGAATGAAAAGGTTTAGAATTACTTCAGGTTTAGAAGGTTCATGTACATAACCTCAAACAGCTTGAATATATGTACATAATAGGACATAGGCATGCTGGGAGCTATTTATATTTGTATGAATATGGTGTGTTGTGTGTGTGTATGTGTGTGTTGCAGGGCTGGCAGTGATGCATGAAATGTGAGGTGGACAGCATGTTATTTGTCTTGTCACTGACAGGCATTGGGGACGTGTGACCCAGCAGTGATACAGATGGATGAGTTTGTTATGGACACACACAGGGGTTATACGTATATGGCCTTCAGCAATATAAGATACCCGCTAAGAGGTGCACATTGCATTGTCTATATAATGCATGTGCATTTTATTAGGTAATTCCTCAAAGGAGGAGAGAGAGAGAGAGAGAAATAATGCAGAAGCTAATTTGAATTACCCAGTAACAATTCAGTTCTGTTAACTCGATTAGTTCTCTTCTGAAACTGAGTAGAGAAGTATTGCATAGAATAGAACAACTCACAACTCTTTTCAACATTAAAATAAAAAACAGTTAATCTAAATAGTTTTACTCTGTATTTAATCAAAGTTTGTTGTTTTTTTTCATTACAAAAAATCTTGCCCATCCCAAATGTTTGAACAGTAGTGTATATAAATGTATAATTTTCTTCAACTAAAAATCAACTTAAGTTCAGGTGTTGCCTTAAATTTTAAGTATCGTCAAATTGGCTCTACAAGTCATTTCAACTTAAATATCAAACTGATAGATATCAAACTGACTTAAAAAAAATATAAATGAATCTTGTATAACTTAAAAAAATGACGTTAGAATTGTTTAAATTAGTGTAAAAACATGTTGAGCTCTTTATTGATCAAATAATGTTTTAATGTTGATCAAATAGAATATATTGGATGGATGGATGGATGTATGGATGTATGGATGGATAGACGGACGGATAGATAGATAGATAGATAGATGCATACAACAGAATAGAATCTGACTGGGTATGATAGAATAGATGTGCTATTCTATTGAATCCTATGTCATTCTGATTAATTAGGTAGACTGATTACATCATACATTTCTATCATAGAGTTACATTTTGGTTGTAGTAGCACCCTATTAACAGTGTGAAAGTCCCATCTATTTACTTGTGAGTATCCCCTCCCCTCCGCACAGCTCTGCTGTCAACGCCACTGTGAGTCAGAGGAAGGCAAAGCAGTGAAATCCCAGCTTTTATTCACCCATGCACATGACTGAGTCAAACGGATGGCTGCTGGTACCTGCTGCATTGGAAGGAGGTTTCGATCCACCTCCTCCTGCTTTCCCTCTTCTTTAAGACTCTCCCCTTTCTATCTCTCCTCCTCTTTCCTGTGGGATATAAAGAAGAATGACAGGTTTGATCTGGCAGCTCTTTAGTCTACAAGGCACACATAAACACACACAGATGAATATTCAGACACACAGACACATTCAAATAGCCGTTTGAATAATAGCTTTTTCACTTCAATCACAGAGGTGCCGTTTTTAAGATTGCTTTGGCTCTGTCTAGCTGTGTGGCTTAAAAGCCAATGGATACTGAATTAAGACGAGTACAGCCTTTAGCTTGACATCAATCAGCATTAGAGCTCATCAGACCCATGCAAACATATCATCACTTAACATCTTATTTAAATTAAGTAACTTCATGATCTTAAACAGTTTAAGATTATCACCACTGCCCACTGTGATTTGGTGTGAATGTGTAGTACAAGTACTTAGCTGTGTTTTCCTGAAACATGCAGGAAAGACGTTGTGTACGATTTGTTCGTCTGCTTCTTGAACTTAGTAATCTGTCTTTTCAAGCTTAACTTAAAGAGACAGGAGTAAAAAAATAATAATACAGCCTGCTGAAAAATAGTGTAATCCCATTCATACTCAATGCCACAAACCTCCCAATGAACCCCACATCGTGTGCACAACAATGGTGGCTTGTGTCTCATGCGTTGTGTATTTTAGTTACATGCCCGGGAGGAATACTGACAGGTTTGAAAGGGAGGTGATGTTCTTAAATATTTGTTTCTCATTGTTGTGATAATCTTTCTGTCCCAGCACTTATGTTCAAAACACATTGGGAGGTGAGCTCAGGGCTTCATCCCAAAATCCTCCTTCTAACAGCCCAAAAATAGCAAAGATGGCATTATGTTTTTGTAGGCAGAAGTACTATTGTTAGAGAAATAACTACTCCCAAATATTCTCCAAAAAATGAATCTTCTGTCAACATTTCCTCACCATCATGCCATTCCAAATCTGTATGAGGAAAGAAAGAAAGAAAGAAAGAAATGTAGAAGCCACACATCTTTTATTTGAATTGTTTACAAACAACAAGGCGATATTTTGATATTTTGGTCTGGTTGGTTACCATTCTTCAAAATATCTGTGTGTTTTGCAGAAGAAAGGAAGTCATACTGGTTTGTAATCACATGAGGATGAATAAATGATGAAATAAATTTTATTCTGGCATGAACTATTCCTTTAAAAAAGAAAAAAAAAGAAAAAACATTTTTCAAAAATAAAAGTACAAAATAAAAATAACACAAAGTAATAGCAATGGGAAAAGTAGCTAACTACAAGATATTTACAATAACATTTTAAATGCATTACTTTTTTTGACAGTAATGTTGAACAGAAATTATTACATAATCAGATCAATTATTATCTGGAACAAAAATGGTGATCAACTTTACGGTGACATTAAATATTAAAAACATACCGTATTGACCCGAATATAAGACGATGTTTTTTTCTTGGAAATACATCTGAAAACGCGGTCGTCTTATATTCAGGGTCTAGACATTGACATGTCAATACTACACCCACAACACTAGGTGGCGCCAAATACGCTTAAAACGAGTGTGCCAAGAAATACGTAATGTAATGCGTGTTGTAAAGATCGCGAGTAAAAACAAAAGAAAAAGAAAACGAGTCGTGACTGTCACGTTAGCCTGATGGCACCAAACTCCCTTTGTGATTTTAAAACGTAAGACAGTACCCAGATTTGAAGTTTTTCAAAAGGCACATCTGGAAAAAGGGGGGTCGTCTTATAATCAGGATCGTTTTATATTCGGGCCAATACGGTATTAGTTGAAACTCAAATTACTATGTCTGAGTTAAGAACATGGTAAAGCAGCAGAATTTAACTACAAAAAAAGTAAACATGCACTACCATTCAAAAGGTTTTGAAAGAAGTCTCTTATGCAAGACTGCATTTATTTGAAGTATACAGTAAAATTGTGAAATATTACAATTTAAAATAACTGTTTTCTATTGTAATATATTTTAACATGTAATTAGCATGTAAGCTGAATTTTCAGCATCATTACTCCAGTCTTCAGTGTCACATGATCCTTCAGAATTATTATATTGTGCTGATTTTCAGCTAAAGAAACATTTCTTTTGTCAATGTTGAAAAGAGTTGTGCTGCCTAATATTTTAGTGGAAACTGTTATCCTTTTTTTAGTTTTATTTGATGAATATAATTTTTTTTAAAAGAACAGCATTTTTTCTAAACTGAATGGTATCTCCCGGTATAAATTACATTACACACAATTTTTGCCACGCTGCATTGCTGCTGTATGGCAATAGTCGCTTTTTTACTGTAAATGCTATAAGGGGGGGGGGGGCTATTTACTCCCTAAAACCAGTCCAGGCAACGCTAGACTGATATAGTGGGAGATGGAAGACAGGAGTGCTGCTTAGTGTTGTTTTTGGCGGCCTGTTTTAATTTTAGTTTTAGTCTAGTCTTTGTGTGAAGCTGTGCTGCTAAATAAAAAGCAGTACTAGGCAATTTGATTTTTGGCAGGGATGTTTGTGTGTGTGTGTGTGTGTGTGTGAGCAGGGACACACTGGATATAGGTAGTTGGTGTGATGCGACTTCACGGTGGAAGTGCTCCTTGTGGGTTGATAAAGAGTTGAGGAGACACTTAGTGCTGCTGCTCCAGAACCTCTGTGTGGGTGAAGGTTGTGTATCCGTGTGTGTGTGTGTGTGTGCGCGTGCGTGGGTGGGATGGTGTGATTTCAAAAGTATGTTTATATTCTCTTTCTCTTATTCTAAGGCGGAAGGAGAATCTACTGTATGTGTAAAAATGTGTATCAATCCCACATTAAAGCCTTAATCAAGTCAACTGACAATCCAATACATCTGATCAATCTAGGGCTTGTGGTTCTGGCACAAAAATAATCATGCCATCACTGAAACAGAAACATACCATCACATACAAAAAAATTATCATCATATACTGCCATGAAAATTAGACATATTTTCAGAGTTTGATTTGTGTGTGTCGTCTTGTGAAATTTTCCTCTCTGTCTCTGATTTTAGCCTGGCCAATGTGTTTGCAAGAGAAAGAGAGAAAGAGCAATAAGAGTGAGATGGAAAAAATAATGGGGTAAGAGAGAGATAGAGAAATGTCATACTGTGTCTATATGAGCATTATTACATTTTTCTGCTTGGGCACACTGGATGTAAGAGAGATAGGCCCTGTCCAGCAAGCCTTCCCTGAAACGAGAGTTCAAACTCACCTAACAACTCCATAGATTCATCACATGGTTTATAAATAAACTTTCACCTTACTCGCCATATTTGCTTCAGTTTACTGATCAGTTGATATCAGATTCAGATTTTAATCAGTTACAAATACAAATCTGACAGTCAGTTGTCAAAGGTGTATAGTTTTAGCTAATTTGTATTTGTGTAATGTCTAAAGATGCAAATATGTCTGCTTTAATATATATAGATAATATATAAAGATATATAATATTGTAATGATGCATTAAATTAATCAAAAATGGGAGTGAAGACATTTAAAATAAAACAAAATATATAGTTTCTATTTCAAATAAATGCTGTTTATTGAACTTTCTATTTATTGAATCCTGAAAAAAAAATTTATTATAGTTTTCACAAAAAATATAGGATAATAATAATAAGAATCATTATTAATTATTGAGTACAAATAATAAATGATAACAATTGAGCACCAAATCAGCATATCAGATTTCTGAAGGATCAAGTGACACTGAAGACTGAAGACACTGAATGATTGCTGAAAAATCAGCTTTGACATAACAGGAATAAATTACATATTAAAATAGAAACCATTCATTTTTAACTGTAATAATATTTCACAATATTATTTTCTTTACTGTATTAACCAAATAAATGCAGCCTTGGTGAACATAAGATTTTTCAAAAATGGTGTATGAAATTGGATAAGAGAGAATGATGAATAGGTGAATGAGTTTTTTTTTTTTTTGTCACCATGTGCAGATACCATCATGTTAGCAGCTCTTGAATTCTATTGTGTTATAATAGAATTGTATGACTTAAATTTAATAATTACATTATTTTAGAACATTTTTAACTACAGGCAAGGTTAATCAAAAGAAGAAAGAAGGACGAATAAAATAACAATTCAAGTTCTAAGTTATCATCCTTTCACCTTTGTAGGTCTTAATGCACTTTGGCTGTGTTTAGAGATTGGAAATGCTTCCCCAGTTTTGTGTAGTAGACATGAGGTATATGATTCCATGTGGAAGCTTTTGGATGCCCCACTGAGCTCCAGCATTTTAAGTAATGGGCCTATTTATAGAGGGTTGTTGGTTTATATCCCATGAGGCTGTTCTACAGCTGTAGGGCCCGTTGGAGACACTCTTACCCTTACCAAAAAGTAGTATACTTCAAGTTTATTTTATTAAGTATACTTAAGTAAAGTTTATTTATTTAAAGTATATTTTAAGTATACTTTATGTAGCAAGTATACAAATATCAGTGTACTAGTAGTATACTTGTAAGTGTACTATTTCAATACTTCTTGGGACTAAATTGGCCCACTTTCTAGTATATAAAAGTATACTTTTAAGTATACTTTAAGTATAACAGTAGTAAACTTTAGTACACAACTAGTTTACAACAATACTTTAGCTTGTACTGCAACTATACTAAAAGTGAACATATGAATACTGATAGTTTTCTAATTAAATACTAGCATTTTTACTACACTTTGAAGTATAGTCTCAGTAAACTACTAGTTTAGTAGTTTTATACTGCAAGTATACTCGTA
>NW_015656360.1:1848373-1890227 GCF_001515625.1 Sinocyclocheilus rhinocerous
TTCTCTTGTGTTTTTTGGAAATTCTGTACGGAAGATGTGTACTAGCGCCCCCTACCGTATAACAATGAAAACACGGATTCTAGGAGCACAATTATAGCTAAAATATATTTAGACTTTTTCTAAGTATAAGTCAAGTATACTTAAATGTCATTTTAAGTATATTTCTGAGAAGTACATAAAGCCCATTTCTGAAAAGTACATAAAAAGTAGACTAAAAGTATACTTTCCTATGTTTTAGTTTAAAAGAAGTATACTAATAGTACACTTGAATAAACTTCTTTTTCGTAAGGGTAGCCTAAACAGCTCCAGTAAGACCACTGTACTGAGTGTGGATGATATGGATACTTGGAAGTGAGAGGACATCCGCCATCTAGCTGAATGTAAGAGTGCTTCCCTTCCACTTTGTATTCAGAGCAACATTATTCACAAGAGTGTGAATTTGTGTGTGGATTCATCCTCTGCCTTTCCACATACAAACACAAACCCCATGTGTAGAAAAACATAACCCTCACATTGGAGTTTCCTTCTCTTCTTTAGTTTGACATCGCCCTGTAAATCATCAGGTCTTAAATTTCACTAGCTTTCTGAACAGACACTCTTTATCGTCTTAAATCATGGCTGAAATGACACGATGCTTTGTAGGCATTTTCTTATCTCACCCCAGCCTCCTCCTTTGCACCGTCTGTGTTTTATTTCACTGTTCTGAGCACTCATGCTTGTCAAAATTCCCTATTCACTCCTTGCCAGCCACAAACACTCTCTCTCTCCACTTGCCTAGAGAGGAATAATTCCCTTACACACTAAACAGCATGAATATTTCCCTCAATTTCAATATATTCTGTTATTTTGGGTCTGATTACCATAGACTTTATACAGCAGAAAGATTGTAAATATACATGCTGACTTTCAATTTCCTATTTCCATTTCCACCTCCATTTCTTACCATCTTTGATTATCTCTTTTTTTTCTTCATATTGATTACTCCTGCTGTAATTTGTCTCGGATATTGAAGGGCATAGTCTAAAATTGATGTTTTTGATTTGATGATTGTCAATGGCTGAAGATGACGACTACTATGATGATGATGATGATGATTGTCTCTCACCAGTCTCGTCAGACGCCGGAGGGTGAGTTCCTGCCGTTGGATCAGTGTGAACTGGATGTGGGCTTTGGAACAGGTGCTGACCAACTCTTCCTGGTTTCTCCCCTCACCATCTGCCACGAGATCAATCCCAAGAGCCCTTTCTTCGACCTGTCCCAACGCTCGCTCATGAACGAGCAGTTTGAGATTGTCGTCATCTTGGAGGGCATTGTAGAGACAACGGGTGGGTAGCATTTTTCACTCCATTCTCCATTTCTTTCGGAACATAATCTGGCTTGACACAATTGTTCATTTACAATTTTGCTCACATGCCTTCAGTGATTTTACACAGTAATTTTTTTCTAGATTTCATGTAAAAAAATATCAGTTACACTTTGCAATAAGGTCCATTAGTTAATCTTAGTTAATGCATTTACTAACAATAACTAACAATGAGCAATACATTTGTTAGAGTGTTTATCTTTCTTAACGTAAATTAATAAAACTACTAATAACTGTTCATTGTTAGATCATACTTATGGAAGTACCATCAAAAATTGACTTATATCTTGCAATTCTGACTGTTTTTTTTTTTCTCTCAGAATTTTGACATCTCACAATGCTATTTTCTTGTTTTTGCCACAGAATAAAAAATAAAACAAGGTAATTGTATTTTTTTTCCTCAGAATTCTGAGCTTACATTTAGTAATTCTGTTTTTTTTTTTTTTCACCACAGAATAAAAAAAGGAAATTTTTTATCAAAATTTTTTTCTCAGAAAGAATTAAACTCAGAATTGAGCTATAAAGTCAGAAAAAAAACAGATCATAAATGATGGAAAGAAATGGAGGCAGAAATGGAAATAGGAAGTATGAATGGTAGTCACAACCAAAATAACAGAATATATTCATAAATGATTTAATATAAGTTTTTGCATTGTTAGTTCATGTTAACTAATGTTAACAAATGAAACCTTATTGTAAAGTGTTACCAAATTAACTTAACATTATTCAAAAAAAAAATTTTTCTGACTGTTTTTTTTTTCTCTCAGAATTTTGACATCTCACAATGCTATTTTCTTGTTTTTGCCACAGAATAAAAAATAAAACAAGGTAATTGTAATTTTTTTCCTCAGAATTCTGAGCTTACATTTAGTAATTCTGTTTTTTTTTTCACCACAGAATAAAAAAAGGAATTTTTTTATCAAAATTTTTTTCTCAGAAAGAATTAAACTCAGAATTGAGCTATACAGTCAGAAAAAAAACAGATCATAAATGATGGAAAGAAATGGAGGCAGAAATGGAAATAGGAAGTATGAATGGTAGTCACAACCAAAATAACAGAATATATTCATAAATGATTTAATATAAGTTTTTGCATTGTTAGTTCATGTTAACTAATGTTAACAAATGAAACCTTATTGTAAAGTGTTACCAAATTAACTTAACATTATTCAAAAAAAAAATTTTAAATCCCTAAAAAAAAGAATATTTTAAGATGTCTTTTCATTTTTTTTTGACAAGAATAAAACAAATGTGCCAATGACAGTTACATTTTTTAAAGATGTATTCTCTGAAAACAAGTCATGCCAATTTGCTTCTCAAGTAAATTTATCTTGTTTTAATGACGTTAAGATATTTTACTGGAAAAATGGTTTGTTTGTTTTTTTGGGGGTTTTTTTGCAAGGTGTTCATTTGTCATCATTCATGTTCATTTATCAGATCTAATTGAACATATCACTTTTCTCACACTTTCTTTGTATTTTTTAACCTTGTAAACTGTGATTACATCTCTGTATTCTTCCTCACACCCCTCAGTCCTGGTTTTCTATTGGAATGGATGCAGTAGGTACAGTCAGGTCAGTGGGGGTGATGAGTGGGTTGTAAAAGAGTGTCTTTCTGTACCCGTGCTGTTAGCAGTGCCTTCTGCATAATAGTTTTTTTTTTCCAGTCACATGCTTGTCAGTTTGATGTATGAGCTTCAAACCTTGCTTGAGTTTGATCTGTTCCTTGTGTCTTTTATGCAAGCAGAGTGCGAAGAAGGAAAGTAACTGGAGAAGGCAGGATAGGATTTTCTTTTGAGGATGTGAGAGAAAGAGAAAGCGAGAGCAGTTCTTTTTGCATTCTTTTTCACTGCACAAATAAACAAAAATATAATTAGAACTTCCTTTCCTGTCTACTTCTCACCTTTTCAATCAAATATGATTCTCATTTCAATTTTAGGGGTGTTTTCTAACCATCACTATTACTAGTGGCTATGTTTAGGGTTAGTGATTTGAACAGTCGCCCTAAGTATTAAGCTCTAAGTATTAAACTTTGATGCATAACTCATCTGACACAGTTTCTGCTACAAGAAGGACACCTCAAGTCATTGGAGTGATGCATGCTATGAACTGCATTTTTAAATGATATGATTTATCTAACAAGAAATTAAATAAAAATACCTCATATTATTTTGCTCTGCTGACTTGAGCTAGTAAACGACAGTGTTATTTCGGTAGCATTTCTAATATATTGTTTTTATTTATACTAGTATTTATGAATATGAATAAATTATTAATAATTGGTTTTTATTTATTTTTATTTTATATTTATTAAATTCTTTCCGTTTTATTTATATAGCTTTAATTAGTATTTATTTCAGTTTTAGTAGTTTTAGTAATTTTAGTACTTAAAACTCCTAAACAATATAGAAATATTGCCTTGGCAGCTAACAAGTTTAAGTTTTCCAAAATATATATTTTTTCTTTTATTTCAGCTTTATTTCAATTAAAGAAACACATATTTAATTACATTTCATTTTCATATTGAGAGTAATAAATAAAAGAGGCGATAATAACAATGTATTAACAAGGAAGCGCATCATTGCACTAAATACCCCTCAGCATACCTTGGCAATGCAACTCTCTGGAAACCACCCAGTACACCCTGTATTGTAGCAGTGAGTGTAAGACGACTCCTGTTTTATAATTATTCATATATTTATAATTATTTCTTTTACTTTTTTCACACTTTCTTCATCTAACCTTTCAGAAGAAAACAGGAAATTTAATTCAGCTTCAAGTGTTATTACTTCTTTCATTGTAAACCTCTGATCAAATGGAAACAACTTGCAGAGGGCCTTTAAATTTGAACTCTCGCTTTCTCTGAGAAATGATATGAGATGGAGACAAAGCGAGGAAGGGTATTACATAGCCTCTGTGTCAGCGATGCTCGTTATTACAGGGGTAACAGCAGTGACAACAGCAGACACAAACACACTCAAACGCACACTTATCAAGCGTATCAGTGCACACTAGAGGAAGGCTCCTGGTAAACCATTTATTCATTCACTATTTCATTGAGTAATTAATTTCTTGTCAGGCCAGTAAGAGGTGCAAACTGTCATGTGGTGATTTAAAACAGTTAACCACCCTGCTGATCGAGAGCTGAGGTCTGCCATGTACTCATAAGTGCTTATTGATCCACTGAAGCCCTGGACACAGACAGAAATGTCAAGTTAATCATTTTACACAGTGATACAAGACAAAGCCACAGCTCTGTATCACTTTAAGGGCTTTGCATGAACCTTTACAGCTCACAGAATTTAAAAGTCTCATTTTAATTTGCATCTTCTCTTTGTATGCCCTAATAAGAAACAACAAAGAACGGAATATATGTGCAATTTAGTCAAATAGACTAAACGCATGTGTGTAAGCGGGAAGTATGAGGCTTCTTTTAATCAATACCATAGATCAGACCAAAGGAGACGACCGAGAGACTCTAATTATGTATGCCGACAGAGTATTGCGCAATGAAGAGTCTTACTTGCTTTAAATGAGAGCTTTAAAAGCTACTTTCAGTAGTGCAGTGAACTGCAGTGAAGCCATTGATACGTTCGCAAAACCTCTTCCAGCATAGATCCATCATTTAAGCCTTTAGATGAAGCCATGCCACCCCATTGCTCCCGCTCAGCATGATCACTCCAGCAGCAAAATATGGGATTTTCAGTGTGATTAATGTCACATAAACTGGTTTAATTACTTGGGATGATGTAGTGCCAGCAGAAACACTCTTAGAGAGCGAGTTGTTATGATCTTCATCCTTCATTTTTGTTCATGTTTCATAATAGTTGCTGCTAATTAGTAGGTTATTTAATGATAATAATTTAATCATGAGCAGGCCCACACAGAAGCTCTGCAGACTTTGAACACCTGTCACTGATTAATTTTTACATTTCCCCTGCCTTTGCATATTTGTATATTAAATATTTGGCTAATTTGATGCTTTCAGTTTCAGTCCCAAGGCCAGTTTAACACATTTTACCATGTTTAAATCCATTCTGTAGAAATATGCATATTTTTCCCAAAATCAGCACTAAAACTGCTAAAAGTCTGCAAAAGCCTGGGTCTGATTGTGAATAAATAATAATGTTTAAAATTTAGGCATTTCGGGCAGGGACACCGGCAAAGGACATAAGTATCGCTTTTTATCTCTCCTCTTTCCACTTCTGTTTCAGTTTTTTATATAATCTCACTAATGCTCTGAATATCACTAATGATTCAGGCCAAAAAAAAAAAAAAGTGCTTATGTGATATTGCTTTTAAACAACAGTTCAATAAACAATAAGTTCAAATTGAGTAACTTAGACACAGTATTATTGGTTACTTTGTGAATTTTTTAATCTACTAACTGAAATATTTCCAAACGTTAGAATCCTGTCTCAGAGCAACACACAGTTGCACACTGGTGTTTTGTTCCAGAATGAATCAGTGGCTTTGAACAAGTCATTTGAATGAATGATTCAGTGTCTCACACATATTCACTTTTTTGTTTATGAATAAAATGTCATTTTTAATAATAAAAAAAAAACTGAGTGAATGATTCAATGACTCACTCATGATCACTTGTTCGGTACAGGAATGAATCAGTGTTTTGAATAATTTGGTTGTATAAATGATTCAGTGACTGACTCATAATCACTTGTTTTGTTCAATAATGAATCAGTGTTTAAAACAAATCGTTGCACGAATGATTTAGTAACTCACTCATAATCACTTGTTTTGTTCATAAATGAATACTTTTTTTAACAAATCAGTTGAGTGAATGATTCAATGACTCACTCATGATCACTAACTTTGTTCATGAATGATTCGGTATTTTTTTAATGAGTAAATGATTCAGTGACTCACTCATAATCAGTAGTTTTGTTCAAGCATGAATCAGTGTTTTGAACAAGTCATTCGAGTGTCATACTGTCATTATTATTTAATGACTCACTTATGATCACTTGTTTTGGATCGCAAATCAGTTCAAGGACACATTCATAAAACACACTAAACCACCTACATATCGATGTAACCAGCAAAAACAAAGACACTAAAATGTCCCCACCACTACACAAGACTGACAGTCTCAGCCAATTAAATCGAGCACTGGAACTATTGCATAATATAAGCACAGCCTAAACACTATTCTGTTTGTAATGACACAAATGCTACTTCAGTATGACAGCATACATTTTCCATTTCTCTTTTTATTTACTGGTTTATGCCCATGAAAATAATAATTCCTCTTCTGCAGAAAATGAAAACAACAACAGAAAAACAAAGCATTCTTTAGGAACACCAATTGTTTTGTGATTACTCTATTGATTGTTTTTAATTTTATTGTGGAACAGATTGGATTTTCAGTCTTCCTGGATGGTTTATAAGCGAAAGAGCCCGGCCTGTAAAGCTATGGCTCGGGCTGTGTTTATGACTCACTGAATGGCCCTCTGGCTGAATTATGGTTGCAGAAGTCTTAAAACTTGCATGGCCTTCTCACGCACATTATGTACTGAGAGTCTGTAAATCACATTCTTGGAAGAACAGGGCAGCATAAATCATTCACATGGCCAGGCTAACCTGACAATGAAAGCCTCCTTATCTCTAATACATTTTGACCATAAACCTTTCCTCTCCATTGTAATGCTTATGCTGTTTCTCACAGGTATGACATGTCAAGCTCGTACCTCGTACACAGAAGATGAGGTGTTGTGGGGTCACCGCTTTCTGCCCGTCATGTCTCTGGAAGAGGGCTTCTTTCGGGTGGACTACTCCCAGTTTCACAGCACGTTTGAGGTTCCCACGCCACCCTATAGCGTGAAAGAATATGAGGAGAAATCCTCGCTCCCCTCCCCCCTGGTCACACCGCACCGGGAGCGAGTGTTTTCCATGGACTGCCTGGAAGCAGGTGAGGAAGGGGCACATCCTGGAAGCGCTTCTTGCAAGCTGCCCAGCAAACTTCAGAAAATGAGCTCGTCTGGTAGAGAAGATCTGCAGAGGAAGGTACTACGCTTGAGCTTGCAGCAGTCCGAAAAGGCTTCGAGCACGGGGGACCTTCCTCTTAAACTACAACGCCTCAGCTCCAGCCCTGGACAGGTTGACGGAGAGGCACGATTCCACCTCAAAGCCCTCAAAGTGGGTTTCCAGCCCATGGCCATGTCCACGGGAGACCTCCACCTGAGAAGTCTGCCTCCCACCCCAGCGGCCATCCCCACACACACCCACGGTCCTCCACACACGCCTGGTGGCCGACCAGAGGACAACCTGCCTCCCAAATTAAGGAAGATGAATGCAGATCGCTGACCTAGAAGTGCTTTTGAAACTTTCTCCTAATCTGAGAGCAGTTCACAGTGTTTATGTACAATGAGCATGGACAACTACATCCAGATTAGAGCAAAATTATTGTTTTGCTTGGAACTAAATAAGGACTCTTGTAGAGTAACGGTAACATGTCAAGTATTAACTTTCTGACTGCACAATGAATGATTGCAGTGGCTTGCAGAGACAAATACATTTATACAAAAAAAATGTATAAATGTATTTTTAATTAGTATTTTTGACTTATTTTACAGTAAAGGATCTAAAAATCCTTGAAAAACAAAATATTTATTTAAAAAGTTAAATGCCTAAAGATCCTGGAAACAAAATAAACCAGATAAAAACACTTGAAACGAGATACATTTACATTTAAGACAACACATCATGTACTGTATACACTAAAAGTTTGGTGTCAGTAAGATTTTTTTATTTCTTTTTAAGAAATTAATACTTTTATTCAGCATGGACGCATTAAATTGATTAAAAGTGACGGTGAAGAAAATTATAATGTTACAAAAGTATTCTATTTCAAATAAATGCTGTTCTGTTGAACTTTCTGAATCTGAATCCTAAAAAAATAAGTATTGCGTTATCCACAAAAATACTGAGCAGCACAACTGTTTTCAACATTGATATTAATAAGAAATATTTCTTGTCCAGCAAATTAGCATGCTAGAATAATTTCTGAAGGATCATGGGACACTGAGTAATGACTACTGAAAATTTAGCTTTATTATAATTGGAATAAAATACATTGTTTAATACAAGTATTAAAATCGAAAACTGTTGTAATAACAGCTTTAAATTGTAATGATATTTCACAATATTACTGTTTTTACTGTACAAATAAATGCACCCTTGGTTAACAAAAAGAGCTCCTTTTAAAAAACATAAAATGTTACTGATCCCAAACTTTTGGGGAAAATACACTTTAATTAAAGATACTTTCTTTGAAAACAAGTATGAATATCTTAAGTATTGTTGATTCTCAAGTAAATTTCAATGATTTTTTTTTTCAGATATTTTAGCTGTAAAATTTGAAAAAGTACTGTTTTGCCATGTGAGAACTAGTTGGAGATACATAACTAATAGAAAGCACAAGAGGTAACATTTAATTTGTATTATTATTTTTTGTCATTTGTATTTTTCTTTCTTTCAGCACAGAACTCCAGCTGGAAATACTGTGATTTGTATTCTTTAGTTGTTTACTGGTGACTGTATATGGTCGCCCAGTGTGTCTCACTCACACACTTAGTGATATCACAAATATACACAATTACAATATGTGCATGCCTACTTCTCATCTCTAGCTGTATATCATACAACCCTCTGTTATCCCTAGTCAAAATGAATCAATTCCATTCAGCTGCAGCATGGTGTGTGTTTAGTAGTCTCTCTGGTACAGAAGAATCAAAGATATATAAATATATATATATATATTTAAATATATATACACATCTCTGGTACATACAACTATAGAGTTTAGTATTTAAAAGTATTTTATAAAATGCTCTCATGTGACGTTTTAATATGCACTAAAGGTCATTACATTGCCATTAAAGAGGATGCATTATGTTGAATTAATCATTTCATCCTCAAGTCCAAACAGCTTGTTCATTAATAATGTCTGTAGAATCTTGTACTTTAATTAAAAATTAATGCATTTGTAGAATGTTTAATGACCATTGGATTTTGACACTGGCAAAGAGAGAAATTCTGTAACAAATCATCAAATGGACACAACGCACTTCTTGTGGAGTCATGCATGTCATGAAAACTGATGGAAAATACTTTCCATCAGAAAATGAAATTCATAAATTCAGTCAATGCATTAAACTCTGACAATGCCAGGATGCAATCATTAGGCTGGTAACATATTCATATTCAAGCAGTCTTTCTGTCACCTTGTTTGCTGCGTGGGGTGAACTTTTGATGCCCTAATCATTATCTGTGGTGAGAAAGAAACACATTAAATGCCCATTTTGTCTCAAAATGATCCATTAAGACCTTTCACGGTGATTGGTTGAGAGGATAATCATTGTGGGGTTTACTGGTGATTGAAAGCGTAGTGATTGGTTGGCAGAGTAAGTAATTAGAGAACTCATCAGGTCAAACAGGATTGAATGACTCAAGCAGTTACATCAAAGCACATAAAGATATGAATACACATAATATATATATATTTTTAAAGAATGATCAAGGAAAGAAAAATTGTGTCAAAATAGTAATATTATTAATGGTGAATGAAATGGTGAATGAAAATGAGACATCTTCAAATAAATCTACTTCAAAACACACATCAAGTAGGCTATTCATGATAGTTTGATGCAATGTAAAAAAATAAAAAAATAAAAACATTTATACTTTGTTCAGCAAGGATGTTGATTAAACAACTCTAAAAATGTCAAGTGTTGTTGTTACCATTATTCATGAGCTAAAATACTGCCTAAGCAGTATATCAAAGACTATAGAATGCCTTAAAGAGACTTTGACTGAATACATTTATGTGTGACGCATGCTCATTGATATTTTGCAAATGTTAGAAAAGAAAAGAAAAAAGTCAAGTCAAGAATCAGGAACTAACCCTGCCTTTTCATAAATGGCCATAACATTTAATTAATTTAAATATGTAAGTAAACAAAATAAACAAATTCATACATACATACATACTGTATATACATACATAAAATACTTACCTTGACACACAGTCCTAAGGGTTAGAAACAGGGCCTAAAATTAACACTCGCCAAGTGCCAAATGCGAGTAAAAATCAGCGTTAGCGAGTATATGGCGACTGACACTGTTACATACTTCATTAATAATATACTACTTAGTAAAAAGATGCCATTTAAACATATTTAAAATATACTATCTTTATGTTGTGTGAAATTGTGACTACAAATATGCGATTAATCATGATTAATTACAGACAAATGTGTGATTAATTATTTTTTTAATCGATTGACAGACAGCACTAATGTTTCCGATTTCAATTTAATTTCTAATTTTATAGGTCAACCCAGAAAGAGATCGGGACGGCCCCCACCCCCTTGGCCCCCTTCAAATTTTCAGTTTGATAATTCGGCCCTCAAATGAAGCTAATTATATAGCCCTGCTCTAATCTGGTAACATGAGTGCGGGAAAAAAAATGCACCACATAAGCACTGCAAACTGAGTATGTGTGAAACAGGTGTAACACGATGCTCCGTTTGCTGAACAAGAATCTCAACATTTTTTAGGGGGAAAAAAAAAAATATATAGTCTTTTGATTATTAATTATTATTATTATTTATAATAATAATATTATTAATAATAATTATTATTATTATGAAATATATCATTTACAAACTGTTTTTCTTTTAAGTAGTAAAAAGGTTTTATAGCCGTCTTATATGAGTTCTTATATTTGATAATATATGGACAGGTACAACACCTAGATATTTGTTACTTTAAGCCCCACAAAATATAAGTAAAACCATTTTAATTAATAAATTGAAAACATTATCATCATGGAGAATGGGTTTAAGAGAAAGAAAGAAAGAAAGAAAGAAAGAAAAAGAGTGGTTTCAGCACCATGGACATGGCTCTGTGATGACTGTTTGAATGAAAAGCATGTCCATTTAACACCTCTGCTCTGCAGAAAATAAGCGAGAGAGAAAAGCTGAGAAGGGTTGAAAGGTAAAGATTGAAATACAGGAGGGACAGAGAGAGAGAAAGAGGTCTCCACCGACAGAGCTCAGATGGTGAATGAGTTACAGGTTTCACCGCAAAAGTGACATATTGCAGGGACACAGAGAGCTAAAAGGTGAGAATGAAAGATAGAAGACCAAAGTAAACTGAAAAGTATTGAGAGAAGGTGTGGGGTAAGGTGGCTGCCTATGCCTTTGTATTTTGTATATGTATATACATGTGCCTGTGTATATACAATCAAACATATTTATGGAAATAAATAAAGACAAATCACATGTGTTAGATTATCAAAAAAAAAAAGAAATCACCTACTATACGTGGTAACTGGCCATGCAGGTGCATAAACATTAAAACCTAAATAACTAGAGAGATTCATGTCATGTTATTTAAAATCTTTACACCTTTCATATTAAAACAGGTGCAGAACGTCATTCTTGAGAGACTATCCAGACTACATCATGTTACTCTTTTCATCTTTTCACATCTGAGTTTCAGAAATGACAGTTTTCTCCAGCTCATCTCTCACAGTGTCTAAAAGCTGAGGAGACTAATAACGCTGACAGACTGCTGGTGTAAAAATACCTCTGACATTAAAGTTTCAGAAGAACTTAGAAGGGTGAAGGAAAGGAATAGGACATGAAGATTCAAACTCTCTGAAAGAATTGATGAAGGTGAAGGATTAATCTGGACAGTGAGACAGCAGCGTTCAGCTGTCTCCCAGGAGTAGTTAATAATCAAGACTGGTAATGATTAAGACCTTTCACGCTGCACTCTGGAACATTCAATGCTGATTGGTCAGTCGCGGAATTTGTCAGTCTGATATTTCCTAATATTCATTGTCCATGGCAATACTGACGACAGAGTCAGACACTGTACTGTGTTTTGTCGCTAGACTGATTGTTTAGTACATTGTTGTGGATTTCTTTTCTTAGCTATTCATTATTACAAAACAATATAGGCCTAATTATAACTATTAAAGTAATAGTTCACACAAAACTGAAAAAAAAAATGCTGAAAATGTACTCACTCTGACAAGATAAATGAATTTGCTTCTTCATCTGAGCAGATTTTGAGAAATTTAGCATCACATCACTTGCTCACCAATGTATGGAGATAGAAGTGTTGCATAATTCCAAATAAATAGATTATGATAATAAATAATAAATGTAAAAAAAATAATAAATATTTCTAAATATCTAAAAAAGCCACATATATTTTTTCCTCCCCAAACAATGGCAACTTTGTAATATTTTAAACTCATTTTTGAAAATAGTATTTATAATCCTTTAAACATTGTTAGATCCACATAGCTACATCATTAAACGGCTTGACTGAAAAACTGGGAAAAGCTGTTGGCTGTTGTGTGACGGCAATTTAACCTATTACACTCGTATGTTTATCATGAGGTTGAATCCAGTTATCCGTCAGTTACTTATTGATGCTTTTCTTTCCATCTTGAATAACATGAAGCTTCCATAACGCATCTGTATAGCGTTGTTCCCATAGCCATGATTTAAAGCGCTGTTTATCTGGCATTTTCAAAGGCACGTAAAATATAATGTGGCTTGGCT
Organism: Sinocyclocheilus rhinocerous; assembly: GCF_001515625.1. Lineage (NCBI taxonomy): Eukaryota > Metazoa > Chordata > Actinopteri > Cypriniformes > Cyprinidae > Sinocyclocheilus > Sinocyclocheilus rhinocerous. The sequence goes on from NW_015656360.1 coordinate 1,861,336, forward strand.
TGATACATAGTCTAATGGACTAATGAAATTTAAATATCTTTTACTGTAGCAATTTTTATGGCTCTTATGTTTCCTATTTAAGCAAATGCAGATGAATGAAGTTATTTCAGGTCGAGACCGCCTTGACTGTAAAGCAAAACGTGATTGGTTCAAGCAACGTGATTGGTTCTGTTTACTGGACTTTAGTTTAAAGTTAAAATAGTTAAAATGCCAAAATGATGGATTTGTTTCTAACACACAGATTTTTGCTTCACAAGACCTTAGTTATGGACTGGAGTCATGTAAATTACTTGTGGATTATTGTGATGTTTTTTTTTAGCTGTTTGAACTCTCAATCTGATGGCACCCATTCACTGCAGAGGATCCATTGGTGAGCAAGTGATTTAATGTTAAATTTCTCCAAATCTGTTCCAATGATAAGACAGACACATCTACATCTTGGATGGCCTGAGTACATTTTTAAATCAGAGTACTACAACAATGGATGTTGATTCAGGAACATGTTGTACTTGTATGCACATGAATAAATACCAACACAAAGAGTAAACCACCACAGAGCTTATAATAGTACCTAAAACCCATCACAGCAAGAACATACTGCTGCATTCCTCCATCTAATGAGACTCTACAGTCGAGAAGGACAGATTTGCTCATATTTTGTTAGACAGCAGATGCCCTGAGCAGATGCATCATCCACTCTCTGTGTAAAAGACCTACTGAATTTTTAGAACATTCTTAAATGGCTGTAATGGGCACAAATCAGCCTGAGTAGGATTTAAACAACAATCTCCTTATGTGTCGGCTCCAGATTTCACTGGAACATGGCGTACGCTTCTGGCATTCCTCAGTAAAGACATGCATTAGAGCTGCACAGAGTGTAGTTGCACAAGGATCAAATGGACCTGGAGCTTTGTTCAATAAATATAAACTCTGTAACACAGAGTACAGCACACAATGTTCCTTAACTGCAGTATGAAGCTGAATCACCTTTCCACTGAAGCATTTTGTTTGTGTTTATCTCTTTCTTTGCTTTATTGCCTTTCTTTTCTGAATTACTGGTTCTAACAATTGAGCTACTTTATGGTTGGATCCTCATGATGTACAAAAACCAGACAGGTCTCAGTTGGTGGTGTGCTGCAGTGGCTATACTCATGTAGCTATTACCCACTGATCTATATATATATATATATATATATATATATATCAGTGGTGGGCCGTCAGGGCCAGCAAAGCCTTCTCTGGCCTAAACACTATCAGAATCACTGATTTAGTTTTAATATATTTTTCCATGAATGTGTATTAAATTATTTCCAATAGTCTATTCTCTTCATTTCATAGCTTTTCTCTTGGTTGCACTGCTTCCAGCAGTGTATGTTTATATTAGAGCTTTTATCCAATCATATTTCAGCAATCGTGTTGCCAGGGTCAAAGAAATCTGCCTTAAGGCCTTCAGAATTATCAGTGTGGGAAAATGTAGTCTATACTTGTTCTTCATAACCTCTGCAATTCGCTCTGGCATGCTGGATATTAGCTTCTGGGCCAAATCCTGACTGATGGTGATCCATTCTTGCCTTATTAGTTCTCAGAGTTGATCACAATTTGTGGGCTTCTGCTTGTTCACTCGCCTTTTGACGACTGACCACATGTTCTCTATGGGATTGAGATCCAGGGAGTTGCCTGGCCATGAATCCAAAATTTCAATGTAATGATCTTCGAGTCTCTTCTTTATCACTCTTGCTTTGTGACATGGTGCTCCATCATGCTGGAAAATGCACCAACCTGCTGCCATTCCTGAGCAAGCTCTGCACTGCTGGTGACACGATTCAGTAGCTGACTCCTCAGGAGGAGACGGTCCTGGCGCTTGATGGACACTCTGTAACATCCTGAAGACTTCTTCACTGCAGTCGAACCTCTCTTCTTGAAGTTCTTGATGATCCGGTAAATGGTTCTTTCAGGTGCAATATTCTTTGTAGCAATTTCCTTGCATGTGAGGCCATTTTGATGCAAAAGCGATGATGGCTGCACGTGTTTCTTTGAGGTAACCATTGCTAACAAGAACACAATGATTGGAAGCGCTTCTTCCCTCCTTTTATAGCAATCAGTCTGCTCTTACAATCTAATTAGTATGATAGTGATTTCACCTGACTAGTACTCATTCACACTTTCACATGTGCTGCTGATATGATTAGTCAATTAATGTTAGCTGGTCATTTTGTGTCAGGATCAAAAATCTGTGATTTTTTTTTTTTGTGTGTGTGAAAAGTGAAGCTTTTAGCAATTATTTCAAGTGAATCTGATCACTCTACACAATAATCTAAAAACAATGTGAATGAACACCCCAACAGCTTAAGCAGCAAACTTTGCAAAACACAAAATGTATGTCACTGCCAAAACTTTTGGCCATGACAGTATATATAAAATGTTCCAAATAAAATACAAAATAAATAAAATGTATAAATTGTAAGTGTTGCATGTCTAAAATTTACAAAATGTAAATCTTTTTTTTAATTATTGTCTAATGGTGTTACTTTAGTATAATTGAAATACTATTATTGTTTTTATGACGATATAATTTTATATACTATTGTCATGATTTCTCACTGGAGTGCCCATGATCTCCACCAGAGGGCACTCCATCCATGACTTTTACTATTATTCACCCAGGACTCCATTTCCCATAATCCTTTGCTCGGACTCATCAGCACTCACCAATTGTAGTCACCTGTCTCTCATCACCTCATCAGTCACACACTATAAGAATGGCACACACACACTCTCACACTGCTGATGATTGTTAAGCCTATAGTGTTCCCGTGTTCTCCTTGTTCCTTGTTTCCCTACTTTGTTTCTGACCCTGGACTGTTTCCTTGTTTTTAGATTGTTTGCTGCCTGCCCTGACTATTGTCTGTGCATTGGATTACCCTTTTGCCTGTGCCTTGGATATTACTGTTTGCTGGTGTTTTGACCCTGCCTGTCTGACCACGCTTTTAATAAAGGCTTGCTTTTGGATCCTCTACTCCGTTGTCATGCCTCCTACGCTACAGAATCATCAGCCACACCCGGATCCAGCTGCTTTATTCAGTTATCCAGGCCAGCCATGAATCCAGCAGCAAAAGTTATGTGTCTCCGTCAGGTTAAGCGGCTCATTGAAGATTATGTGTCTGACTTTATTGAACTGGCTCACTTAACTTCATTTGAGGTGATGTTTAATGATATTTTTTCGTGGTGGACTATCCAAGCCGCTCAGCTCATGTATGCCATTGTGGCAACCGGACGGGTCTTTAAGGGATTATATCGATCTAGCACTTCAGTTGAGCGGATCTGCATTCACTGTGGGTGTGGTAGAGGAGGACAGCAATATGACCGCCACACCTCAGCCTTCCACTGTCAGGGTTACCTCTCCTGAGTCAAGTCAAGTCACCAGAGATTTTCCTGAGTCAAATCAAGTCACAACTGATCTTTCTGAGTCAAGTCAAGTCACCATGGTTTCAGAGTGTCTTCATAAGATGGCCGTCAGCCCAGAGACTTTTTACAAGATGCCTGCCAGTCTGCAGTTCCAGAGTCTCGTCCCGTCATGGCTGCCGTTCCAGAGCATCGTCCTGTCTCCCGAGCCACGCCGACTCTTAGCTCCCAAGCCACGCCGACTCTCCACTCCTGAGCCACGCCGACTCTCCGCTCCCAAGCCACGCCGACTCCCTGCTCCCTAGCCACGCTGACTCTGTGTTCTCAAGCAACACAGTTTCAACGCTCTCAAGCGACATGATTTCGACGCTCTCAAGCAACACTATTTCGGCGCTCTTGAGCCTACCGGCCATTACTCAGTCCAGTTGTCCAGGCCCAGTGCCGTCAGTCTCAGAAATAGACAATAAACTCACTGTCCTACCAGTTATGGCTACGGCCATCCTCTGTGTTTGGGCCGCACACACCACCGAAGTTTCCCCAGAGGTGGCAGCCTCTGCTGCAGAATCTTCCGAGGTGGTGGCACCCACTATAGTCCCCGAATCTGTTCTCGAGTTCACTCTAGTCCCAGAGTCCGCACCAATCCTTGAGTCCGCTCCAGTTCCCTCATCACAACAAGAAGTGCCACTTCCTGTTCCCATAACTCCAGTTCCCTCGTAACGGCCAGGAGTGCCGTTTCCTGTTCCAATGATTCCAGTTCCCTCGTCACGGCCAGGAGTGCTCTTTTCTGTTCTAATGACTCTGGTGAGTCCAGCTTCTCCCGAAGTGGCGGCATCCGCTGCAGAACCTCCGGAGGTGGCGGTAGTGTTCGCTTTAGCTCCCTTCAAGGTATCCACTAATGAACTCTTTGTCTGTCCTGACGAGGTCACGGAGACCGTCAGTGAATCCCCTGTCATACCCATCTCGGCCCTAGAAGCCAATCATGTACTCTCAGCCCTGCCTGTTATGGTCACAAAGACTACCTGTGAATTCACTCAGTGCCTTGTCCCGGCCAAGGAGGCCTTTCCTGAACTCTCTGTTTGGTCTGCCCCGGCCAAGGTGGCCTTTCTTGCGTTCTCTGTTTACCCTGCCAGGTCCAATAAGGCCGATCCTGAGCCCTCTGTTTGTCCCATAACGACCAAGAAGGTCGTTTCTGAACCCTTTGACTGTCCACTCACGGCCAAGAATGCCATTTGTAAATCCTCATTCATGCCTGTCATGGCCGATGAGACTGTTCATGAACTCCCAGTCCTTCCTGTCATGATCACCGAGACCACCTCTGAATCCACACAATGTCCTGTCTCGGCCAAAGAGGCTACCTGTGAACTCTCAGTTTGTCCTGTCAGGGTCAAGGAGACCATTAATGAATTTCTAACCTGCCCTGTCGTGCCCATGAGGGCCGTCTGTGAACTTTGTGACTGTGGGCCGTGGTGGTCTTCCGCTCCACTTTGGTGGTCTTCAGCTCTGCCTACTCCGCTCTGGTGGTCTTCAGCTCTGCCCTGGTAGTCCCCTGATCTGCCTGCTCTACCAGCTCCACCCTGGCACCCTGCTCTGTCGGTTCCATTGATAAGCCTGTAGTGTTCCCGTGTTCTCCTTGTTTCTTGTTTCCCTGCCTTGTTTCTGACCCTGGACTGTTTCCTTGTTTTTTGATTGTTTGCTGCCTGCCCTGACTATTGCCTGTGTATTGGATTACCCTTTTGCCTGTACCTTGGATATTACTGTTTGCTGGTGTTTTGACCCTGCCTGTCTGACCACGCTTTTAATAAAGCCTTGCTTTTGGATCCTCTACTCCGTTGTCACACCTCCTACGTTACAACTATATTATTTTCATTGAAGTTAAAGTTTTAGTAATTTTGTTGTGCGTGTGTGTGTGTGTGTCATTTTTATTAGTTTTTAAAAATATATATCTTTATTTGTTTAGCAGTTCTTAATTGTTTTAATATATTTTTCTATTTCAGTTTTAGTTATTTTACATCATTACTTTGTACATCAAGTTAAACTCAATGAAAGGTTTGCTTTTTTATTCCCTTTTATTAACAAAAAAATTTTGTTTTTATGGTTTGAGTTTTACTATTATACCCTGTCAAGAACCGCCCACTTAGACAGGAAGGGGTCTGACAGACAGGTAAGCGGCCGATCAAAGTTGTTTTTTGTTTGTTTGTTTATTTTGTTTTGTTTTACACATGCACTCTAAGTGTGATTTGTTTGTCTGAAATAGTTTACACATCAATAGACTGGTGTGCAAAAACCTCACAATGGGACATACAGAAATCACCAAATGTGTGCATATTTTGTAATCACTATTTCAGATTCATAATGAAAAATACAGATTATTTCACAGACATCATTCAGAAAACAAATATACATAGTTATATATCTTTCAAAGATTTGATGCCACTAACCTGGCAAACCCAATCAAATTGTCTCAGGTTGGATTCTTCATTTAACTGAATGTCCTCAATGTATAACTGGCAAGTTATTTTCTCTAATGGATGACCTTATGTAACAGACACAACTACTGTTTGTCTGTGCCTGTTAACTATGACTAGTTTCTAGAGTTGGTGTGTACTTGATGTGGAGAGCGTGTCTGGCCATGTCATTTGTATGAAGAGATGCCTAACTTTATGAGAAGATCTATTTAAAATTCTCTGTCAATTTCTAATCATCAGATCTTTTCTCTCTCTCTCTCTCTGTGTGTGTGTCTGTGTGTGGAGACTTAAGATGTGGTCTGTGTGAACACTCAATATGAAATAGTCACACTTCACTGAGCAGATGGACTTGATGCAAAAAGATGCAAGTGCGATGATCCACTTGACATTTCCTTGATTGCATTTGCCTGGACATGAACAAACACATTCACACACACAAACACACACATAGAGATACACATCTCAAATAAGCTGAAAGAAATCATATCTGTGTGGCTACAACAAGAGCAAGAGAGCAGACTTCCGTATTCTCTGCAGGTGGTAGCCAAACAGAAACCTCCAGGATACTGACTAAATACCATTCATGAATTATTGAATAGACTGACTGAAAAGACATTCATGTCACCCCACATAGTACAAAGAAGAAATGTATCCATAAACATATAATAGGCTACAAATGATATTGATTTTGAAATGATATTGTGATGAGTGGGGCGGGGTCGAGAGCCACGGGAAAGGAGCGAGGCCGGTGGAGTAAATGATAATGAGCGACACCTGCGCCACTCACCGGTCTCGAGTCCCATGGAAGATCTCCGGAAGGATAAATGGAGGAGCGACGAGAGTGGACCAGGCCTGGACTATTTATGTTGTTGTTTTGTTATGTTTTATGCGGCAGTCGTCAGTGAGAGGCTGCCGCTTTTACTCTAGTTTTCTATTTGTTTATTAAAGTTTTATGTTTACTGTAAATATTCGCCGGTTCCCGCCTCCTTCTTCCCGATCTACGAACATTGTTACAGATATATGTATATGAAAACTAAAAAAAGTTTTAAGATGTTCTCCCTAAGCACCTCTCCTCTCGTTCTCTTCTAAACTTTGATGATAAATAAGCACAAGCCTGATGAAACCTCAGTCCAGGGGCGTGTTTAAAGGGGTGGCACCAGCCCCCCACAAAATATGTTCTCCTCTCGTTCTCTTCTAAACTTTGATGATAAATAAGCACAAGCCTGATGAAACCTCAGTCCAGGGGCGTGTTTAAAGGGGTGGCACCAGCCCCCCACAAAATATGTTCTCCTCTCGTTCTCTTCTAAACTTTGATGATAAATAAGCACAAGCCTGTGCAGACTGTTTCGAGTATAACATCTGCGGTGCAGGAGCAATTCGGGTGCATTTAATATCTCACATGCTGATGTCATACGCTAATCGGCAGTGTAGCGGATTAGAGTGCTGTCAATAACACAATGCTCAACGCCATTGGATTAGAGTGCTGTCAATTACACAATGCTCAACGCCATTGGATTAGAGTGCTGTCAATTACACAGCTCAAACAGTAGAAGCGTGATTTTGCAGGTTGCAGACCACGTCTCTGTTCATTGTAAAATTATAGTTCATTGTAAAATTATATATATAATATGAAATACGTTAATGTATGTTGAAAGCTCCTTAGAGTTTGTGCTTAGTTGTGTTATTCAGCCGCGATGCACCAGCACCGTTTAAAATAAAAATCGTTATGTTACATTTCTTTCTGTTGTTTCAAAGATTAAAGACACTTGTGCAGTGCCATTTTTATGTCATCTCACTTGTGTTGGGGCACATGACTTTTCCCATGGGCCCCCCCTGACTGGTTCTTGGTCCCCCCTGTGCTACCCCATTAAAAAAATCCTAGAATCGCCCCTGCCTTAGTCTTTCTAACAGTTTTTCTGAAATGGCCTCTCTGTTGGGTTATCACAATAACAGTTTGACAGATTAGAGTGCTGTCAATTACACAATGCTCAACGCCTGTGTGACCTGTGCTGGCAAAATGAGTCACAATGAGCACTTTTTCATTTTCACATTAAAAGACCTTCAAAATGATGTATGATTTGTTGGAATCGGACGAAAAATGACTGAGCTACACCTGTTTGAAGTCGATAGAGTCAGCAGTCAATTTTGAGAAAAATCAAGTTCAAGTTTTCTAAAGGTTCCAAAGCAAAATCACCTGCAACGTTGCATATTTTCCTCCACTTCTTTTCTTAATAATAATTTCTGTATTAATAGTCACAATATAGCTATTTTTGATTTTATCTTTGTTATTATAAATAAGAACAGATGAAAAAAAACTGTAGAACTAATATAAAAAAAACAAATAGTGCATTACATTTTTCATTTTACATCTAAACAAACAGCATTCAAGAAAAACCAAATAATCAAATGTAAAAATTCCTTTAGTATGTTCATTACAAATAAATTGATTATTAAAACTACAAAAGCAGTTAAATCAAGTTTATTGTTAGATTAACATTAATGAGGCGGCCTATATTAAGACTTACCGTAATACACGGATCTAATATAATGTTACACATCAGATGTTTTTGTCAGAACGTTCACTTAAGACATAACAGATTATGTTTGCGTGAATACTTAAATACTGTAATTTTGTGTATATATGTAGATTTATCGGGATGAATTCGGATGACAGTCAGCGTGAGAAGCGAGCAGAGAAAAGTTACTCCTCTCAGAAAACGTACAAATAAAGGTAATCAATCACATAAAATTATTATTTGGAGCATTGGGGTCGCTAGACGAGGGCTTAATGAACACATTTTTGTGAAAACCTCAAAATCGACTAAAATCTGCATTTTTCACTTTTGTTTTGCCTGTAGCTCAAAATTAGCCTGTGCGCATTCCGACTCATTTTGCCAGCACGGGTCACACACACACACACACACACACACACATATATATTGAAATACGTTAATGTATGTTGAAAGCTCCTTAGAGTTTGTGCTTAGTTGTGTTATTCAGCCACGATGCACCAGCACCGCTTAAAATAGAAATCGTTATGTTATTTATAAAAAGAGAGATGCGTTGTCCAGGCACTTGTGCAGTGCCATTTTTATGTCATCCCACTTGTGTTGGGGCACATGACTTTTCCCATGGGCCCCCCTGACTGGTTCTTGGTCCCCCCTGTGCTACCCCATTAAAAAAATCCTAGAATCGCCCCTGCCTTAGTCTTTCTAACAGTTTTTCTGAAATGGCCTCTCTGTTGGGTTATCACAATAACAGTTTGACAGAGCCAATCAGGAGAAGTAGGAAAAGTTAAAATGAAAAGCAGCATGGAACTAAAGGAGACATGAATTTTCTGATTACTTTCTTTTGGTCTTCCAGGAAATAAATCAGTTTTTTCTCTCCCTTCCTCAATCATCTTCTTATTCTTTTGCTCCTCTGTTCTTTTGTTGTATTTCACTGTCCTTAGCCCATTTCCTCTCTGTATGTGCCTAAGGGAATTCAGATTACCTGGAGTTCTTCACTGTTGGCTTATCCTTTTCCTCCAGCTTTCTGATCTTTCTCTCTCACTTTCTCTCTGCCGTAAATCTTGTGCAATAGTTTTGTTCTGTGGGTTCATGGTGTGCTGTACTGTTCTGTGCTCTCTGTGTGTGTCCCCTAATCTCCAAAACACATTGGGTTTGCTTTAAACACTCCAATCCCCCTGCACAAACACACAAATGCTCACATACATGCACACACAGGCCAGAGGGCACTGTCTGAACATCTGTTCATTGTCGCATTGTGCCAAAGCACCACTTTTCTCGTTCTTTCGATGTCATTCTTTCCATTATTAACATAGTTGATTTATTTATTTTCCCCTTTTAACTCAAGTTTTCTATTTTGATCCTATGTGTCTCTTTTTTGGTGAAATCCATACATTCAACAAACTCTGTCTCAAACCCTGCCAAACTACAAAGCTTTTCTGGTCACCAAAGGTGCACTTCTGGCACAAATTCTGTTTCTTGCTGACTGTTTCTTTAGACACCTCATATGGACCTTTGCATTGGAAAAAAATAAAGTCTGATCTTGCCTAGGGCATCATGTGAGTCAGGACTGCCACTGCACAGTGGTATATTTAAACATGATGCAGCATACAACATCCTGAATCTCTCAATGAAAAAAAGATTTATGTTGTACAAGCTGTAGAAAATAATTACTGCTTGTCATATAACAGACATCTTTTACACGCTTTTTAATTAGAAACTTATTTCTGTCAAATTAAGTTAGTTTGCCCATTGACAATTGTCATTTACTGCCAGTTTTAAATCTGGATTCAGATTACACAATGCTACTGTATAACTTCAGAAGCCATATATAGTGCACAGGTGAGTGTTTCCTGTGCCATATTTCAGCAAAAGAACCCATTTTATTAAAAAAAAGAATTCATAGACGGATGCAATAAAAAGACTCCAAAAATAATGGTGAGAATTGTCTTTCTATTGAGTTATCATTGCAGGCCTAACACAAAAAACAACATGCAACCAGTGCAGATCAGAATCCAGAGTAAATTACTCTTGTGTTGTTTAGTGAGAACATACAACATGACCAGCAGTTTGATTTTGCAGAAAATTTATATATATATATATATGTATATATATGAATAGTTTAAACAGTAACAAAAAAAGCTGAGTTACCAGTTTGAATCAGTCTGAAAAATACTTTACTGACCTGAACTCACATCAGAGCAGTTAATGAATGAACATCTGACTCACTTTCTGAATTACAAGTAATCATTACTGATTACAAGTTATCCGTGACAAGAAATGAAATAAAATCATTAAAGCTATAAGATACACATTGTGTTTTTTTTTGTTTTTTTTTGTAATAAATTAAGTAAAATTCTATATACACTATGGTTCAAATATTTGGGGTCCATGAGATTTTTTTAAGAATGTAATACTTTTATTGAGCAAAGATGCATTAAATGAATAAAAAATTTGACATTTATAATGTTACAAACGATTTCTATTTCAAGTAAATGCTGTTCTTTAAAATTATTTTTATTTTATTTTAAATGTATTGAAATAGAAAAGGGTTATTTTAAATTGTGATATTTCACACTATTGCTGTTTTACTGTATTTTTGATCAAATAAATGCCGCTTAGCAAGCATAAGAGACTTCTTCCAAAAACATTAAAACATCTTACCAACCCCAAACATCTGAAAGGTGTATGTGATTGAGAAAATGACAGGATTTTTTCAGAATTTTGGTTGAACTGGAGTGGAGATGTGTAATGCAGACAGGCCGCAACAAAATAAGAATTAAGTTTTGTACATTAAGTACATTTGACATTATGACAATAACATACTCCACACATGCTCTCGCACCCAGGGTCTCTAATTACTGTCTCATTAGATGGAGCTGTGTTAAACACAAAATCTCTCTCTCTCTCACACACACACACACACACACACACACACACACGTGTTGGTATGTGTGGTTCCCTTTCAGTCGGCCAATTCGATGTTGTGTCGGAGTTCCGACACTAGGGGTCACACTTGGGAGCCCAGACACCTCTGACATCATTGAGAAAAGGAAAATGAAATTGGTGAGCAAAATTTGCATAGCTGGCCACGCCCCGGACATCCGGGAATAAATAGGCCAGCGTGGCATTTGCTCACTCTTTCTGTTCTTTGGAGCCAATGCAGCGTCTCTTTGGGATTGCAGAACTGCCTTTGCCTCTCATTGGATCTATGGCACAAGCAGTGGTTTCTCCCTTGCCCATACACAGATAAGTGTAGTGAGAGTACCCCTGGGTGCTTCAACAGTGATCTTTGAGAGCAAATTTCCTCTTAAAAGAGCAATTTCTGTAAAAGATCTTCACGGATGGATTTGTGTGTTTACAACATGCCTTCCCATCTGTGTCCATCATGTTGTGGTTTGTCCATCTCACCCTCTGACAGGCACGATTGCTGTGCTCAGTGTTTGGGCTGCGCCCATGCTGAAGCAGCTTTTATGGATGGTTTATGTTCTTCTTGTGAGGACATGGCTATCAGCACGTTGTGCTTGCGGCTCGCATTCTTTTTTATAAATACCGTAAGTCACCTCAGCTGCTTCCCGTCCTGGCCCTTCTACTTCCGGGTACGAGGCCTCAATGATGTGCACTGAAGGAGAGCAAGAAGATGTTGTGGGAGCAGTTCTGCCGGATGAATTCCCGCGGACCTCTTGTTCCTCCAACCACACATGTTCTCCAGTAAGAGTTTCTGGGTGAGTTTGAGAACCTTCCTCAGTGTAGGTTCGGTCTCTCATTTGGGGCTCGCGATGAGGCGATGAGCATCGGAGGGAGGGTCTGACGGATTGGAAGCAGATGACTTGACTAAACCAGCACTTCCGGATGCTGTGTGTCAGTTTTGAGCCTGACACTGAGAAGGCAGCCATGCTTACTAGGGCAGCAGAGAGCATCAGGCTTGAGTGAACTCCTCCACCCTGTCCTGAGCGCTCTTGCTTGGATGACTAGTTCTTGGAGACCGAGTGCAACACTCAGCCGTGCTCCGCCCCAGTTCCTTTCTTCCCGGAAGTGCACAAGGAGCTGATGAAATCGTGGAAGGCACCTTTCTGCCATAACACAATACACCTGTTCCTCCGTTCTCATCACCCTTGACAGCGGTCCAGCCAGGGAATATACAGAGGTTTCCCGGGAGGTGAGAGCGATTACGGTGCATTTGCGTGCAAGACGCCGCCACCTGGAGGTGCAGGTCTAGAGCATATGAGTTTCCTCATCCTTTGTGGCGAGAGATTATACTGCTTCTGGACAAGCTGTGTCCGCTCTGCACGCCATGGCTGTCCAGCAGGTATTCAGGCCAGGGTTTGCTCAAAGGTGGTCCCAAATCTGGAGCATGCAGGAACTGCATTCGGCGACTGACTATGCCCTCTGGATTACGAAGGTCATGGCGCAGGCTCTAGGGAGGGCGATGTCCACATTAGTTATCCAGAAGCGCCACCTGTGGCTTAATCTGGCAGAGATAAGGGATGCTGAGAAAGTGCAATTTCTCAATGCCCCCATTTCTCAGGTTGGTCTCTTTGGCAACACCATTGAAGAATTTGTGCAGCAATTCTCCACCGTTAAAACAAATGGGGGCTGGCAGTCAAGCCTGAACACAGCCAGTCACTTGCACAGCCAGTCACTGCTAGCCTAAGATGCTAAGAACCCTCAAAAAGTTTCGTAGAGAACCTGAGATGGGCGACCCAGGGAGGAGGGACCAGCTGACCAGCCTAGCTGGTCCTTGTCAACATCTCTGCCTCCATGAACTTGTAACGCAGTTCAGCAGCTGTGGCGTTAAGTATAGGGACCCCTAATGTCGGAACTTTGACACAACGTCAAAGTGACTGACTAAAAAGGAACGTCTCGGTTAGGTATGGTAACCCTCGTTCCCTGATGGAGGGAACGGAGATGTTGTGTCTCTTATGCCACAACTCTGAACTGCTTCTGAGGGGGTTGAGATGCTTCTTGACTTGACTTTTTTTCCCCAGAAAAAAAACGAGTGAGCAAATTCCACGCTGGCCTATTTATACCCGGATGTCCGGGGTGTGGCCAGCTATGCAGATTTTGCTCACCAGTTTCATTGGCCCTTTCTCAATGATGTCAGAGGTGTCTGGGCTCCCAAGTGTGACCCCTAGTGTTGGAACTTCAACACAACGTCTCCGTTCCCTCCATCAGGTAATGAGGGTTACCATACGTAACCGAGACGTTTACGGGGACTCTCCATAGGTATAATTTTTTTTATACTGTATAAACTGTATTATACACATTTGTGTATAAACCATGTATGCCAGAACACACACACACACACACAACACTCATAATCAGTCATGTACATGCACACAATGAGGAAAACAGCTGATTCCCTCCATTGTCCATTGTGAAAAATATACTTTCAGCTTATCCAATCAGAGTGTAAAAAAAAATTGCCTGAGTGCCCTCTTCAAAACACCATGGCAACTCTCTTGCCAGTCCTGATTTATTTCTTAACCTTAATTCCCCCTTTTCAAACCTCCTCTTATCCATGGTGAATTATCTCTCTCCTTCTTTCTTTGTCCCTCCACCATTCTTTCTTTGCCTTCTATCCTTTCTTGCTAACAATGAAACTAGATGGATAATAATACTAAAATAATAAAGCTGACTTTGACAATCAAACAATGACTTGGCTGTGTGATATTTGCCAAAGCTCCCAGACTGTGGCAAAAAGCCCTGGGCTAAAAAAGAAAAACACAGTTAAACAGAAAACATAGGAAAAACAAGCAAATTACTAATTGAAGGGTTCAAACCAACCTCATTGTTCTTTGTTCCTCCATTTGAAAATCAAATTTTTCTGTTGCAATAGGAACCAAGTTTGACATCTATCAGGCCTTATGTTTAAATTCGGCTCTATCTTTGATTTTAGATGACCCTAGACACAAATGGCCTCAAATCATGGTCTCTTTTTCTTTTAAATGAAAAGAGGTGAGTGTTGTGATGAATAATGCATCAAGGCTGGTTTCAGTCTGTTAGCATGTTAGATTGCTTTAGTCCTAGCCATCCTTCACTCTTTGAGACATGGATCCAGGAAAGGCTTTAGAGTCAGAGTGTTCATATAGACGGCCGCTTCCCAAGACTAATGGAATGGGAAATAACGGGTAAAGGATAATTAAAGACAGCCGTTTGAATTATTTAAGCTTGAGTAACCTATAATAAAGCCTCTCAAAACATGTTCTTCATATCTCTCTCAAATACAGACACCATTTCTCCTACCACATACCCTTAAAAATAAAATGTTCTTGAATGGCTTCAATGGTTCCATAAAGAACATTTACCATTCATGGAACCTTTCTATTCCACAAAAGGTTTTTTATATTGGAAGAAGGTTCTTTATATTTTCTTCACGATATATTTTCTTCTTCACCTATATTTTCTTCTTTAAAAGTGTTTCTTTTAAGAACTTATTGAAAGGTTCTGAAATATTCTTTGAAGAACCAAAAATGGTTCTTCTATGACATCTCTGCAAAAACTTCCTTTTGGAACCTTTATTTTTAAGAGTGCATTCACTGCCGTAGGTCTTATCAATAGTTCTGTTCTATCTCATTCGGTTAAAATTGCTAGAGGAATGAGTCAGGATGATAAATATTTATTTGTTTATTTGTTTTATGAACGCGAGGCGAACACACCTGCTTTGAGTTACAATGAGCTCAATCAGTATCCACCCACAGTGGCTATCATGCACACACGCGCACATACACACACTCACACACACTCAGGCAGAGTAATAGAACACCTGTTTGATGTTTACATGCAGACAGAGAATCTGACTTTGGTGGTTATCTGCATGTCTGTTTTTTGAAAAGATGAAGCCACTTATGTAAACAATACTTGATATGTTCTTCGCCTTGCTTTACGAAGCGCTGCATGATTCACAGACAACATCAATACTTATAGAAAGGTAGAGATGTGTATGTATATGCCTGCTTTTATTATGCTTTTAAATCTTGAATCTTAAGAGACAGTCTGAGACAGAGAGAGAGAGACAAATGAAAGAGTTAGGGAGTCAGATGGCATCAGTGGGGGCCACTTTGTCATATTTTATTTGAGGCTTTATAAATATCCTCCTGGAAAAAACAATAAAGGGTAATAACATCCATTCCATTTGCCCTCCTACTCTTGCCAATCACACTGAGTCTCAGACTCGTCTGTGCAGTTCACTAATTATCTATTCCGCATTTGAGTTCTAATTCAAAGCAGATGAAAATGAATTTATGTGCCTTGTTTAAGGAGAGTGTTAGGCGAACTCATTAAAGTTCATTATACTGATAGAAATAAACAGATTTGGCACCCGATTAGATTAACAAAGTGTGTGTGTGTGTGTGTGTGTGTGTGTAAGAGGAAGGGAGGGCAATAGACAGACAGATGAAATTCAGTGTTGTGGCTGTACTGTTGCTCTAATATTATTGGTTCCTGTATGATAAATTGCTTTCATCATTATTCTCTGACAAACCCTTGACTGATTTTAATATCAGTCATATCAGCACTGCAAGACTTTAATCTAGAGTCTCCAAATCTTAAGATATAGAAGCTCAAATGTATCATTATGTCTGAACCTGGCAGGATATTCAGTGACACTTAAAGCACTAAAGACAGATTGACACGTTTCACACTCTAAACTATAAACACTTCAATCAATTCTAAAGAGTTTGCCTAAAGATGCACAATGAAAACTTTTTTTTTTATTATGGAAAAGATAGGATACTCCGATGTGAAATGACAGGTGAGAAATGACATGTCCAAATAGGCTATTATAAGCTAAATAAGCTATTCATACCTTGCAGAACTGGTATGTTTTACAAAGAAAAGGGTTCCAGTGACAACACAGCAAATATCACCTCATGCCAACTGAGGAGTCCTTATCACTGATCTGGCAGCAAAGGTTAATATATTATATAATTTCCTGTTGGCAGATGTTTTGTGTATCTGCTTGGAAAGCCAAAAACTAATGAATCAAATTTTAATTGGATGCCAAAAATATTACAGTACTTCCATAAGCACCTCTCATTAAAAAAAACACAACTCAATCCTACAGAATTAGTTAATTACAGACCGATCTCAAATCTCCCTTTTCTGTCAAAGATACTTGAAAATGCAGTATCCTAACATATATGTTTCTTCCTAGAGAAAAATGGTATCTGTGAGGATTTCCTGTCAGGTTTTAGACCATACCATAGTACTGAGAGTGAGACTGCTCTCATCAGAGTTACAAAAGACCCGCTCTTCTGATCGTGGTTGTATCTCTCTATTAGTGTTGCTTGATCTTAGTGCTGCATTTGACACTGTCGACCACAAAATTCTTTTGAATAGACTAGAAAATTATGTTGGCATTAGTGGAATTCCATTGGAAAGGTTCAAATCATACTTATCTGACTGTCATCACTTCGTAGCAGTGAATGAAGAGGTATTATATCGATCGACTTCAAGGTTAGATTATTGTAATGCTTTATTGGGTGGTTGTTCTGCATACTTAATAAACAAACTCCAGCTGGTTCAAAATGCAGCAAATAGAGTTCTTACTAGAACCAGGAAGTATGACCATATTATCCCGGTTTCTGGCCATTTGATAATACCTAGAATATCAAAATCAACTGCGGGCAGAAGATCCTTTTCCTATTTAGTGCCTAAACTCTGGAACAATCTACTGTTATTTGGGAGGCCGACACACTCTGTCAGTTTAAATCTAGGTTAAAGACTCTTCTCTTTAACCTAGCATACACATAACAAACTATCACATTTCTATAATTCAAATCCATTAAAGGATTGTTAGGCTGCATTAATTAGGTCAACCCGAACCGGGAACTCTTCCCATAACCCCTTGTTACATAGTAAGAAGAATGGCATCTAAGCTAATATTAGTCTGTTTTATTCTTATTCTGAGGTCACCGCAGCCACCCAGATCCAGTCTGTATCCATATCAGATGGTCATTGCAGTCACCCAGATCCAGTCCATATCCAGACCAGATCTGACTTGTGTTGCAGAATGTAATTAAACCACACCATGCTGGTTTCATCTGGCCAGAGGAGAACTGGCCCCTCCGACTGAGCCTGGTTTCTCCCAATGTTTTTTTTCTCCATTTCTGTCACTGATGGAGTTTTGGTTCCTTGCCACTGTTGCCTTTGGCTTGCTTAGTTGGGGACACTTAATTTCTGGCAATATTGTTGGCTTGATTGCACAGACACTATTTGAAGAGAGCTGAACTGAGCTGGATGATGGCATCACTGAATCAACAATGAACTGACTTTAACTGAAAAATTGACTTTGCTATTGTCCTTCTGCATTATTGATACACTATTTTCTTGTTTAACACTGTAAAGCTGCTTTGACAATCTATATTGTATAAAGCGCTATAAAAATAACGGTGACTTGACTTGACTTGACTTGACTTGAGATCAGTACTTTTAGCAAGACCACATGCAATGCATTTAAGTCAACAAAAATTGCCATTTGCAACACATTTAAAATTGAATGTATATCTGATTGAAACATAATTGGATTAACTGGAATATATAAAGTGGACATTACAACCCAAAACAGAGTCAGAATGAATGTGAGTTTGCTAAAACAATGCTTAAATAACTACTTTTAATAACTGACATTATCCAGTAGCCCAAATGATGAAAGGGAAAGTCACTTCAAAGGTAGAGTTTGAGAGTTAACAAAGGTTTAAAAAAAAAAAAAAAAAATCTTTATTAAAAAAGTTTAAATAAGAGAGAGGCAGAAGAATGTTCTGAGAATGTTAAGAGCGAGAAAGAGTGCTGGATCCTCCACACACACACACACACAGGTTTGTATTGTATGCCTCCATCAGATCAGTGTCTCCAAAAGGTGTTATTTCAGCTGTTAATCACATACTTCTCACACACAGACACTCTTCAAGAGATAAGTAGTTGTTGCAGCCCTCCACAGAAATAGCATGGCATATGTGCCAAGCTGGCAAACAAAAGACATAAACTTTGTGTGTGTGCCAGATTTTGTCATGATTACACACACTTAGTTTGTTACAGGAAATACTTTAGCGTGTGGACGTGACTGGTTAAGATACATGTATATACATGGCTTTTAGAGGTTTTAGAGGTGAGAAATTGTTTGTGTGGGTTTCACCGTCGTGGTTCTCACCTGCAGTAATAAGTGTCAGCACTGCACTCTCCTGTTCTCTTCCTCTCTTCTTTCATTACCATCCCATCAACTGTCCTTCACTCCCCAGGGAAGCACAGAGACAGAGTGCCGAAACACACATATGTGCACACCACTTAACAGCCATCTCCACGTCCCCCCCCGCCTGTCACATGCACTTCACTTGATTCAGAATCTGCTTGATAATACAGCAGCAAATTATCACAAAACCTTTTCTATTCCTTTTCTATATATTTTTTTCATAACTAGAAAAATTGGTATTCTCCCAGCATCCTTTTCCATTTTTTGTTATACATAAATTTATTCATATATTTTTTGCAAAGCACTTTTATGGCAGACTTTAAAGGGCACTGAAGACATACAGGTGTAAATTTCCAAAAGAGCAGACTAACGTGTAACAATGTCAACTGTGACATGCAATAACATTCAAGTTAAAGGCCATACAAATACTACGGTTCAAAAGTTTGAGGTCAGTAAGATTTGTAATGTTTAAAAAAAAAAAAAAAGTCTGTTATGCTCATCAAGGCTGCATTTGTTTAATACAGAAAAAAATACAATAAAACCAGTAATATAATAAAAGATTATTAGAATTTAAAGGGGTCATATGATGCGATTTAAATTTTTCCTTTCTCTATGGAGTGTTACAAGCTCTTGGTGCATAAAGAAGATCTGTAAAGTTGCAAAGACTAAAGTCTCAAATCCAAAGAGATATTCTTTATAAAAGTTAAGAGTCAACCACGCCTACCTAAAACGGCTCATTCTTCTATTTCATTATAAATGTCTTTACTGTCACTTTTGATCAATTTAATGCATACTTGCTGAATAAAAGTATTAATTTCTTTAAAAAAAAAAATTCTTACTAACCCTAAACTTCTGTATATAGATGACCTGTTGTGAATATGAAGAATAAGACCTTTAAAGTACTCATTTACTCAGCCTCATGTGGAACTTCAAAATTTATACATTTTCAATTCATTACCAAACATTCTTTTAAGTCAGAATCCTTCAATTAATTTGTTGATCTGGTTCACAGAATTTGTCTAAGCGATTCATTTACAAATCAAACTGATCCGGTTTTTGAGTTCAATACAATGACTCAGTGATCAAGTCACAAGTCGTTATAGCTGCAATATTATCAGTAAATAACACTTTTTTCTTTACACAGAGCTATCATATGACTTCAGAAGCCTCAGAATATAGCACACAAATGTTATATGGACCATTTTTTGATGCTTTTGTTTCCATTTTAAAGTATTAAAATGGAATCCTAAAGTATTAACTCTGATCCTTATTTACTGTAATTACATAAACACCCAGTACATTTTATTTCTTCCAAAATATCCACAGAAGAAAGTCATATTGGAAAAACAAGAGGGTGAGTAAATGATGACAGGATGTTTGGGTGAATTATCCATTTATCCAGTTTTCCATTATCAAAATGCTATAGAAATATGAAATACTAAAATATGAAATGGAAATCCTTTTATTTAATGACTGCAGTTCACAGTCATCAGACTGGTGTTATATTTAATCAGAGAATGGCACTGTTTTTCTAATACATGAGAATCATAGGTTAAAGAGAATGACAAGATTCTTAAATCAATGTGTCACTACATTTCAAACTGATGTCCTGAATGCTTCAGATTGTAATTTCCATTAGCAAAGAGGTCTCATAAAGAAATCCTCCTGTGTGTGTAGCTGTTCAGATCAATTCCCATTCATGCATAAGCAGGGAGTGACAGGAAGTCCATAAACCTCTGCACTGTACTTTTTGACACTCCTAGTTGTGCTCTTGTAATACATTAAACGAAATCACAGAAGGTTACATGGTTCTCTTGCACACCACGTGACCTACCGTAATATCAATATTTACATGATCTATAATCATCTAAAACATTATTACTGGAACAAATGCATGAAACGGCCTACGCTCATGCACAATCACTCCCTCGGCGCAGCTAATTTGTTTGCCTGTCTTTGTAAACATGGCGAGCAATATTTCAGCAGTGTATGAATGTGTGCCTCTGTAGGTTAGCGTGAACGGGTCTGTTTAGACACCTTAAAATTATCATCGGACACACATGCACGTACGTGCAGATCCACACACACAAATACACACAAGCGCATTTTATCAGCCAACCAATTTTAGGAAACAAAGGGACAGGATGTAATTTCAGTCCAGTCCATAAATCGACATTGTCATGATTGGTTGACTGTCTGGACACATTAAGAGCTCTGCTGTATGTTTAACTTTAATGAAAGTCAGCTAAAATTCAGCACGGAATAGTAGAATAGATGAAGTCATGCAGCTTAGTCTTTGATTATGATAATATATGTACATATTTCTGCAGCTAATTAAGAGAAGCAAATGTGCAATGCCCGACACGGTCAAAAGCATTTAACATGACTAATTTCCATGGAAAAGGGGGTTGTGTGTGTTGGGGGAAGGATGCTTTTGATCTTCTACATGGGGATCAAGGGTTATAGTGGTTAATTAAAATATTTTAACGGACTGGCCCCAGACCTGTACGTCATCTTACATTTCATACAGTGTTGACTGTTGACAAACTATAAATGCAGTTATGCCCTAAAATTCAAGATATTGGGGCAAAAATTTAAGAGTATGAGTATGAGTTTTTGTCTCATATTTAGATCACGATAAGCATATCACACGAGCAGCGAGAGCAATATCACATGAGTGCTGTTTTTAAATAGCAAGAGTGCAAATGTGATTTTATACAACAGTTCAGTAAATAAGAAGTTAATATTGTGTGTTTTTGCTGTTAATAGTGTTCATCGTCTGTTTGATTACGTCTTTAATTGATTTTTCCATACATTTCTGCCATATGTACATTAACTGACAGTCACCACTGATAAGCTACTACTAAATATATTGCAGAAACTTAATTTTCTGTAAAGTTGCTTTGCAACGATTTGTATTGTGAAAAGCGCTATACAAATAAACTTGAATTGAATTGAATTTGCTAAATTTTGCCAACGAGAAAAGCCACCGCAGAACTGTTAGTCTGTGAGCAACATAGCGGTGATTAGTTTCAGATGCAAAGCTGAATTTTCAGCAGACTTTACTCCAGTCTTCAGTGATCCTTTAGAAATCATTCTGATTTGCTCATTTGCTGTTCAAAAAACATTTATTATTGTTATCACTATTAAAAATAGTTTTGCTGCTTAATATTTTTGTGGGAACCCTGATACATGGCTTCATTCTTTGATGACTAGAAAGCATTTGAAAGTGAAAGTGAAAGTTTTTGTCTCATATTTATATTAATACTTTATGGTCTGGTTTCATAAAGAGGGCTTAGGTTAAGCCAGGATTAGGCAATAAGTCAATTAGGACATTTAAGAAGTTTTTATAAGCGTGCCTTAGAAAAAAACATTACTGGTGTGCATCTTGAGACAAAACAAAGGCACTGACATATTTTAAGATCAGTCAGTGCAAGTTTCTTTCGGTTTAAAAAACAGCTCAGATTTATTTTAGTCTGGGATTAGGCTTAAGCCTTGTCTGTGAAACCAGGGATTATATTTATTAGAAATATAAAGTATTAATAGCATTATCAATTTAATTTACAGGTGCATCTCAATAAATTAGAATGTCGTGGAAAAGTTCATTTATTTCAGTAATTCAACTCAAATTGTGAAACTCGTGTATTAAATAAATTCAATGCACACAGATTGAAGTAGTTTAAGTCTTTGGTTCTTTTAATTGTGATGATTTTGGTTCACATTTAACAAAAACCCACCAATTCACTATCTCAACAAATTAGAATATGGTGACATGCCAATCAGCTAATCAACTCAAAACACCTGCAAAGGTTTCCTGAGCCTTCAAAATGGTCTCTCAGTTTGGTTCACTAGGCTACACAATCATGGGGAAGACTGCTGATCTGACAGTTGTCCAGAAGACAATCATTGACACCTTTCACAAGGAGGGTAAGCCACAAACATTCATTGTCAAAGAAGCTGGCTGTTCACAGAGTGCTGTATCCAAGCATGTTAACAGAAAGTTGAGTGGAAGGAAAAAGTGTGGAAGAAAAAGATGCACAACCAACCGAGAGAACTGCAGCCTTATGAGGATTGTCAAGCAAAATCGATTCAAGAATTTGAGTGAACTTCACAAGGAATGGACTGAGGCTGGGGTCAAGGCATCAAGAGCTACCACACACAGACGTGTCAAGGAATTTGGCTGCAGTTGTCGTATTCCTCTTGTTAAGCCACTTCTGAACCACAGACAACGTCAGAGGCGTCTTACCTGGGCTAAGGAGAAGAAGAACTGGACTGTTGCCCAGTGGTCCAAAGTCCTTTTTTCAGATGAGAGCAAGTTTTGTATTTCATTTGGAAACCAAGGTCCTAGAGTCTGGAGGAAGGGTGGAGAAGCTCATAGCCCAAGTTGCTTGAAGTCCAGTGTTAAGTTTCTGTGATGATTTGGGGTGCAATGTTATCTGCTGGTGTTGGTCCATTGTGTTTTTTGGAAACCAACGTCACTGCACCCGTTTACCAAGACATTTTGGAGCACTTCATGCTTCCTTCTGCTGACCAGCATTTTGAAGATGCTGATTTCATTTTCCAGCAGGATTTGGCACCTGCCCACACTGCCAAAAGCACCAAAAGTTGGTTAAATGACCATGGTGTTGGTGTGCTTGACTGGCCAGCAAACTCACCAGACCTGAACCCCATAGAGAATCTATGGGGTATTGTCAAGAGGAAAATGAGAAACAAGAGACCAAAAAATGCAGATGAGCTGAAGGCTACTGTCAAAGAAACCTGGGCTTCCATACCACCTCAGCAGTGCCACAAACTGATCACCTCCATGCCACGCCGAATTGAGGCAGTAATTAAAGCAAAAGGAGCCCCTACCAAGTATTGAGTACATGTACAGTAAATGAACATACTTTCCAGAAGGCCAACAATTCACTAAAAATTTTTTTTTTATTGGTCTTATGAAGTATTCTAATTTGTTGAGATAGTGAATTGGTGGGTTTTTGTTAAATGTGAGCCAAAATCATCACAATTAAAAGAACCAAAGACTTAAACTACTTCAGTCTGTGTGCATTTAATTTATTTAATACACGAGTTTCACAATTTGAGTTGAATTACTGAAATAAATGAACTTTTCGACGACATTCTAACTTATTGAGATGCACCTGTAATTGATCAATTTAATGTGTTCTTGCGGAACCAAAATTTTACTTTCTTTTGAGAAAAAAAAAAATCTTACTGACCCAGAACTTTTGAACAGTATGTGTATATAATGTTATCTGAAAAATAATATTATTAAATCAAAATAACTATTTTAAAAAATCATAATAAATAGTGGTCTAATGATCTTTTTATTTAAACATCTTTAAATTTTTTTACACTGTCTTGAGGCCCCCTGAGGGTGTTTGAACCCCGTTTGAAAACCCTACTAACAGATACATTTTTTTTTTTAAAAGACAAAGTTGTCACAAAAAAAAAAAAAGATAAGACCACTTTCAGGTGAGCCAGCATCTCTGTAGGAAACTATTTTGGGAAGTATTTAAGGCCTCCTGAAAGCAGAGGTGTTGTGGTTATCTGTCCAATTCACACTTCATGAAGGTGAGAAGAGAAGAGGAAAAAAACATAAGCGATAGACAAGCTATCACATGCACACCACCCCCCTGATGACCCTCATCGGAGAGTAAGGGAAAACAGTATGGTTGTCACAGGAACGCTGATGAGGCATATCGATCCTAACAGGCACACCGTGCACCTTATCTCCAAAGCAATACGAGCTGATACACGTGTAAAGTGGGTGACAAGGCACTGGTGTGTGGATCTGCAGCCCTCCAGCAAGGCCATCTGTCCACACACATCACACCAGCCCTAATGAGGCAGCTAAAGGGTGCCCTCAGCCACCCCAAAGGACGACCAGCAAAGGTGGTAACTGGTGTGATACCTGAATCAATGGCCTGCAGTAGAAAGAAAGAAATCGTAAAAAAGATATTGGATGTTTAAAACCTCATGTTCTGTGTGGCCCTTTTAATATCTCATAAAACAGACAGTCAAGTAAATTGTAATTGGAAACTACACTCTAAAAACTAATATTTTGGTTTAGCAACAAAAAATTACCACAACAGTTTGCATCAATCTTTTTTATGTTATGGCAACTTTTATTGAAACTGTTTAAACAAACTACATTGAGTTAGAGGAACTTAATGATTTGCAGCATAAAAACTAATTTTTAAGTTGATTACTCATGATTACTTACTCAGCGTTGACAAGTCCGCAGTTTTCCCGGGAATTGGGCTACTTTATCACTATTGCCGCGGGTTGTTTTTCATGTCCGCGGGTTGAAGCGATCCCAATAACGTGTATTTTTACCCCCGGAACACGATTTTTACCGGGGGGCCCCCTCGAAACGCGGTTAGTTTGGGCTAGTTTTGAGTAACAATTGGGCAGGTTTTGTTGTGAAAACCTGGCAACACTTTCCGTCAAGCAGGTAACGTTATTATTGCTAACATAGCGGACTCGTCAAAAAATACATTGGCATCATCTGTATTAAAGAGAAAATAATCACTTAATCCGATGTTTAAGTGAATAAAATAGCCTTGACAGCCTTGGAGTTCCACAACTATTGACTTTGTTCTCTCTCACCGGACTTGTGTGTGTAGGTGATGTAAAAGAGAAAGCAGGCATTTGGACCAAAGCACTGTGAGGCAAGGGAGAGGGAGAATCAAAATGTTTCTAAACCGCACTTTTGCCCCGTTTGCGTTTGTGTTGTTTTACTACTTACACAATTATTTAAAGTATAAAACATTGTTATTTGCAATACACAGCGTGGTTTTTAATCATTATTTTTAGGGGAGACAACCCTCAGATAGGGATTTCCGCCTATGCTTCAACATAACAGAAACTCTTTTAAATGTCAAACATAACAGCATTAAACACTAACAGGTCAGTCCTTTTTACTAAAAACACATAAAATAACATTTCATTTCACATTTATTCTCCTTATCCAGTCTTATGCAAAACATGCTGTGAACTAAAACCCAATTTTCAAACAAGACAATTTCATTAAATCACTACTAAACCTTTTTTTTATTATTAGTTAACACTGAAATTTAAGTTTAAATTACACACAATAAATTGATGTAATGATCAACATTATTATGTCAACAGAACTCATCAACCTAATTAAATTAACAATCAATAGATTAGAGATTATGGATGTTACTATTGATCATGCTAAACTAATTTGTAATATGTAGCATATGCACAATATTTGCCAAAATGTGAAGTACCCAGTGCCCAGGTAAAAATACTAAAAATAACCTAGCAAAATGACCAAACAGGATGAAGCCAACATTTTTTAACTTGAGACTTGTGACGACAACATACATTTTAAAATATTTGTTGTATAATTAATACAGTCAGCATTTATACTCTACAGTATGCAGTACAGTAATATTCCTTTCTGAGTAAATCATGAATGCGTTCATTCTATCAGAGTAATTTTGGATGAACAACTAGCAGAGAAATGACACAGTTTTAATTATATTTCTTATATATGGGATTGGGAGCAGATTGACCACAGGTGTGCACTGAGCACTGAACCAGCAAACTACATCTACATCAGTCCACCTCCACACTGCACTGCACAATAATCTTCCTCTGCCTGTCTCTATCATGCTTCCTTTGCTCAATCATTGACAGCTGCTCTGATATCCAGGTCATTATCAGATTTGAAAATCATGCATGCTTGTAGCTGGATCAGTACAGGACCCAGATGAACCCTATAGAATACCAAACTCTAGAGACACTTGTCACGAATCCAGTCCATGGACTTCCGTTCAATCACCACCAGAGGTCACCCTTCCATTCCATTGACTCTCGCACTACACAAACTGTTGCACTTCACCCGGACTACAGTTCCCATCATCCATTGCACTGATTACACACACACAGTTGATTGCACACAGCACTGATTGCACACAGCTGCCATCAATCACACCTTCCCTATTTATACACTCACTCTGATCCCCGTCAAGCTGCCGAGTATTGTTTAGCGCTTATCGCTCATCATGTGATAGCTACGTTACAGAGCCATTTCAGAGTGTTGTCTTGTTCCTAGTTCTAGTCTAGTTACGTCTAGTTTGGTGCCTGATTGCCTGTTTCCTGATCTCCTGCCTGTCGTGGATTCTTCTATTGCCTACCTCTCTGGACATTGTTCGCCGATCTCAGACCCACGCTAGCTTTTGGATTACTCTTCGTCTTGCCCTCATATACCTGTTTGCCATTGTCTGAACCTTGCCTGTTTTATGACCACGCCTTTAAATAAAAAGCTTGCACATGGATCCGCACGCCTCTCGTCTCGTTCGCCCCGTAACACACTGTGATGAGGACTTTAGGGGAGAAAAAAAACTATTTTCCTCCAGTGCCCGGTGCTCAGGGACCACAACAAATTGAAATCTGTCGGTCATGAATTTTCAATTAAAAGGGAGAAAATCTGGAAATATATTACTCTGCAACTTTTAAGCAGCTGTCACAAAAGGAAATCAACCAGACTAATGACTTTGGATCCATCTGAAATAGAAATATCCATAAAATGATTGGATGTCAAATGAACTGGTTTCATTACTTTCATCCCTTTCACATCTGCAACTTCACATGCCTCTCAATTGCCACAATGCATTAATATGCTTTAGATGTAATTAAATGGACTAAAAAAATTATCCTTTGGCTGAACTTAATTTAATTCAACACAGTGGTTCCATGCAGTCAGAAATGGGTTTCTTAAACATTAAATTAAACTGTGAACTACAAGGATGCAATACGTAATGAAAGAAAAGTAATGCAGCTGACTTCTAGGGAACCACAGCATACATTAGTATGCTAAACACATCCATTTCAATCCTATGTAATGTATGGTGTTGACAGGAAACACAAGAGAGAAAAAATGAGTCTATCTGCTAGCATTTGCACAGTAATTGCTCGTAATTTCAGTGAAGCAACATACTCTTCTTCTACTCATCATTCTTCTAAGCACAAGCTCCACTCTTCACCACAACTGTAACCACAAAAACTCCAATGTAACTGAAACTATTCTCAATTCCAACATAATAACACTTTAAACACTGATAAGTCTTCCTCGTTTTTCATTTCTGCAGGATGGGAACTGAAAATCAACTGCTCAAACCAAGGACTCATGGTTTGACTAGTTAGCACAACCCTGTTAGTCTCTGCTAGTAGATGTTGTAAATACACAATCTGGTTCCCGTGTTATTGTTAACTAAAACTAGTAAAAAGTGAAATTAAAGTTGAAATAAAAGTGTTTTTTTTACTTTAAAAAATGTACAAATTGGAAATGTGTCCTTGGCAACTAATTTAAATAAAATATGTTTAAGTACTAAAGTTAAAGCTAATGCAAAATATTAATAAATACTATAAAAGTAGTTGAGTAATACTAAAATAACACTGTCTGGTTCTAAACAGCATCTTTCTCCACTGACCATTAAAAAGCATTCAGATAAAATAAATGTTTACAAGCAACATATAAATGGCAAAAATATTGCGATAACATAGCTGATGTTTAACCACTTCCCGATTATTTTTTGAAGTGCTTTTAGAAGTGTGAAATGTTGAAGAATTATGTTGCATTGGGTCATATTAATTAATAAATCAAGAAAGCAAAAAATACTTTTCCAAGACTACAATTCATTTTATTGTAGAAGAATGTCTTTATTTTACTTATGAGACAAAGAGAATTATAAAACAACTTTACTTGTTTCACAAATGTGTTTGTTCCTTCACTCTATGGAACTGTTTACTATTCAAAAATGTGCATAATTTTGATTTTATTTAAATTATTAGATTTTCAAAATGCATTTTATTAAAACTGTTTAGAGCATACATTTGTTAATTTTGAAAATGTAATCAGTATAAACTTTATAGATTTATGGATTAAATGTGGCTAGATGTGGAACAAGCAAGATTCAGTTAAAATGTATTAGGTTGAAGCAAATTGGATTTATTTATAATAAATATGTAACGAATCAGCTCATGGGAAATATGAATAATTAATCATAACTAGTTATAATTAATTATGAATATTTTAGATCCGCTGTAGATATTTACTTGACCTCTCAGGGTCAACTGTCTTGTCAATTCTAAGAACGTTAATTTCCTGGTTAAGGGAAATAACTTTCTTACTGTACAATTCTACAAAAGCTTGTAGCATAAATCTGTAGCTACTAATAACCTGTATAACTCATTACGGAAACAACAGTTGCTAGAACTACTGTAATCCTATACAAAACGGTGATGGTAAAATAACTAAAATAAGGTAAAAGTCAAACAAAACAAACAAAAGGGGTC
>NW_015656360.1:1890593-1911427 GCF_001515625.1 Sinocyclocheilus rhinocerous
CCTGGGGTGTTACGCATTTCGGGGGGAAGGGTTCATGGGTCCTCATATGGCTTGTTAACTGAGGGGGGTTACAGAGTATTTGTTAAATATAAAAACAAAATATATATTGTGTGTTTGAGTGGTCCAGACGCTACAAATATATAAACCTGGTTATTGCGTATTTAAAACACATTCAGTTTATTAGTCTTCTTACACAAAATCTCATTTTGAGTGACAAATATGCATCAGATTAAGTTTATTAGTTTAAGTTAAAATTGTGTAATCCAAATGGATGGAAATTTGATGTGCAAATCAAGTAAATAATTCGATTTTTTATTTTTAGAGTGTATTAAATAAACACATGCAACCTGGCAATTTTACTTATGGTTATTTAAAGGTGCAAATCACATGTATCTTTACTCAAGTTTCACAATAAATACTGTATTGCACACTGTCCCCTTGTGACATTACAGTGAGAAAGTAATGACAGAGAAGAGGAAGTAAATGGAAGAGATGAAAGCTTTGCAGTCTTAGGCACGTGTACCGCACAGGTGAGATCCAGTGAGAGTGATTATTGACCTCTGTTCCTCAGGTCTCCAGTAGGGTGTAAGAATGAACTGAGACACTTATCAGGCCTATATTAGCCTGCTTTTAGACAGAGAGATAGCGGGGGACTGAGAGATGGACTCTACTGATGAAGTGAGAAAAGAGAAACAGCTCTTGCAGGTGGAAGAGGCAAAAACCTATTATAGCCCCGGTCATCTGACACATGTTCTATAATAAAGTGTAAAATATAGTGTGTGGCTGCACAGCAAAATTACCTTCTGCTTCTGCATGTGAAATATAACAGCATGTGTCAGGCTGACATGTAAGAAAGAGTATTAGCAAACACACGTCATGCACACACACACACATACACCGTGTGAGATGGACTGAGAATGTTTAATCTCCTTCTTGACCTCAGATCTCCCTCACATGTTTGAACAGCCCAGTCCCACAGCGCCTCAGTAAATGTTAGCATTAGCATTTTGGCATTTCAAGTGTGTTTGCAACACTGAGTGTGTGTGTGAGAGTGTGTACTTATATCAACGGAGAATAAATGTTATAGGTCCCATCTCCTTATGCACACTTGTTGACCCCCATGACCCTATGGCTAACTAAGGCACAAAGCAAGATGGTGGAAGAGAGAGAAAAAAGGAAACAGAAGATTAATTTGGAGTTTCTAATGTAAATGTGCAAGGTGTCGATTGAGTCAAGGAGACCGGGGTGCATTGTAACACATTAAGTGTCAATGACTATAACTTTTTGTTTTTCTCCCATTTGTAACTTTGATATCTTATAATTGTGACTTTATATTAGGGATGTAACGATTACCAGTTTGACGATAAATCGTGGTTAAATAACCCACGTTTAGTATTACCGTTTCATATTTTAATTATCACTATAACCGTATTCAATTACCGCGATTTGAACAACTGAGGATAAATAAATACTGTCCAGCACAGGGCTCCATAGTGCGACCAAATAGGCGCATTTTTCGATCATTTTTTCTGCCCCTGCGACTAAATTTTGTGTGCGGTCGCACTGGCGCGACCACCGCATTTGGTCACTATAATCGTGATGAGAAATTTTCATATCGTTACATCCCTACTTTATATCTCACAATATCTCACAATTTAACTTTGATATCTTATAATTGTGACTATATCTTTAAAACTTAGTTTATATTTTACAACAGTTACTTTATATATACCAATTATGGCTTTACATATCCCAATAGTGCCTTTATATCAAACAATAATGACTTTATTACCATATTTATCTGATACAATTTAATGTACTTTAAACATCAACTATACTCAGCCCTAAACAGTGTACATAATGCTAAATACAAAGAGGGCTGTTGTTACAACCTACAACCTTTAACACTACAGGAGTGTGCTGTAACAGTTGCAACAGTTTAAATTAATTATGAGTTTGTCATGGTGGTTTACTCATTGAAAAAAAATACTGTCAATCAACACCTGGAATTTCTAGATGTGTTTATAAGATGATTTTTAAATTGTGTCTTAAATGCTTGCTGAAAGCGATGTGACAGGATGAATGGATAAATATCTTTCTTTTTTTTAGCCCTAACATAAAGGTCTTCTCATAACTTCGCCCACACACAATGATGCATGCTGGGAATAACATTTAACCCTGGTTGCTGCTTTTGCTGTGTGTAAGTGTGTCCATATGCATCTGTGTGTTATTGTGTAAAGCAGTTTAACAATGAATTATATTAGAAATTTCCGACAATGTCAGTCCGACGAGGTGGGCTTTTCTCATTCTAAAAATTCCACACAATGGAGGCTAAAGGTTTTATCACAGCACAAGTCAGAGATATAATTAAACTGTCCTGTGTACACCACTTAGTTTGGGTTAGCACATCAGCTGAAGTGCCACTTCAAGTGAGACACAAGTACATAATGGCTGGTTTTATCATTTCACCGTAAATGTGGTATGGTTTCATGCCTTGTATGCTACAACACAATAGATTCATGTTGACAGTTATTTCTGAGAGCAGTTTGATACTCAAGTGTGACTATCAACTATGTGATTGATTCATTCCTAATACTACTAAGCAGCATGTCTGTGTGTGCATGTGTGTGAATGACTAAACCTATTACCCAATAAATGATTTGTGACCCTGGACCACAAAACCAGTCATAAGGGTACATTTTGTACAATTTGGTTTAGTTTGTTAGGATAGGACAATATTTGGCCGAGATACAACTATTTGAAAATCTGGAATCTGAGAGTGCAAAAAAATCTAAATACTGAGAAAATCGCCTTTAAAGTTGTCCAAATAAAGTTCTTAGCAATGCATATTACTAATCAAAAATTAAGTTTTGATATATTTACGGTTAGAAATTTACAAAATATCTTCATGGAACATGATCTTTACTTAATATCCTAATGATTTGTGGCATAAAAGAAAAATCGATAATTTTGACCCATACAATGTTTTACGGCTATTGCTAAAAATATACCCAAGCAAGCGACTTAAGACTGGTTTTGTGGTCCAGGGTCACATTTAATTAATTCCGTGTTCTTACCTTTACTGACATATTTCCTGTTGAAACAAGAGCAAGACTTATCATAATTAAATAGCCAATAGACTTTAGTTCGGGTTAACTTTCAGTCACTATATGTACTGTATATTCTATTAGGGGGAGTGGCATTCTCATATAGAGAGCATTTGATCTGACAAAGATTTGTTTATTCAACAGTTAGTTCCGATCCTCTAATTTGATTGGCCGAGTGACATTCCAAGAGAGCTGATGTTCAGTATAACAGCTAAATATTAAATTGAGAGATTATAAAAGGCAACACTGTGAGTTTTTTTTTTTGTGTGTCTAGATGAAACAAAAAGACTGAGACTCTTATTTCACAGTTGAGTGAGGGTTCAAAATGAGGGTCATGTATCATAGGTGAATGTGGTGAGGTGTTCTGTGGACTGAACTTGTGCTCCTCCGTTGTTTTGACTCAACTGCTTTTGTCTGACTGTTCAGAGATTTCCTCAGAAGCACCAAATATGTCCTTGTGTGTGTGTTTAGTGTTGTGTGTGAGTGCTCCAAAATACGTTTCATCAGCCAGCTGTCGAGTCTGTGACAGCCAAACTGGAAGCTCTTTGAAGTGTGAAACGCCGGAGCTGAGCTGCATTCAATTATGTGTAAAATGCCCTACACACACACATATATATAACAATAACATCCAGTTTCCAGAGTGCTGCGTTCATTGAAAGATGGGCGTCAAAATCAGACATGTATACATCACAATTACTCGTAATTAGGCGAATTAAACTATTATGGATGCATTATGTTATGAACAAAGCACTAACCGGTGCACATATGCAGTCCTAAAATCTGAGAACAGTAGTGAACATGCTTCTATTTTGTATGCCTTTCTAATTTAATACAAAAAAGTACACCACTGTTCAAAAGGCTTTTTTTTTTCTTGAAATAAATGAACACTTTCATTTAGTAAGGATGCATTAAATTGGTCAAAAGTGACAGTAAAGACATTTACATTGTTACAAAAGATTTCTGTTTCAAATAAATGCTATTTTGATCTTTAGAAAAAATAATAATCTTGGAAAAAGTAGTATGATAGTTTCAACAAAAATGACATATATATATATACTGTATATATATAATTTGTAATAACATTTGTTACAATTTATAAAAGTTTTACTGTTTGTACTGTATTTTATATCGCATAAATGCAGCCTTGCTGTGCATAAGAGACAGACCTCAAAAACATCTAAAAAATCTTTTGTGTCCAGGATCACTTTTTATGGTTGTGTTTTATCAGCATCACAGACACACACACACACACACACACAGTTCAATACACATACATAACTATAACCCTGAACAATACCTCTCACAAGTGCAAATATTGGTCTGTGTTTCTGTGCATGTCCATGATGAACAAAAACCTCATTCACCCTGACCCTCATCAGCTAATCATCATAGGAACGCAACAAAAAAACACAGGCCAATCAAACAGTGAGGGGCACAAAGGTGAGAAAACCAATCAGCATTAAGAATCCAACAGGCCGATGCAGATGTGATTACAGGGTCTAAAAACCAAATGACTTCATCATCCTCAAGTGGAAAACAGTGAAACTGCACATTCTACTGCAGTGTCTACAGAGACTAAACACATTGTTTGGGGGGTAACATTGGGGCAGGATGTGGAATGACATTTATTTAAAGGCCCCCTTTAATGAAAGTCACGTTTTTAACAGTGTTTGCATGTCTGTCTGGTGTTTTTATTATGCTTAAGGACAAACCATGAGCATTTCATCTGTCAACACCACTGCACTTTCTCCTTAAAAATGCATTGCACCAAAGACAGTATCAAAACATGGTTTGAAACCACCCGTTTCCCACCGTCACAAACATGTACCCAATCTAAATTTGCAAGGTGGGGCTTTCCATATCAATAGCAAAGTGTTTTAAAGATGTTGGTTTTTAGCAGGTAGCTGTCTGAGATGGTGAACGGGAAAATGGTTTAACATTAGCAACACATTTTTAGCTGTTTGATAACGTCGTCAAGCCAAAGGCTAATGATATCAATTATCGTTGCGTGCCAGATGTTATAGCGAGTGACTTGTAGACAACTCTGTATAATTCACTTTTTCTCTTCTTTAAAACCAGTTTATTGTTCAAACATATATGGCTAAATGAATCCAATATTGCCATTTACTTGCCATTATGTAGTGATTACTATTTCAGTTAACTGAGTGAAAGTTAAGTAAAGCCTAATTTGTATGAAATACAAATATATATATATCAACTTTCAGCCTAAAAATACAGATATTGGTCTATTTTAATATTTATAATATAGAGGTTTGGTCTATGTTTCACAGCCCTACTAGTAATAATTAAAATAATAATTTTCAACATTAAATACAATTTCTCAAATTTTTTTTAATCTCCAGATATGCTAGATTACTTTCTTTCTCATACAAAGTCACTGTTGGTTAGATTCTTCATTAAATGTCTTATTTGATAACTGTATTCTGCACCATCTGGCTTTCCATATGATCACAGAGCACCCTGGGAATTACAATCCCTTTGGAGGTTATGGCGTGTTCTTTTTGTTAGACCCACTATAGGGTTATTCTTATTATGCCTCATTTAGCTTAATTCAGTTTTAATATAGTGCTGTCATGCAGAGATTTCTATACCACGACACATACTGAACCAGGTATTTGAAGTTTAGCATCAAATGACAACACAAAAGCATAGTAAGGTGGACCAAAAACAGACAGAGTCTGTGTGTACGTTTCTTGTGTGACTGTGTATCCCCTAGGTTTTGTTTCAGGCCTGTTTAAGCTGGCCAGCATCAGGAGAGCATGCATGAAGCGGTTAGCGTCTCTTCAGTAGATCCCCTCAGAGAGAGAGAGAGAGAAAAGATAGAGGAGAAAGAGTGAGTGTGCATCTGGGGATCTGGCTTACTTATCACACACTGGCAGGACAGACCACTCACCACAGGGACCTACAATCATTATGCTTAGTCACTCAGCATGTCTCCAGCTATAAAAACAAATACTCCCAAACTGAGGACACATACAAATATAGAAACACCGTCTTATGATCATTTCTATATTACATTGTCATATGAATCTAACGTGGCCTTTCTGAGAATGAAGGGGTCGTAATAAAACACACTTGACAAGACATGTCTTAAAGGGGTCATATGATGCGATTTCAAGTTTTCCTTACTCTTTGGAGTGTTACAAGCTGATTGTGCTACCCAAAAATGAAAATGTTATCTTTATTTAATTCTCCTCTATTCCAGTCCTATATATTGCTATTTTAACCTGAATATTGCTGTTTTATCTAATTAAATAGTGACCACATGTATCAAGTCAAAAAATAAATAAATAAATCAAGTTTGCCATAATCTTCTCCAAATGTGAGCTGTTAATTCAAGAACAGTGAGCTGATGAACTGGATCAGTCTAACAATTCTCAAGTTCAAGTTAAACTTGACTCAATTATCCTTATGTCAAGTTAACATCTCAATGGATGGGAAGATTATCAGTGAATAACAACTTAAATTATGGCTGCAAAAATGCATACTTTATTCAACAAGGATTCAAAAGTGACAGTAAAGACATTTATACTGTTTCCAGTATTTCCCATTCCACATAAATGCTGTTCTTTTAGTTATATTTATCAAATAATCCTGACAAATATGTTAAATCTAGGTTAAAGACTCTTTAGCCTGGCATACACATAACAAACTATCACATTTCTATAATTCAAATCCATTAAAGGATTGCTGCATTAATTAGGTCAATCGGAACACTTCCCATAACCCCTTGTTACATCTTGTTACATATTAAGAAGAATGGCATCTAAGCTAATATTAGTCCATTTCATTCTTATTCTGAGGTCACCGTAGCCAGCCAGATCCAGTCTGTATCCATATCAGATGGTCACTGCAGTCTCCCGTATCCAGATGATGGACAGAACTCCAGCAAAGACCTCGTCAACTAGACGGCCATCGGCACAAGACCACGAGAACCAGATGAGTCCTCTGCTCAATCTGACTTGTGTTGCAGCCTAGAATTAAACCACATCATGCTGGTTTCATCTGGCCAGAGGAGAACTGACCCCTCCAACTGAGCCTGGTTTCTCCCAATGTTTTTTTATCCATTTCTGTCACTGATGGAGTTTTGGTTCCATGCCAGTTTGGCTTGCTTAGTTGGGTACACTTAGGGTGTTTTCACACCTGTAGATCGATTGCTTTGTTCCGAAACGGGGATTAAAATTATTACAATGTTGCTTTTTATTCCTGGTGCAGTTTGCTTTCACACGGCAATGTTTCTAAACGGGCCAAATTTGTTAATACAAGTCACGCGTGATGAACCGACTTTATCTGAAAAACTGACTGTTTGTAATTGTCCTTTTGCATTATCAGCTTGTTTTTCCTGTTTAGCACTGTAAAGCTGCTTTGACACAATCTGTATTGTATAAAGGCTATATAAATAAAGGTGACTTGAGTTGATTTGACCTCTGATGTGATTACCATCGAACCAATGCAGCACACAAGAAAAGTAATTAGTTGCTTTGATGAGGAGATTGATGGCTAATGTTTAATAATTCTGGTGGGGTACAACAGGTCAGGGCTTTTCATGTTGCCTAGTGCTGTAGGGAATCAGTATCTTACTAATTGAGAAGCCATGTTGTGAATCTCTGTTGTGTCATAGATCTTCATCAGCGCAGCCCAGAAATGCCTATCGTGACAGGGAAGACATATAGAGACAGAGGGAGATATTAATGCTCATGTAAAAACTGCTGACGTGAAATTGGATTACATAATCTCTATTTGCTGTTTCTGTGTGATTGCGGGTGCATTTGTAAGTGAATAAAGCTCAGTTTTACACCCATACCTATCCCGGTACATGTGGCATGTCTTCTCCATTTCATGATTTGTGTGCATGTGTGTTTGTGATTGTGAGTGAGAATAAGGGGGTTTATATATCTGAAACTAAATCATATAACCTTGCCATGCAACCTGTGCTCTAGGCAATATCCCCACTGTGTGTAAATCACAGAGATAGACCTTTCAGTATAGGAAATAACTTTGTATAAATGCTACATCGGTAACCTGCAAAGGTCCAGAGAAATTTACATAATATATGGATAAGTATGGTAAATTAACAAAAATAAATAAATAAATACAAGACAGTAAAACAATGTACAGTATTTGTCATTATAAAACATTACTAATATTAAATGTGAAGGCTTTTCTCCTCCATATAAAAACCTGGAATTGAAAATATGTCCAGTATACTGACTCCTTTTATACTACAGTGTCCATATTAAATACATTGTTTGTGTGTGTGTGTGTGTGTGTGTGTAAATAAAGCACAACGCAAAATTTTCTTTAAATATACACTTCACTAATTTTCGCAATTTCCACCATTAATGCGAATCAAAAACAAAAACGAAGATCAAAAGAAACTCTCACACTGATATGGCACATTTTGCATAATGTGTAAAACTAATATGACGTTATGCCATGAAATGAGTCTGACTCAGATGCCGCTGCAGTGACTACATTCTCGTCTTGAAGAGGAGTGGAAATAAAAACTGAACTAAAGCACATGATCTTGTCTGGTCTAGTGATCAAGAATGATCCTGAGGAGTATTTCAGGAATATATATATGAATCACCATCTTTTGACTGGACTTCAGAACTGAGTCAATGGGAAATGTCTCTTCCTATAAGTCCAACATTTAAGTGTGATGGTCTTCTCAGACTAAAAGACATCAGCGAACAAAAGGGGCCATCATATCCATTTAAGCAAAAAGGGTGTCCTGTGATTTAGCCTCGGGTGCTTGTGTCATGACTCTGTCAATCATCAAAGTGACATTATGAATCCATGCCTCAAGAGATGTGTTCAATCAATCCAAATTCTGCATCTTATCGATTCATCACTGTCGGTAAACCACAATCTTCATGCCATGATACATCCCTGATGTAAGTGATCTGCTGATATACTTTTTTTTTTTGCAACAAAATATCACAAGTAATGGATATTTGCTCAGCATTACAACCATCTCTCTGTCCCTCTCCTCTCTTTTTTTCTTAATTTTTCCATCTGTCTCATTGGCTTCATGCCTCTTTCTTACACTCTTGCCCTCATCCCCTCCACTCCTTCTTTCCTTGGTCTTCACACCATTTCTGTCTCCGGGGGACCGTCTGCCAGAGGGAGGGACACGACTACAGGAAATTGGAAGGGTGACTCGATAAAGCAGGACATTAATCTGATAGGGTTCCTAAGCAACCTGCTGGTCCAGTGAAGAAGTAAAAGTATGACAGAAAGTGCATGAGGGAGAAAAGGTGCAACACATGGGCGTTGTGCATTTATTTATATTTTTGTGGAGGAACCAGTGACAGTCTTGACTTACACTGCCCCCACTGACAAGACATGACCAACTAATACATAAATACATTTGATTACTTTTTAATTTAGTTCACTATTTATGTCACTATGTGATAGCCTAATGGTACTTTATTATGTTTAAGATGTGTTGGTCTAATGGTACAGTTTTTCTTTAGAGTATATATATATATATATATATATATATATATATGTTGTCAGTGTGTTGTCAAATTGATTAATGTTATCTTAATTTGCTGGTGTTTTTTCTATTTGCATGTGTTTTCTTAAGTTGCAGTGCACTGAGCTCTCTCGGCCACTGTGTAAAACAGAAAATTGTTATTTTAAATTGTAATAATATTTCACAATGTTGTAGTATTTTTGATCAAATAAATGCAGCCTTGTATAAATGAGTATAAGAGACTTCTTTCAAAAACATTTTGAAAATCTGTATACAATATCTTTATATACAAAATTATATAGTGAACTTTTTTAATATTGGCTAGTGTCTAATTCTATGCATTCACTGATACATTGTTAATATTTCAAGATGTATAAATAATGTACA
The DNA here is from genome assembly GCF_001515625.1 of Sinocyclocheilus rhinocerous. Lineage (NCBI taxonomy): Eukaryota > Metazoa > Chordata > Actinopteri > Cypriniformes > Cyprinidae > Sinocyclocheilus > Sinocyclocheilus rhinocerous. The sequence goes on from NW_015656360.1 coordinate 1,900,590, forward strand.
TTACTTCAGATGAACTGACCGATATGGAGTGTTGCCATGGATGACAGTGATGGAGCCATGTAATAACAAGAGCTAATGTATTATGAATGGACATGAATTAAAAATGAACAATAGAAAATTTATAAATTAACATTAACCTAGATTAATAAACGCTGTAAAAATGTAGTTCTTTGTTAGTTCATAATTTCTAATGAATTCAGTAATGTTAACAAACTGAACCTTATTTTAAGTTTAACAACACATTTTACTAACAATAACTCTTCAACTTAATTACCAAAGATACTTTTTTATGGTAATTGTATTTTAAAATCTAAGGGAGGCTGTACTTATTTCAGTTTAGTCAGCCTCCCAAACACACACACACACACACACACACACACAAAGAGCGAGATTTGAGTAATGGAAATTTGTGATTTGACTAATGGACAAGTAATGGTACTGTGCTTTTCTGAGCAGTATACTTTAAGCAGAGAGATGATGTGAGGACAGACTGTTTGTTTTGAAGCTCATTAACACTGAGAATCTGCTGGTTTTGGCTTTTAAGTACAGTGCATATAATCACACACACACTTATACGCAAACACTTTTATATCAACATTCTTGAGAATACTAAAAAAAAATTAAGTTTCTTTCAAATATATATATAAGCATATATTTACCTCACTGTTCTCATTAACTCATCCAGCATCTCTCCACCACACCAGTTCCACCTCTTTTTCTATTCTATTTATAAAACGGCATTAATTGCTCATGCTCAAACCCATTCATTACCAAAATGTGTTTAGCTTAATAACTCTCAAGGGTTATATGAACTTTATAATTAATGAAACATAATGAAAAGGAAAATTCTTTCATCATTTACTTGCCCTCATGCTGTTTCCAACACGCAGGATTTTATCATTACAAAGGGAGAACTTCTGAAGGCTGTGCTTGTTGCTTCCATGTAATTACAATAAATGGGGACCGTCAAGATAAAACAACACAAAAGCAGTATATTTAAAGTCTTCTGAAGTCATATGATAGATTTGTGTGAGGAACAGACTCAAATTTAAGTTTATTGCCATTCTCTGATAATCATTCCCTCCAGTGATATGAACTGCTGCAACTGGACCATTGAATCAGTGAGTTGAACTTGAGAACCAGAGCAGTTAGAATCATTTAGATGGTTTGTGAACTAATTAACAATGAAAAAGAGACCTAAATCAAAAGATTTCAAAACAATTTAAATGCACATTCATCACAGCTGATAAGAACAGCTAAGGTAATCAAAGCTATACTAAATGAATGATTTTCAATCTGTTTCTCACACTATAAGGTATCGAATGGTTTCAGAAGACTTACTGTATTCAGAAGAATAAGTGCAGAAATCTATTGTCTGTCCCACATTAAAATGCATTAACTTCTTAACATTCGGCTGAGCTTCTTAACTTCTAAACTTCATAAAAATAAAAACTGGTACTGTTATATGTGAATTCTGATGGCAAGACATTCATCATCAATGACTGGATTATTTCCCAATTCCATTTGTGTGTGTGTTTTAGCTATTTATTATTTTGCTCTAAGGGAGACATATACAGTAATTGTAGATATTGACAGAAAGAGTCATTACTATTCATTAGCATGAGGGAAACCAGGAAACTTCATGCTGTTTCTTTATTACGTTAATTTTTGTTCAGATTAAGCCTCTGACGCAGAGGGTCTCTTGTTCACACAATCCCCCTATTCTTCTCCTCCGCTCATCTCTTCATATTTTAACATGCAAGCACTCTGTTACCACATCAAAGGGTTCGACTTGTCCAAGAGTGTAATCCCAAATACCAGCTCCGTCAGTCCATGTGTGTGTGTGAGAATACTGTGCAGTATAGGTACTCAAAATACATAAAAAGATACATTTTGTTAAAGGTTTTAGCAAAGGACTCCTACTGTTTTCATGTTACTATCTGTGTGTTTACAAGTCATGCATGTTGAAAATGTGCAGTTACATATTCAGAAATGCAGAAGACGGGCTGGTATGGTCAGACAGATCCAGAGAAGTCTGATCCAAAAGGTCATTTAACACCTTACGGAAATCTAATGTGACTTTGCATTAAAGCAAAGAGCCTGTGGATAGACTTGGACATACTGTATACTGGACAGACATACTGACCATACCAGCCCGTCAAGTGTGTGTGTGTGTGTGTGTGTGTGTGTCTGTTGTAAAATAAAACCTGTTATCACTACATTATTCCATTCCATTCCATCTCATTATCACCCATATAAAAGATCTTTTACAACACACACAGGAACAACAGCAGTGCTCAACATTTAAAGGAACGGTTGCCCTTTTTTTAACCACTCACCATTCACAACCATTATTGCTCTTTGACATTCAAAACCAGCAACCTTTAAGTTTTATATTTGCAAGATTTGCTTCAAGGGAGCTAAATTAGTTCTGTCAAACCTGCTATCCTACAGCAAAATAAAAAGAGTCTTGGACCCTGTCATCGTTTGCAAATCTACTAAGACCTTCTTCAAGCATTTTAAAAACAGCATGTGGTTAATCTGCATTTTTAATGTATAAACTGGTCAATCATCATTTTTAAGGTGTGAACATGTAAAACCAGATGTGAAATCCAGGTGGAAGTGCTTCCTGGTGGAATTGCTAGAAAAGTAACAGCAGTTCTGTTGATATTATTGATGTTTTTTGTTAATCTCTCAGCATTTGATGATGTTCAGCCACTATGTTTGCCACATGCTACCCAGCAGGCAGTGCTGCTCACAGTGACAGTGCATGTGTCTGATTAAATATGAGCCTGACACTCAATTAAGATCCTGAAGCTCAAAAATGTAACATACACACACACACACTCACATACACACACAGACAACAACTTCACTGTGAAAAAGACAGAGGAGCGCATGAAGGAGCAATGATGCTCTCATCATGTCCAACAAGAAGCCCTTCTCGGGCAGATCACAGCCATAACAGGTCCAGCTGACATCTATGCCATACATTTCCTGTTTCTGTGACGCAAGGAGTCAAGGTTTGATGGGTTAACGTGGCCCCTGAGTGACAGCATTTTGCAGCACAAAGTAATATATAGCCTACCTCCCTGATTTAAAGGGGTCATATGATGTTGCTAAAAAGAACATTATTTTGTGTATTTGGTGTAATGAAATGTGTTTATGCGGGTTAACGACAACAACAATACTACAGCGAGAATAAAAGATAAGCTTTCTTTCTTTGCGTGAACATTTGGGCGCAGTTATGCAAATCTTACCACATCGTGACGTAGACATGTGGGGGCGTGTTAGAACGAGAACGTGTTTTAGGTAGGCGCGGTTGACTCTTAACTTTTATAAAGAATATATTTTTGGATTTGAGACTTTAGTCTTTGCAACTTTACAGATCTTCTTTATGCACCAAGAGCTTGTAACACTCCAAAGAGAAAGGAAAAATTTAAATCTCATCAGATGACCCCTTTAATTCAAAAAGAACAGTTTGAAATCTCAAAGTTTTTCAATTTTACTGGAAAAAACTCCCAGTTCAGAAGTTGTAATCACGAGTTCTACGAGGGAGTGAACGCACCTTTACTCGCAGAATAGACGTTTGGGGGGAGCGCGGGAAAGAAAAAATAGCCATTCGGCACATTAGAAGACAGTGAACCATCAAAAAGATGTACATACACTTGTTTTAATTTTAAACGACAACATTTGTGGTATAATGTTGATTACCATATAAAAAAAATAGCCATTATTAAATGGAAGTAAATGGGGCTAATTTTGGGATGATTTAAAGGTATCATTTACACTAAATCTTCGGTTAAAACATGTTTTGCAGTATTGTGAAGTTGTTCTCGTGATTTTTGATAATAGGTTGCTTGCTATGTTCCATTGAAGCTGTGAAACTGGATATAACTTTACACAGAAAAGGTTAGTAAACAATTTTATTACACTAAAATAATTTTAGCATGTATATTGTTTAAGTCTTGTGTCTATACTGTTGAAACAGTGACTATTTAAACATTACTGGATTGGGCCCATTTAGTTCCATTTTAAGTGCCACACTGTAACCAGATCTTAACTTTCTGAACCAAAAATACTTTTATTTATGATATTTTTATGAAGCTAAACCTCTGTGCTCCTTCTCAGCTCCTGACCTTTGTTAAAAAAGTCCAGAAAAGTGTCTTCAAGCCTGATATCAATTAGCCCAGACAGCTTAGTTGGAGGTAAGCCCCATCCGAGACACTTAAAGGACCAGACATTTGAAACAAGGTAATCAGGGAATGTGAGGGACTTGACTTTTCATCTCCTTTGTTAATTCAATAAATCTATGAAGATCTGCATAATTAAGCATAAGAATACCAGAACAAAGATCGGTGCAAAACATATAAAATAAATGAAACGAGTTTCATGTATGCTTTATATGTTTAAATTTACTTACATAAGAATTATAAAACTATTGCTTTTTCCTATTGCACTAAATAGTTACATAGTTAAAATGTATGTATGCCATTAAAAGAAAACTCAGTAAACATCCACAAAAATCCATTTAGCTTTGAGGAAAGCTCCAGCATCATTTATCAGATGCCACTTAGTTTGATATTTTGTACCTAATGCGAATAAATTCATAAATTTTTAAGTGCAGCTTCAGTGTCCAAAGCTATAGTGCTTACATATTTGGGGCCAGAAATGATCAATACTTAGTTAAACAGTGCACAAAATTAATGTATTGTTTAAATGGCATAGCTATGCATAGATTGCATCCTCTTTGTTTTGCATGGCACAATAAGAAGAGGGCTGTCTGTAAACTTCCATCAGTAAAGAAAGTCCTAATGGCTCAGCACAGAAAGAAGAGAGAGAGAGAGAGAGAACAGAGGCATGAAAGAAGCACACTTTAACCATAGCATCCCACTCTCTCTCATTATGCATCTATAAAATGGCTTATAAGTCTGCATTTGTTTTTGTAATAAAATTGTGTAAGCAAGAGAGAACATTAGAGCAAAAAAAGAGATTTGTTGCTCACCATCATGAACACAGGTGAGTGTGAGTGTGAGTGTGTGTGTGTGTGTGTGTGTGTGTGTGTGTGTTTTCCTTGCAGCAAGAGGTGAGTAATCAGAAATCACAACATACCTTGGCTCTGTACTCAGATGACATGCTCGCCCTGCTCTGAAAGCTTTAACCAGAACTGCCAATCACTCCACACACACATTCAGCTTCTCCCCAGACACACGTCCTGAAAATATTAGAAAAACAGACCTCAGGAAATCTGATTACTTGTAAACAAAGTCATCGTGATTCTTTTTAAAAATCTAATATCAAAGAAACAACCATAAAATGACTATTTAATGCCTAAGGCACCTTTTAAGCCTGGCCAAGTTTTAGGAAAATGGATGATAATGAGACAACCAAATGTACCAATGGTGAGAGAACAAAGAACGCAGCTCTTTGAGAGGAGTGTTTTTTTTTTTTTAGCCTTGCATCTCTGGTGCTTTCTTTCACTCTCTTTGTGTCTTTCACTCTCTTTATTTCTCTTTCATACTGTACATGCTCCAATTTACAAAAATGCTGGGCCTAGATGCTTTAATACTGGTGTTAAAATGACAGCTGTTTCCTGCCACAGTAAGAATCTGTCAGATATAATATGATCAAATGTCTAGGCTGTTCATTGGAATGGAATCAGAAATGAAATTCAGGACAAAGTACGGTGTCGAAAAAGGAAGTGTGCTCAAGCACCCTATTGTTAATGTGATAAGTGACACATTATGGTTGACTTTTCAGCAAAACCCTGTAAAATCCAAGAAGACCTTTGTGCAACAGTAATCCAGCTGAGACGAAACCCATGAGCTCTGTGGGAAGCACCTCCACTGATGCTGAAACTCCATGTAGCTATCACTCAGAGCATTCATCTTGCTTCTTTGAATTGTGCTTTCTGAATGTCAAAGACTTCAGACAGTGACAAATGTTATTATTTTGCCCCTTCTTTCATCATTCACCCACTTTCACTTTACTATTCAAAACAATAAAAGGATCACAGATTTTTATGAATTAAAGCAGTAAAAATTAAATTATTTTAAATTTGTTCATCTGGTACTATGCATAATTTGCCATACTTGGATTATTAATACCAACAACAAAAATGTTCTTCTCCATAACATCTACTTTAGCTTGTTATTGTATCACTACTGACCATATTCATAATGACTAGTGCCCCCGTGTGGTTAACATCCTTTAACACAGCTATAAATGTCGAATATATTGGGATTATTAATAAACATTGTGTGTGTGTGTGTGTGTGTGTGTGTCCTCCACTAATATTGGCACCCTTGGTAAATATGAGCAAAGGCGGCTGTGAAAATAAATCTTAATCTGAAAATAAATCATTTATCTTTTTGATCTTTCATTCAAACATTTCACAAAATTCTTACCTTTCATTGAAGTAAAGCAACTGAAAGCAATTGAAACTCACATTATGAAATAAATGCTTTTTCTCCAATCCATGTTGGCCACAATTATTGGCACCCCTAGATATCCCCTAGATAAAATATCTCTGAAGTATATTCCCATTCATATTTACATTTTTCAGCAAACCAGGGTGACTAGGAGCATGAGATTGTCCAGCCATGACTTCCTGTTCCACAGGATTATAAATGCAAGGAACAACAAAGGCCAAATTCCCTTAATCATCCATCACAAGGAGTAAAACCAAAGAATATAGTTCTGATGTGCAGAACAAGATTGTTGAGCTTCACAAAATAGAAAGTGGCTGTAAGAAAATAGCTAAAGCATTGAAAATACCCATTTCCACCATCAGGGCAATAATTAAGAAGTTCCAGTCAAATAAAGATGTTACAAACCTGCCTGGAAGAGGATGTGTGTCTATATTGTCCTAATTATATATACTGCTGGATCTTTGTTTTTTGCTATTGCTGGATCTTTAATGTCGTGGGCCTATTTTTCTACCGGAGGTCCTGGACATCTTGTTCAGATACATGGGATCATGGATTCTATGATGGATTCAAATACCAACAGATAAAAAAAAATCTAAACCTGACTGCCTATGTTAGAAATCTTGTAATGGGCTGTGGTTTGATCTTCCATCAGGACAATGATCCAAAACAAACATCAAAATCAACACAAAAATGTGTCATTGAGCACAAATTGAAGCTTCTGCCATGGCCAATCTAGTTCCCTGACCTGGACCCTATAGAAAATGAGTGGGGTGAACTAAAGAGGAGAAGCACATGGAGCTGGGAATCTGAAGGATCTCAAGAGATTCTGCGAAGGAATGGTCTCTGATCTCACCAGGTGTTCTCAGGCATTATAGGAGAAAACTCAGAGCTGTTATCTTAGGAAAAGGACATTGAAATAATTGGGTGCCAATAATTGTGGCCAATGTGAACAACAGAAAAACATATATTTCATAATGAGATTCCCCCCCCCCCCTGATTTCAACTGTTTTACTTTTACTTCAATGATAGGTTAGAATTGTGTGTTTTTTTTAATGAAAGATCAAAAAGACAAACAATGCAGTTTTATTTTCACAGCCACCTTTGCTCATATTTACCAAGGGTGCCAATACTAGTGGAGGGTATATAAAGATAATAATAAAAAATAAAATACAATCATTAAACAAGAAAAGGGGAAGGGGTTGTTAAAGATCCACGTACAATTAATGTTTTTGATTCATTGTGTTAACCCCATAGATTATCATTATAAGTGAATAAATAAAAATATATAAATAGAAATACTGTCAAGAAGGCTGTCATGTTTCATGTTATAAAGAGCTTACAGAAGTAACAGGTTACACAGGTGGATCAGTCCTGCTGCCCTGCTCCTGTACTTACCCTCAATCTACAGTAAACTACAAAAGAGAAAACCAGTGGACTGAAGTATTTAAAGATAAGAACAACAGCTGTTTAATCAAAATTCTCCAGCAAATCTGTCTCTGCTCATTTCTGACCTCAGAAAGAAGGATAAAGGGTTCTACAGGTGTCAGATTTCACAAACTTATACAGACATTCACTTAAAAGTTAAAGGTAAATAAAAATAGTTTGCCTGAAATACGTATCTTTTAAAATGCAATCGATATTTGCATGTTTTCATAAATGTGCAGTGCAAATGTAAATGTCTGGATCTGGATGAGAATGAACAAGCAGTTGAGGTGACGGGACACTCAGGAGAACTAGAGGATAAACCTGAACAACATGGACATTTACTCCACTAAACAAAACAAACTCTGAAGAAATATACCCACATGAACAGAGCGAGAGACACACAGGACGAGTCAAACTGCTGAATGAAACCTCTCTCTACAGATATCAAACTTGACCACAGAGGACCAGGGAGATATCAACAACACGTCAACATCACACTCAGTGTTCATGCAATTTTCTGACATGTGTTGCAGTTGTTTCTTTAAACATATTCAGTACTGATTTCATTCATGAAAAATATCAACCATTTGAAGAAGTCGAAGTTCTAAGAAAACAGGTATTGTTTTATACAATTGGCTGGCAATTTTAGAACCACAAGTTGACGCAACATCTGAACCTATAAAACAAAAAGAGAAACCTTCAACTGAACAGTCAGAAGACAGTTCAGAAAAAAACAACGCAAGTAACAGCCTATTTTCCTTAAAAAAATTTTTCATATTTTTTATATTGAATCTCTTTTTGCCTGGTTTCTTGAATTGTCTATATTTAAGGTGTACAAGTGAGCATTTTATTGTGTTTTGAAGGTAACATCACAATACACATAGGAATGTGACCTCTCAAATGTTTTTTTAAGATTTTACTATAAAGTTACAATTACTTGCTGAACATCACTTGCATTTGTTATGATTCAGCATAATATTAAAGTGAAAATCATTAGTTTGAGAAATTGTATACACCCCTATCTTCAAACTAATATGAAATTAGTAAATTCTAGAAAGAGAAATGTAAAATAATAACAATAATAATAATAACGTTCAACTTCATGCTTTAAATAGTTGAAACTGCATGGCCATCATTTTTGAGGCATTTCTAGTCATACTGTGATATATTGCTGATTTGTCTGGACATTTGACTGGTTTGATGTTTCAATCATTTTTGACTAAAATGTTTTACTTTCTAGGAAGAAGAAATGTCCATAAGACAGCCAATGATGGACTAGCGCTAGTGTGTAAAATGAAAAACAGGTGAGCACAAATTCACTTAAATCCATTCAGAAAAGTATTTAATATGTTGATACAGTGCATGCCATGCTATGAGAGATTATTAGTTTGAGAGCGTGCACTTCCAGTGTGTGTGTTTACAAGCTGAATAAAAAACAGAGCAGCATCTGTATATGTGTGTTCTGACCATGTCGTCTCTTTCTTTAGGGTGATGCAAATCCTGATAGTGTAACTCAAAGAGAGTAACTAAAACAGGGTCAAAATGCGATCAGTCAAAGTGTATGCTGTGTGTACATAAATGCATATATACACTACCGTTCAAAGGTTTGGGGTCAGTAATTTTTTTTCTTTCTTTCTTTCTTTGGAAAGAAATTAATGCTTTTATTCACAAGGAAGTGTTAAAAAGTGATAATAAAGACTTATATTGTAAGAAATTTTACTTAATTCATCAAATAATCCTGAAAAAAGTATCACAGGTTCCAAAAGAAAATTGATATAATACATTGATAATAAATCAGCATATTAGAATGATTTCTGAAGGATCATATGACACTGAAGACTGGAATAATGATGATGCAAAATAAGCTTTGCATCACAGAAATAAATTATATTTTAAAATATATTAACCATTATTTTAAATGGCAATAACAATATTACTGTTTTTTCTGTATTTTTGGTCAAATAAATGCAGCCATGATGAACAGAAGAGACTTCTTTAAAACACATTAAAAATCTTACTGATCCCAAACTTTTGAACAGCTGTGTACATATAGGCATTTTTTAAACAAACTCTCTCTGTCTTTTACTGTCTCTCCAGGATGAGGTGACAATATTCTTCTGTTTCCTTGTCCATATTAAGACTGACACCAAACCAGCTCACACAGACCGTCGTAGAAGAGCACTCTTGAGTTACGCCAGCATCAAATGAAGTCAAAATATAGCCTACCATTTTTACCATGTATGTAAAATATATGGCCTATGTTGAAGTGCTAACTTCAGTGTTTGTCGTTGCAAGGAGCTTCTAACGTTTTCTAAAGATAGGCTAGATATAAAAATAGCTTGGCCTTTTGTAAACAAACGAAATGACACTTTTCTCTGTTCAGCTTGCTTGGACCCTGCTGGGTGCAGAGCAGTAGTTTAAATTCAGTTTCTGTTGTGTATTCAAAATGTAGGCTACTTTTACCAGTGTTGCCAACTAATTTTCAGGGGAAGTTGCTAAAGGAAGGTCGATTTGTTGCTAAAAGTTGCTTAATGACGTTGTGATGTCACTGCGCAATGACGTCATTACATAACACCACACGAAATTGTGTCACTACATCAAATCTCAGCAAAAAAAAAATTTGTTTTATGTTATATAAAACATATATTTACATTTTTATATGTTCATTTAGATTTGTTCGTAAAATAATATAATTGCATAATGTAATTTTAAAATATAAATAACTATTTTTACATACAACATTGAATTATTGAACACTTACACATTTTTGAATGATTACAAGTTTTTTATTAGCTAGTAAACTAGTAAAACTTCACATTCTGAACAATTATAGTTTTAAGCAGTGTATTAGTAGTCAGCATGCTACACTCTAAGCAAAGAATTCACAGGTTTTTACCTGCATTTTAAATTACGCATTGTATTGTGTGTTTCGGGTTAAAGGGTTACAATGGATAATGGATAACGGATAATGTCCTGGAAAAT
>NW_015656360.1:1911556-1959050 GCF_001515625.1 Sinocyclocheilus rhinocerous
TGCTATTAAATTAAACAATTGCAAATAGCAGCTAACTTAATTCCTGTGATGTGTGTACTGCTAGGCATCTGTGGTTTCCTCTTTTTGTGTAATTTGGATGGAAAATGTGTGCCTTTTTATTGTTTGAGTAACTTATCAAAAGTTGCTAAAAGTAGCCAAATAAAATTTAAAAATAGCTTAATTTGTTGCTAGGTGCTTTTGGAAGAAAAAGTCGCTAGGGTAGTCTGAAAAGTTGCTAAATTTAGCAACAAAATTGCTAAGTTGGCAACACTGACTTTTACACATCCAACCCCGCCCCCCTGGACCTTTGTTCTGCAGTGAGGGGCTACTGGATAACTGCGGTGCATTTTTTGTGCATAATTTAAATAAAAGTTACGTGAAACTAAATAATTCCTTACACTGTCTCACACACGTGCGTTAAAAACTGAATAACCAACCGTACGTTACCTTCTAGCGAACGCGCCGAACTGCTGCTGCCAAAGTATTGCGTATGCATATTGCGCAATATATATAAAAAAAACAGCATGGGTTCCACACATTATATAGACTGTATAAAAACAGGTTCCACAGCACAAAAGCTCAAGAGCTCGTGAATGACACCTGGTGGCTAGAAATTGATAGCTAACGTCTGTGGCTATGAGAGCGCGCCTCGGGCAAGATCGAAGTTCACAGCGTTGCTCTGCTGCGCGCTCCCGCGCTGGAGATCTCCGTGCAGTCTCCGCCTGTCCACGCCGAACGCGCTTTGTTTCTTGCGACAAACGCCATAAAATGGAACAGATATATAGGTAAGATCTTAAAATACAACTATAATTGCTGATGATGTTTTAATTGACCAATGATATACTTAAGGGAACTTGTGATCATGTATAAAAAAAATGATTGGTGTTGCATTAAAATGAGATGAGTCAAAAGTACAGCGTCTTTTCAAACAGTGACAGAAGATTCATATAAACAGGCTGGCTGTATTCTTTTGCTTGCAATTAATGAAATTAAAATTAAACCAAACTTTTTGTTCGGTCTTTAAGACTCCACGGATTTATTTAGAATAACGCTTTCTTTGTTTCCATGTAGCTGCTGTATTACACTGTGAATATAACCCGAAAGTCTTTATTCGTGTGTTGCTGCATCCATTAGGCTATGCTAGAAACACCAAATCCTTTAGACTTTCTGGAGTAAAAATGAAGGATAGTAAATGTGTTTAGGCCAATAACTGTGAATTACAGTTCACACAATTCTGTGTCTTCTTGGTAATGCTTTAGTAACACTTTACCTTTAACAATTTAACTTTAATAAGAAGCTGTTAACATAACAGTTATTATATAATGCCAAACAGATCACGTTGGGGTCAAATATTCTGAGATCACAAAATGCTTCTATTTCGCCTGCTTTTCTAATTTGGTGCAAGTTTAATTAGAAATTATATTAGCAAAACATTTGAGTGTTAACCTTATCATCACCCATAATTTGAGAAAAAATATATAACTCAATAAAAATATAATTATTTTTTAAAAATATATTTAATTAATTAAATTGTTTGTGCAAAGAATTCACATGATCCGTGTCATTCACTTACTTATTAGTGACCTAAAAATCTGAATTATTTCTTTTTTATAACATACAATTTTAAAATCCTAAAACGTTTTGTTAACCACAGGATTACGTAAAAACCTGGAGTATGGTCTCATATTTCTGCACCCCACTTTATATCAGTATAAATATATAGATTTCTGGATAAATATTATTACTGAAAGTTATCATAAAGTTTTACCAGTCACCCTTTTATAAACTACCATAACATCCCTAACTTTCTATAATGAAACAGCAGATTGTATATTGGCTTAAAAACACAGCCAAACTCATAAATTTATGTATAAACTTATATAAACTATATGTGTGTGTGTGTGTGTGTGTGTGACCCTGGACCACAAAACCAGTCATAAGGGTCAATTTCTCGAAATTGAGATGTATACATCATCTGAAATCTGAATAAACAAACTTTCCATTGATGTATGGTTTGTTAGGATAGGACAATATTTGGCCGAGATACAACTATTTGAAAATCTGGAATCTGAGGGTGCAAAAATCAAAATATTGAGAAAATCACCTTTAAAGTTGTCCAAATGAAGTCTTTAGCAAAACCAGTCATAAGGGTCGATTTTTTGAAATTGAGATTTATACACGATCTGAAAGCTGAATAAATAAGCTTCCATTGATGTATGGTTTGTTGAGATACAACTATTTGAAAATCTGGAATCTGAGGGTGCAAAAAAAATCTAAATATTGAGAAAATCATCTTTAAAGTTGTCCAAATGAAGTTCTTAGCAATGCATATTACTAATCAAAAATTAAGTTTTGACACATTTACGGTAGAAAATTTACAAAATATCTTCATGGAACATGATCTTTACTTAATATCCTAATGATTTTTGGCATAAAAGAAAAATCGATAATTTTGACCCATACAGTGTTTTTTGGGCTATTGCTTAAGGTTAAGGCTTAAACTTAAGGTTTTGTGGTCCAGGGTCACATATATATATATATATCACTAGATATATATGGTTTTTACTAAAATGGCAAGGCAACCACACTATACACATAGCATTGATTGATTGATTGATTGATTATCAATGACTTGTGGTGTGTTATGCAACTGAGTTTTTTTATGTCACTTTAGGCTCACTTTTCTGTGCCGTTTTTGACTGGTGGTGAAAGGTTTCATTTTACATAATTAGATGTTTTTATATTTAATCTTATTGCCTGGACTGTGGCTATCAAACTAAAGTCTGTGCATCTATAACTAAAGACCAGCTTACTTATCAAGCCAATGTGTAAAAATTGTGATAACATAACTGCTTTAGTGTCCCCAAAATACATTGTGTTTGTCAAATCCGTAAAGGTTAATCCAGTGTCTCTGAATGCCAGGATGAATTTGAATTGGCGCATATGGGGAGTGCACAGTATGATACGGCCAGGGGAGTTCAAATTAATCCAATTAGGGAATTACAGCATTCCAAAACGCAATTTCACATAATCACCTCATCGAAATATTACTTCTCATATGTTGTAACAGCTGTGCATGTTCAATAAACATTAAATCACTAAACAGACAAAATATTGTTGGGTTTATATATTAAAAAAAAATTTATTGACGGCATTGTTAACATTAAATGAAAGACTGTGGTGGAAATGAAATGATATAGACCTATATAACTTCATGATACTCAAGGCTTTTCGTGCTCAAATCGAAATATTCAGTCCTCTGGTTTTTATTAAAAGGGCAAAGCAAACACACCATACATATACAGTACAGCAATAATGACTGTGATACATAGCAAACACATGGTGTCACATATACTGTGAGCAGGTTAATGATTGACTGATCAAAGGTCTGATGGGTGTGACCCTTACAAACACACAATTACATACACAGGTACAGAAAACACTCCTACATTCATTTTTGTCATTTTTATACTCATAAAAAAATGGCTCTTAGACCGCTGTCAGAGAGGCCCTGGAAAGAAAGAATGAGAGGACAAGAAGCTTTACATATTCATTTGAAAATAGTCTAAATAAGAGTCGAATGATCAAGATAAGCGTATAAATCAAGCTGTTATCTCTGTATTTAGTGAAGCATAAGGAGAGTAAACAGGAGGAAATGTTTTCAACAAGACATTATTTTCTCAACACGTCACAATAATACTGAAGTCTAATACTTCTTTTCTATTTTGGGCAACACAAAGGTAAAACTAAGCTTTTATTAACTATTACAATGCTTAAATTGCTCTGGTGGAACTAGTCATAATAAAAATACAAGTGATAGAAAATAGTGTTTCATATAAATATATTAATAATAAGATAGATAGATAGATAGATGGATAGGTTAGACTATTTAGAAGGGTTATTGATATTGATATAAAATGGAAGTCTTATCTTTATTTCTTCAGAATCGTCTAGCTTTTGCAAACTCCAGCCAAACAACTTTTTGACAATCCTCCTCGTTCTTCTTCATCTGTAACCATGGAGACGGTGGTGATCGTGGCCATAGGTGTACTCGCCACCATCTTCTTGGCATCAATTGTGGCGCTGGTGGTTGTGTGTCGTCATCGTTACTGCCACCCTCCGGACTTTCTGCATCAGTTTGATTCCAAGTATGTACTTGAGTATACACTAGAGAATAAGTCATAACCTCATTCCCACACTGAGGATTAAGAAGGGATCACCATTCCAACACTTCATTCCTAGCCATTGAAATAATTATTTTTTTTAATCACTTTCTCTACCTCTTGTTTATCCTCATATTTCAGGCCTACAGTTGATCTGATCGGCGCGATGGAGACTCAGAGTGAACCATCAGAGCTGGAGCTGGATGATGTTGTCATCACTAATCCTCATATTGAGGCCATGCTGGAGAACGAAGACTGGATCGAAGATGCCTCGTATGCCTTCTCTCCATGTTCATTCTCACAACCATAACCATTTTTAGTAATAATAATATTCTGGTTTTGATACTTTACTGATATCACTTTCTCTTTCCCTCAGTGGTCTTGTGTCTCATTGCATTGCGATTCTGAAGGTAGATTTTTGTGCACAAATTTAGCATTTTTCCTAACCAAATATAATATAATATAATATGGGTCAGTAAGATTTTTTAAGGTTTTAATGTTATGCTCAACAAGGCTGCACTTATTTGATCAAAAATACAGTAAGAACAATGATATTGTGAAATACACTGCCTGGCCAAAAAAAGTCGCTTGGATTTAAATAAGCAAGCTCTTAAAATTTTAGGATTTCGTCATTTTTGCAGTGATTAATATGTTTCTGGCATGTTGTATATTTGGCAACAAATCTTTTAACCCAAACCGATGCAGAGCGTAACTTTTTATTTCTCAAACAAACATGTTGGAAGACGTTCCCATGTTCCAGGATGACAGTACCAAGTTTATTGGGCTCAAATTGTGAAAGAGTGATTCAGGGAGCATGAGAAACCTTGAACTGGTCATAATAGAGTCCTGATCTTAACCCTATTGAAAATCTTTAGGATATTCTGGAGTTGACTTTACAGAGTGGTACATCTCTCCCATTGTCAATACAAGATCTCGGGCCAAAAATTAATGCAATTCTTGATGGAAATAAATGTTGTGATGTTAAATAATAGTTTTGAAACAATGCCACAATGAGTGCACAATGTAATCAAAGCTAAAGACAGTCCAATTAAATATTAGAGTGTGCAGTGTGTTTGTTTTTTTTTTTTTTTTGGACAGGCAGTGTATTATTACATTTTTAAATAACTCTTTTTCCTTCAGAAATCATTCTATCACTTTAATATATATATATATATATAAAAGTATTAATTTCATTAAAAAAAAAATCTTTCTGACCCCCAAACTTTTGAACAGTCATGTGTGTATAATAATACACGGCATTTTTGCTTTGGTTTAAAGAAATCATTGTCCTGGTTCTGTACAGATATGCCACACTCTCACGGAAAAGCTAGTTGCCATGACAATGGGCTCTGGAGCAAAGGTCAAAGCACCTGCCAGCTTGAATGACATCATCACCGTGGCCAAACGCATCAGTCCAAGGTAACAGTTTGAGCAGTTGAAATGACACATCTGAGAGTGTGGGTAATGACCATGAGCTGCTTTGTGCCATCACAGGGTGGACGACGTGGTTCGATCTATGTACCCTCCACTGGACCCCATTCTTCTGGATGCCAGGTAACTTCTTATGCTGGCAGGGACTATTGTAAGTTTACATTTCTGCAAAGAATTGACTTTACCAACTTATTTTTTGGACCAGGGCCACAGCATTACTACTGTCGGTCAGTCACTTGGTACTGGTGACACGAAACGCCTGTCACATGTCTGGCAGCCTGGACTGGATCGACCAATCACTGCATGCGGCCGAGGATCACATGGTCGTGTTGAGAGAGGCGGCTTTAGCATCTGAACCAGAGAGAGGTTTGCCAGAGAGAGAGCAGTCAATCTGAGTCACTCACAAGACTGCACTGTAAAAAATTATTGTGATTTTAACAGTAAAAGACTAAAATCTAATGTTGTTAAATTAATGTTTATTGCATTGCATTCAGTATCGTGTGTGTCACCATGATGGGGTTTAGTGTTTGTGTGAATGAGACTGTGCACCTTCTATATATAAGTATTGCCCTCCTCAGCTCGTAGAAAAGCTGTTTGTGATGAGCTTTGGTTCATCATGTGACTTTCTCATCACCACCAGTTTTTGGTGGTTATCAGTTCATTACAATGGTTCAAAACAGATATTAACACTTCAATATGTTGGTTTATTAACATTACATCAGTTAATGAAATACGGTATTTTATTGTGAATTTAAGTTAAGTCTGTAAAACCTAAAATGTTGCTACCATATTTTTTACGGTGAAGTTCTGGCAACCACAGCTGCCGGTATTTTACCGTAAATGTCACAGTTTTTTTTTACAGTGTGTGGCAGACATATAGAGTACACACATTATTCAAGAACGTGCATGAATGCACCTGTAAAGAATACGACAGTTTAGTGGACAATACCTCAGCACATCCATGATATGAAAGGCATCTTAGCTTAGCCTTGCTTTCAATCTTTCACTGTATCTAATTTTTATCTCTGTTACATTCCAGTTTATTTGGTGGTCATGCTGTCTAATATTTCCTCACGCTGGATTTATATGTAGATGCTAGAGCCAAAAAGTGTCTGAGACAATAAAAAACATGAATGTATAAACCAATTCCCAAAAATGCTAATTGTTATCACTAAGTTTGTTAGCTAAACCATATATAAACAAAACAAGGTCTGTCTTTTTTTTGTTGTTTCTCATATTTGAGTCTACATATAGTAATGTTTTAATACAATACATACAATGTTTTCATACATTATTTACATATTTTCATTATTAGCATCAAGTTCTATCAAATTTTAAGATCTTTTGGCTTTTATTTAGCTTTAAAAATACACAAAAAATTAAGCAGCAGAAATAATGGTTCATTTTCTTTTTTTCCAGTTCAGTCTCCTTCGCATATCAGTTTATAAATAGTCAATTCACAAATTGACAAGTCACAATTGTACACTTTCATATTAGTATTTTTTTCTCTCATGATGTGTACACTTAAATGTTTGGGGTCAGTATTTTTTTTTTTTTTAAGTATTTTAAAAGAAGTCTCATGCTCACCAAAGCTGCATTTATTTGATCAAAAATACTGTAAAAAACAGTATGTGAAATATTACAATTTATTTGGCGATTTAAAATAATTTAAAATGCCATTTTTTAGGTTCTTTGATGAATAAAGAGTTCAAGGACAGTATTTATTTGAAATAGAAATCTTTTGTAAATGTTTTTACTGTCACTTTTGATCCATTTAATGCATCCTTGCTAAATAAACATTCATTTCTTAAAAAACACCCAAACTTTTGAACAGTTAACTAGCTGGTTGTGAACAGTTATGCAGCAAGTAACTCACATATTTTGTCCATCTGCTATCTAGACGTGGCCTGTATTTTTTCCCCAGAGTCACATGAAATCTAAATCCACACTAATTCCCTCCTTCAACCCCCCACTACACTTCACACTTTCAGCAGCCACACACACACACATTCAGAACTCTGTAATTTCATGTATTAAATTCAGTTATCAATCATATGTTATTCAGTTTCAATAAGAATATATTGCAGCATTCAGTTGTTGATTATGAGTATTTCCTCTTTTCATTTCAATCTTGTTACTGACATTTCTTGTTTGTTCCTCTATTTGTTCTTTGACTCTCGTACTGTTTATGTATTTGAGCTTTGTAATGGTGAATAAAAGTTTCACAATGAAAAGACATCATGATATTTTTATTTTAAAATAAACATTACAAAATTCAACTATAAGTTCAGTAAAACAATTAGACCTCTATTCACATGTGCGGCTTTGTGGAGAGAGGAGAGAGAGAGGAGGCAGACAGAGAGAGATAAAGAAAGAAGGAGGAGAAAAAGCTGCAATGGAGGATGGGGAGGAAGAAAAGAAAAACATGACAGCTATTTCTCAAAGTCAGAGTAAACAGTTCTGTCTAGCTTTGAGTAGAAAGCTTTTGGCCAAAATGAGTGCTGGACATTAGGCATTTAAAAAAGCAGCAGACTGAAAAGAAGCAGACCGAAAGGACACACACTCACAACTCACTGTTTAGCACACTCACACTACGCATGAGTGCCATCAAGAACATGTCATCTTACAAACACATCTTTTAAAATATTGCTTCTGTTGAGCGTAGGTCACAGTGCTGCTGACACTCAGTAAAGTCCTTTACTTTTCTTCAGGTCCGTTTTTTGTAAATCTGATAGACAGTTGTAGTCATTCCATATCATTCCCAAAGCAACCTAAAAAAAAAAAAAAGGTAAGTTACTTAACCTTCACCTGCTATATCTTTTTTTTCAGTATCCTGCTGGACTTAATAGTTTACTTGATATTAGCCTCTGTTTTCTAATTTGATTGGCTGACATTGAAAGGCACACAGATTTTTTTCTCAGGTTTTTTTTTTTCAGTCTGCTTGGAACCCAAGTTGTGAACCCAAGCTATTCAGAGTTATGTTTAAGGCACTTAGTAGTTAACTAGACATCCATATATTCTGCTTTTCCCCCCAAAGTTATACTACCATTCAAATGTTTAGGGTCATTAAATTTATTTTTAAGAAATTAATACTTTTATTCAGTTAGAATGCTTTAAATACATGTGACACTAAAGCCTAATGAAATATTACATGTCAAATAAATGCTGTTCTTGTAAAATTTTATTCATCAAAGAATCATGAAGCAAATGTAGTGATATTACACAAAAATAAAAAGCAGCACAACCGTTTTCAACACTGATGATAATAAGAAACGTTTCTTGAGCAGCAAATCAGCACATTATAATGATTTCTGAAGAGTCATGTGACACTGAAAACTGGGGTAATGGATGCTGAAAATTCAGTTTTACCATCACAGGAATAAATTATATTTTAAAATATAGTCAAATAGAAAACAATTATTTTAATCTGTAATAATATGTTACCCTGGACCACAAAACCAGTCATAAGGGTACATTTTGTGAAATTGAGATTTATACATCATCTGAAAGCTGAATAAATAAGCTTTCCGTTGATGTATGGTTTGTTAGGATAGGACAATATCTGTCCTGTCCTGAAAATCTGGAATCAGAGGGTGCAAAAAAATCAAAATACTGAGAAAATCGCCTTTAAAGTTGTCCAAATGAAGTTCTTAGCAATGCATATTACTAATCAAAAATTAAGTTTTGATATATTTATGGTAAGAAATTTACAAAATATCTTCATGGAACATGATCTTTACTTAATATCCTAATGATTTTTGGCATAAAAGAAAAATCGATAATTTTTACCCATACAATGTTTTTTTGGCTATTGCTACAAATATACCCAAGCGACTTAAGACTGGTTTTGTGGTCTAGGGTCACATATTTTTACAGCATCACTGTTTTTTCTGTATTTTTGATCAAATAAAGGCACCCTTGATGAGCATAAGACCCCAAACATGTGTCTGTGAAATAATTCATTAAATATCTTAATTATTTAAATTTAAATTACTATTTGTTAAATATCTAAAAAATCTATATAAGATAAAACAGCCCTTAAACTGCATGTACAAATAAAATTAACTGTAATTTGTTGCTTTACATGTCAGTAAGTCAAAGGTTTGGCTACACAAGGTTGGCTTTGTATGGATATAAAATGCAATTTTAGATGAAAAAAAACCAGCATAAAATAACTGATGACGGTGAAAGGCTGCTATTCAGATACTTTTGAAGCTCATCTTGTCAGTCAAACTGTATTATAATCTTTATTATGTTTTAATGTTAAACCTTGAAATCATGCTGAGACAGGTAGTTCTCCAAGTGTAAAGGATCCACTCCTTCAGGTAAAGGTCTCTTCAGCAGGTCCTTAAGGGGAAACTGGGACTTATTAAGGGCAGCTAGAGCATCCTGCACCAAAGTCAGCTTTTTACGCACTGTGCAGTCCTAGAAAAAAAAACGCAAACAAATATTTAAATGAGATTTCAGTGTAAATCAAATAACTCTGTACATGCGCATGTATATGATGATGATGATGTGTCCTCACTCACCTGTACTTCCTGTGTCAGTCTCATCTCCCATGAAGGGAATATATTAGTAAAGGTGAGAGGCTCCGCCCCTTCATCAATAAGATACGCCATGGGAGGCCGTCTGGGATTCCTCTCTGAACGCAAAACACCAAAAATAACTTAGAAATCAGAAACAGAAGGCTTCTGAACAGCATCTGTGCTTTCTAATATCTATTTACCTTTGCAGTACTGTAAGGCAGTCTCCATGGCGCACTTCTTCTCTTTGTCCCAGTGGGGGCGCTGTGAGATTGAAGCTTCACAACTTTGCCATAAATACACCTCCAGATAGTTATCCAGCAGGAATATTGCTGCCAAGAGAATGGTACAACACCACAGAAGTTTGAGAGAAAAATAACCCATATTATTTTAAGATTTTCTCATTTTAACTGTTTGTCTGTCAACTTCCTTAAGTACTAAACATTAAAAGGGGTTAAAAGTTAACCTAAGGTTAAGTGTAGTGTTAAAGTCTTTATGTGCACTCTTATGCTTCTGTGTACAGTTTGTGAACTTGCTTACTCTCACCTGGATGTGGCACGGCATATAACTTAGCCTGAAGGAAGGGCATTGCTGTAATTACACCATTTACATGGGAGGGGCTAATAAGCTCCACCCCTTTGAAAGTTCCTGATTGGGCACTCAGGTGATAAAGGCGGGGGGTAAAATTAAATTGACCAGGATCTAAAAGGAATAAAAAACATAGACAATCTCTTGTGAAAAATGGGTGAAAATGTTCATTGCATGACAAAGAGTAACAAGTTCACATGTTATTTATCATAGTTTGTTATACATCACACCTTGCAGCATGCAGTCATATGACTTCCTGTCCTCTGGTCCAATAGCATTCCAGAAGTCTGCTGGCTCTTTCCCCTCCTCCACTTCCTGGACATTCATAAATCTGCCAGCTCTCAGACTCTGCTCAGGTGGGCACCTAATCATCACATTAACCACATGAAATCAATCCTAATCTGGCAACGTGCATCTTTCATGCATCTTTCATTATTTTTCATGGGTTTACATGATACTTTTTACAGAATTCTAAAGGAGTTGCTCACATTTGTGTGAGGCGTTGGACCATCTGCTTGGCCACCTGACATGCCTTGCTGTGGGCTTTGCAGCCATGCCACAGGTAGATCGCCCCCTGCTGGCTGTTCAACAAGATCAATGAGCCACGAGACCTCAGACTGGAGCAAGAGCACTGTACCTCCAACAGACTGCCCTCCACTGGGACATCACCCCTCACACAGAACAGATGCCAGCCTCCTGAAACACATACCAAACATACTATGTCAGATGTATTAATTGGACCCATAGTAGGGGAGAGGATTAGATATCGCAATGACCAGACCTGTGTCTCTGCTTTGTTGTTGTCTATAAATGACCATTCCTCCCTGGAACAACTGCAGAAAACAGGGTGGCTCTTCCCCTTCTGTTACGAACACCTGAGAACTACACTGATTGGTCAGTGCTGGTGACAGGTCCCGCCCACTGATATTGGAGTGCCACCCTTTCCAGATGAAAAGAGCAGATCGTTCGTGACCTATTGCCATTTGATCCCCTGTGAAATAAAAAAAATAAAATAACTGACACAAACAGAATATTGTTTACATTTATGCAGAATAACTTATACAACTATTATATAAACAAACAAAATATTTAAATTTTCAAACTTTTCCATTTTTAAAAATGTGAATCTCTCTCGCTCTCTAGAATTAGTTTATTATTCTGTTTTAAAGGTGTAACAAATAAAAATACATTACCTTTGTTGTTACTTGATTTTAACCAATAAAGTTGTTTATTTTTCTGAGAGTGTTGCACCTTTTCTTCAAGCAATATTATTCTTCAAATTGTTATTATTATAATTACTTTTCTTCTTAAAAAATCATGAGAGTAGTCTAATTATTTTCTGAATTATTTCTAAATGAAGTAATTATTCTGTTTTAAAGTTTTAACAAACGAATTAATAAATAAATAATATTTCCCTTGATAATACGTACAGCTGGTTAGGAATCGCTTCCATAACATACAGAAAACCATTCGGTTTATAAGGTCTTACCCACACATTAACTCACCTAAGGCTGTGAGGCTGTATGTCCAGCGCACAGCATATGTGCTGCCCCCACTGAACTGTCCCAAGCTCTCTGGGGCAACCTCACACTCCTCACCCTCTGAAATAAGCAACATTTTCACTGCAAGAGTGCATAACTCCACCTGCCGACCATCACTCAGAGTGACCGTGTCCCGTCCCCTCCGTACATCCACACCATCCAGAACAATTTGTGACACCTCTGAGAGACAGACTCCACCGAAGAGAGCTCTGGCATCACATGACCACTGCTCAGCTGACACTGGCTGGGGAGATGACTTGAGTAAGGGGGTCTGGAGAAGAGACAAAAGACAGGAAAAATTAATCAAACTGAGTGAAAACTGGTCACTAGAGGACAGTAAGAACATAAAAAAAACATGAAATTCTGTTTCAACTAACTGTAGGTGGAAGTCATATAAAAGAGGAACATGAGATATGTTTATCTTAACTTGTGTATATCAGTCTCCTCACCTTCACCTCCTCTTGTATGGAAGGAGCAATGTAATTTTTGTTCACTTTTGTCTGCTCAAATGAGTTAGCAAACTTCTCTTTGAACAGTATCGTCTCATTTTGGTCAAACACACGGCCAAAAAGTGCCCAGTCAGGCCGTCCAATACCCTGCCTGAACACACAAATAAATACATTTATTTGTGAAGACAAAAATAGGTTATGTTTAATATAATAAAACTTATTTTTTTTATTTATTGTGTGTGTGTACGAGGATCAAATGTCCCCACAAGGATAGTAATCCCAATAAATTTTGACCTTGTGGGGACATTTTTTGGGTCCCCATGAGGAAACAATCTTATAAATCATCCAGAATGAAGCTTTTTGAAAATCTAAAATTGCAGAAAGTTTTGTTTGAGGGGTAGGTTTAGGGGTAAGGTTAGGGTAAGGGGATATAAAATACGATTTGTACTGTATAAAAACCATTATGTCTTTGGAATGTCCCCATAAAACATGGAAACCAGTGTGTGTGTGTTGCATAATGTATGCATTTATACATGGACTTAATGCAGCTTAAATGCTGCTTTCAATAAAAAAAAAATGGGAAAAACCATATACTGAGATATTCTGAAATTCATGTTAATTTTTCCAGTGGTTATACTGATAGTATAAATTGTAATATAAAAATTGTATTCAATTAAAAGAAGGCAAAACAGATGTATTTTCACCAGTGTACTTTTAGACCCCACTGTAGCTGAATATATGAAAATACTCCCATTAAAGTGAACCTACTTGTGAATATGGGCACTGCCACCAGAGGGATCCAGAGGGTTGATCCTGCAGTTGCTGTAGTCATACACTCCGTCCCAAACCTGCTGAGCCAGCTGAAGGGCCAGTTTCCTCTCGCTGGGGCCCACGTCTTTCCCGTGCCACAAATAGAGCTCGCTGCCGAAGTCAAACAGCAGAGTCTAAAACGGAAAAAGTACTGTCATTACATTTCACTATACACCTTAAATGCGGTTTCATTGTGTGTTATCACAAACTATTAAACAAAACAACTGCATGTGAAGTACGTCATTCATTCTTTAATAGTATGGTGACGAGGACCTGAGAGGAGTTCAGAAGACTGAGGTCTGGAACGACAGCCCAGCCCTGCTCATGAGGACTGAGTCTGTCCCCCTGCAGCCTATAAATACAGTTTGACTCTGATATGGCTCTCTCATAGTGCTCATCATCATCAGCACTGTCTGGACCTGCAGAGAGAAACACACACACAAACATATAAATGTCATCTGAGCAGTTTTGAGGAATAAAAGTGTTTATTATAGAACATTTTCTGTTATGTCTCTTGCCTTTATAATGGGTCTGTCCCCCGAGAAGATTCCAGAACTCTGCTGCCTGCAGGCTGTCTGTATTTACACCTTCATCCAGGTGAACAACACCTGTTGCCTGACAACCCAGATCCCTCTGGGTCACAATCACTGAGGCCATTTCAGACGCCTAGAACAAACCATTAGTCAACATCCAGGAACTAAAACCAATTCCTGATTATCTCACAAAAATATACTGTTGAAGATGCAAAAACCGCTGTAATGGCTTAAACAGGAATCACTCTGTTTCTGCGTGAACTGATGTACCTTTTCTCTCTCAATGGTGTTGGAGAGTTTGCCAGTCCAGAGGAAGCAGTGTGATGGTGTGACCAGCAGAAAGCAGTCACCACTGTTAAGAGAGCGTGATACCGGCTCCACCAACCGCACCTGCACCTGCCTCCACCCTGGATGAACAGAAACATGCACAGACTACATTACCTACGTCACTCTCACATGAAACTCAGAGGATCTTATGGCATTTCCAAGTATGAAAACCTGAGAAATCAAGTGTGCTTCTGTGCCTAATACAAATAATGCAGAACTTTACTACCACTCAAAGGTTTGGGATCAGTACAATTTTTAATTAATACTTTTATTCAGCAGGGATGCATTAAAGAAGAACATCAGGTGAATATTAGATACACTATCATACCTTTAACTTGGATGAGCATAAGTTTGTTGTATGGCACTGTGGGTCTGCTCCCTTTTCCAGAGAAAGAGACATCAGCTGGGGTGCAGTTAGAATTTTTCATAGCTTGAATAATAAAGTTTTTAAAAAATATATAATAATTATGATGCTAAATATGTTTAATGCTGTTAATACATTAAATTAATCATGACAAAATAGTTTAACCAGCAAAACTGTCATTGTCACTGGCTGACAAGTCTATACTAATTCAGGAATATAAAACAGTTACAAATTTTCATTTTAAACCTGTATTATTCTCCATTTCGCTGTTTTCTTCAGACTGCATGAAATCCTGTTGGATATCCTCTCGAGCAGCAAGAGCGCGTAATGGATTCCTCGAACCCTGGGTCCTGCGGGATGGCCGAACTGAACGCCTGTGCTCGGCTACAGCTGAGCTCAAACTAAACACAAACAGAGCGTTAACTTATATCTTCTCACACACAGGGAAATCCCTCACAGATGTACAGATGCTGGCTTTACATTGGTGTGTTGGTCTGACAGAGAGTGCTCAGGTCTGACTCTGTGTCTCCTCCAGTGGTCGGATACGCTGGTAGTGAAGAGTGTTCAGAAGTCATCTCAGCACCAAACATCTGACTCTCTTGGACTTCACTGGCGCAAATGGTTTGTGTTTCTTTAAAGATGAGTCTGGGAGAGTCTTCCTCCTCACAGCTTGCCTGAAATAACAGACAAACTGAATTAGTTGATATTCTAATATATTCTAATATCCATTATTATATTTCAATGTTTGAATAGATTAAAGGTCAAAAGTTTGGGCTTGGTAAGATCTTTTAATGTTTTGGAAAGAAGTCTCATATGCTCAGCAAGGCTGGATTTATTTGAACAAATATACAATAAAATGAAATATTATAATTTAAAATAACTGTTTTCTAATTAATTATATATTTTAAAATGTAATTTATTTCTGTGATGGCAAAGCTGAATTTTCAGCATCATTACTCCAGTCTTCAGTGTCACATGATCCTTCAGAAATCATTCTAATATGCTGATTGGCTGCTCAAAAAAAACATTTCTTATTATTATCAATGTTAAAAACAGCTGTGTAGTTGTGTAAATATTTTTTGTGGAAAGTTATAAATTTTTTCAGCATTATTGCATGAATAGAAAGTTTAAAAGAACAGCAGAATTTTGTAACAATGTAGAAGTCTTTATTTTCACCTTTGACTAATTTAATGCATCCTTGCTGAATAAAGGTATTTCTTTTTTTTTTAAATCTTACTGGCCCCAAACGTTTTAACAGTAGTGTCTATGTATCTTTAAAAATACCATGAGTCTCCCCGTCACCTGTGGTTGAGTTTGAGTTGTGTTGGAAACCTCCTGAGCTTCATAAGAAAGACTCCTCTAGAGAGGGAGAAAGAAAGAAGAAGAGTATAATAATAGCAATTGTCTAGGTCTGCCAGTCAAAGTTAAATCAATTCAATGACATGCCATTATTGACAGTTAAATGTTGAAAATGTTTTGCTCAAATGTATTCTGCGGACCTTAATATGGCAAGGCAGCAAAAACACACACACACACACACACACACACACACACACACATTCACAACACACTATACAGTAAAACAGATGCACCAATGTTATATTTAAAAGCACATGCTTAGAGCAATAGCAGTTTATGAACACATTCATTACATTCAGTCATATGAAAATTCACACCAAATGTTCTACATGGACATAAAAACATGAAAGAAATTCTCACCTCATTGAAAAACATCACATACTGAGGTGTGGAGCTTGAACGAGTGTATATAGAGGAAAATACAGGCTCCTGAGAGGAGAGGAGAGGAGAGGAGAGGAGAGGAGGTTGATTAATGAAATCTCATTCTCTTCCATTTCCAATGCAAAAATATATGGTCAGTTAAATAGAATGAATACAAAGAAACGACAACTAATGAAACTCACTTTTTAACACATAAAGTAATAAGCAATGATATATGGTAATTTAGTCAGTTAAAGTAACAGAAACACTTCCAATCAAACCTGTAAAAACACACATAATATTCTTACCCAACATTGAGTTTGAAGATTAGACTCAGCTGTAGTGACATTCTCATCCTACAGGGGGCAGTGTGGAAACCAGGGAGGAGAAAGACATGAGGAAACATTAGAGTGACACATGTGACTCACATGCTGCATGCCAATGCACACTTAACACAAACATGCATGCTGATGCATTTATTTACTCACAAAAATATGAATACACCTCCTAGTAAATATGACCTAGTTAAATTCGCTTAGATACATTAGCTCTCTGTAAAAACACAATGAAATTATCATCTACTGTACAACACACATACAGTTCACAAACCTGTGGCGCACTGCTCAGACTGATATTGCACCTTGCTTTATCACTTTGCTTTTCCTCTTCTTTCTCAGTTCCTGCTGAGTCTATCACCCTGTGGAAAACATTTTCTCATTTAATAGGGCCAAAACACTGCAGAATTAAATAATAATAATAATAATAAAATTTTAACAAACTCAATCCACCTAATTTTTTAAACGCAGAAGTAAGCTATTTTCTGTGAATGTGCAATTAATATAATATATAATAATTATCAATTAAATAATAAATAATAATATGACAACAAATGCAAATACAATACAGTTTGCAATATGAAGCAGCATAACAGACTGTTTTTGTAATTAATTAAAACAGTCTGGAAGCAGCTGACACCAGAAGCCTTGCAAATGGCTGTGCTTGCATAAGGTGAATAGCTTTCATCAGATCGTCCCCTAATTTGGGGTACATAATCCTCATACTACGTAGTTTAAAAGTAGCACATCAACTATTTTTATGGTGAAGAAGACACAAATCAGGAAGTGAGGCTGTATCTTTGCACACTTTGAGGTACTGACATGAGACTTACTTTGTATCACTGCCACAATGATTTGTAATACAGGAGCACTTTGGTGACAGTGCCACCTACTTATAAAAATCTCACAAAACTTTAAAATAACCAATGGTTTAAAATCACAATCCTTCCCAATTACTCAGAAAAATCCAGTCTGTTTTAAAGATTTATACATTCCAATTGTATGACAGATTTCCATCAGAATGAATTGAGTGATCTTTAAATTCTGTGTGTATAATGAATTCTGAATACATGTGAAGAATTTAATCAAAATGAAATAAAAGAACTTTGATACCAAGGATCCCAAACAGGAAGTGAGGCTGCATCTTGATAATACAGAGTAAGAACCACCTTACTCTTATTGGATGTGCAAAGTTTCAAGTCAGCAGCACCTACTAATAATCTGTATCTGTTTGTAAATTTTTTAATCAATATTGTTTGAAAATCTGACTGCGAAAGAGTGCTATATATATTCTGGTAAAACTACATTTATTGTTTATTTACTGTCATGTTTAAACAAATGAATGCACCCTTCCTGTAAATCTTAATGAGCCCAAACGTTTGAAAGGTAGAAAGAGCGAAAGAGTGAAAGGGAGAGAACCTGTCACTGATGGCTGATTCTCTGCTCTGTTCTGTGGTCTGGAGGTCCTCTGATAGAAATGGACGTTCCTCAGGCTTTGGAGCAGATCTCCATGTTCTGCCAGAGGATGCAGAGGCTTCCTTCCTTGCCCTCTGCCTCCAGGGAGCACTCGAGAGAGGAGCCGGTTCCACAGGTGACACCTGTTTAATTTGTTAATAAAAATGATTGTTATGATTATACTGGGGGGGGGACCAAAGTGTTTTTTTGTTTTTTTAGTTATTTATTATTATTTTGTTGTGATGGCTATGCTAAACATGCACCAACCAGCATAAACCAGCATGAAACTCATACATTTTCATCAGGGTCACTAGATCTAAAGCTTTTGTAACACATACTGATTAGCTCACCATTGGACAGATTTAACATTTACTCCACAAGTGGCAAATGGAGATTAATTCTGGTAATCACAGACATGCAGACCTATACAGTATGTCCACTTACCAAATTGACCTCATCCACAGTGATGGGCTGTGTGCGGTAACGGGCACCCTTCTGTCTGCGTCTCTCAGAGGCCTCTAGAGGGCTGCTGTCTCTCACAGGACTCCCCACAGCACCCAATATTGGCTGAGACAGTTTGTTGAAGAGAGCCAGTTTCTCACTCATCGATAGTTTAGTGCCAGCATCGTCCTCCACCTCTGGCTCAGCCTCACCTGCCTCACCCGACTGTGGACTGAAGAAGAAACAATAGACAGTGAATAAGCTCATCATCTTTTTCCCCAATACGCTGCTTGTTTTTAACTCTCAGAATTACGGTTTAAAGTAGCAGTGGCACTTCTGCAGATGGAGTGTTGAGCTGCAAAATGAGAACGTTGAATCAAAGAAGTCCTGCCTACCTCGCTGCAATAACTGTTTCCTCAAAGGTGATTGGCTGAGTGAGTGCCCGAGGGTCGTTGTTACGGCGAACTCTACGCGCATGGAATCTATTACTGGCGCGAGGTTTGAGGAATGAGGATGCCTCAGGTGAAGCTGTCTTCTCTAACTCCTGATGGCGGAACAACAATTAAATAAAAAATTAATTGAAAAAAATATCAGAATGTTCATGCTATTCTTTTCCATAAAATGAATGTGAATGCTGGCCAAGGGCCATCAAACTCAAATAATGACCATGAAAGTGATTTCAGATTTCAGTCTTACATTCATGTTGTCATACACTCTAATATACTCCACGTTTGGTCACAATTCACTTTCATTGTACGTGAAACACTTTTGTGAAAATCTACCTCCACAGAAGAATGAATATCATTAATCACATCAACATGTGGATGACTAAATGACAGAATTATCATTGTTGGGTGAACAATTCCTGTAATTTCTGTATCGCCAAGAAAATGAAATTGCAATGCCATTTTTAATGTCTCTGTCTCTGGTGTAGCAGCAGCAGAATGAATAAAATAGAGCCTGGGTTGGCACTCTGGGTAAGGAAGACACAGTAACCAGTGAAACCCAGTGGGTCACGCTGTAACCAAACACTCCAGGTGTCTTATTACCACCTACGACCCAAAGACAGACAAAGCAAAAGAACAGAGAAGAAAAAACATACTGGAGCAGAAATACAGAGAGAATACCTCAAAATTACAAATACCTAGTAAATTAATGACAGTGTATTCAAAATTCATTGTCTAATGTTTCCTAGCAGCATCTCATTATTTTTCACAATTCATATGTTTACTTTATTATGAACAAACTCTGAAAGATTAAAAACATCTTTGTATGTGAGTATATGTTCTGAGTGTGTAATTTCTGAAAATATAAGGCAATGATGCCTGGCAAAACAGAAAGGTCATAAAAGTACTAAATACTAAAACACCAAAAGGTGTATTTTATGGTAATGGATAAGTATGCAGTATTTATAATTAGCTTCTATTAAGAACAGTAAATTGGGAAGTCCCCACACGGGTAAATATATACAAGGTGTGTGTGTATTCCATCCATGGCAATGACCTTTTTCTTTTCAGCCTGCAGCAGTTGCTAAAGCGATATGGTGGGCTCTTGTTTCACCTACTTTAAACAGAGACATCTTGGCAGCTACACTCATCTTGGCTCTGTCATCTGTCTTTACATCCACTGCAAGAAAACAACAAGCACACCATTACATGTGGACAAGGCTCTCTAAGTCACACACATGGATTTTACTGCATTAGACTGCATTACTCCTAATGTGGCACAATGTAAACTGAGTGAACTCACCCTGCTAATTTACACACACAGACACATGTTTATCTAATTGAGAACATACCATAACTACTACTGTTTTGATTAAGTTGATTAAGTGAATTATAATGAATTAACTGTAACTCAAACCTTTACATTAAAATACATTTTGCTTTTTTCAGAATTATTTAAAATATTATTTATATTGTTTTTGTAATTGAGGATGTCCCTAAAGAGGGGTTTTGTCAGATTTCACTCAGATCTGAGGACAAATTTGGCCACAAACTATAGCTATCTAAATGCATACGCGCACTCGCATGTGCATTTGATTCACCTTAGATCATATTAAAATGTCTGTGTGAGATCACTAAATGACTAACAAACATATCATACATACTCTCTCACACACTCATAAACTCATTGCACTGTGTTTGGCCAAACGCACAAACAGCCTGGCAGATGTATTCTTCACCTGTGCGTATTTCTCTTGACTGG
Source organism: Sinocyclocheilus rhinocerous (assembly GCF_001515625.1). Lineage (NCBI taxonomy): Eukaryota > Metazoa > Chordata > Actinopteri > Cypriniformes > Cyprinidae > Sinocyclocheilus > Sinocyclocheilus rhinocerous. The sequence continues at coordinate 1,932,444 of NW_015656360.1, forward strand.
CAGATTTACAGCTGATCTCAAACACACACACACACACACACACACACACACACTTCTTCCCTCTGTTTGTCTCTCAGGTCATGTGTGAACTTAGTTCATTATATTAACACTAACTGTGTTTTTAGATGATTTGATGATTATATGTCCTAAAAAGCATGCCTTATATTTGTCACTCTATCAGCTTGCTCTAACATAACCTTGTAAGATTTATCTTCTCTCTGGTAATAAAACAGAGGTCATTATAACTGTTTACGACAGTATCCACTTACTTACAATATATGCATGTTCAAGAGTGTGTTTATGTTTTGGTTTACTATGGTATTCTGCACACTTTCACTACACACACAGTCTTACTTTGATCCATCGTTTTACTCCATCATAAAAATGTTATTTTTTTAATAGGTATTATGTTGCGTTAATACTATGTAGAGGTAGAGTTACAAAACTTTTAAAAGACCACTCAGACTACAGCTACGCAACCATTTACAAAAAAACACATCCATATGTACCAACGACAGTATATACACTACCGTTCAAAGTTTTGGGTCAGTAAGATTTCTTTTTTATTTTACAAAAAATCAATACTTTAATCAAGGGTGCATTAAATTGATAACATATGAAAATAATAACATGTATGATGTTACAAAGTATTTCTAAGGAAACTAATAAAAGTAAATGCAAATCAAAGAATCTTAAAAAATATATATCATGATTTCCACAAAAATATTAAGCAACATTGATAATAATAAATGTTTCTTAAGCAGCAAATCAGCATATTAGAATGATTTCTGAAGGATCATGTGACACTGAAGACTGGAGTAATGATGCTGAAAATTCAGCTTTGCATGAAGGAATAAATTACACTTTCATATATATTAAAATAAAAGTAAAGTTATTTTTAATTGTAATAATATTTCACAATATTAAAATTTTTACTGTATTTTTGATCAAATAAATGCAGCCTTGGTTAGCATAAGAGACTTCTTTAAAAAAAAAAGCATTACAAATTATACCAACCCCTAATTTTTTTTGCATTGCAAAAATATGCAGTATTATAACATCATCTTTGTTTTCATCTATTTACCTTATCACAGTTTTTTTCTATTCAATTCCATGAGTTTTCAGAGTTTTAGCTTAATCTTCTTCATCAATAATTAAATTCAAAACTGCTGAAAAAGTGAAATGAGCTTCTCACTGCAGGTTTTAGCTTTAGCACCACATTAATTACTTAATTACTTAAATCACTTAAATTAAAAATGCAGCAATTTTAAGCACTTACTTTGCGAGGTGTCTTGATTTTCATTGTCCATTTTTCTGTGAAATAAAGAAATTAATTAGAATTCTCAAAGTAAAAGGACCGGACAATCAAACTCGCACTCAACCACTCACTCAGTCCTTCTCATGCAAAGTAAGTGATACACAGAAAAAAGTGAGATGACTTCACGCCAGATCTGCTTTAACAAGCCTCTCCTGCACTACAGGCATTGTGACAGACACAGACACATCTGTGCAGGTTATAAGCATGACATAATGCTAACTATTAAAACTATGAGCTCTCACACACACCCTGTTTGATGATGCTATCAAGCACATAAGATACATGCTGAACTCATTTCCTGACTCAAAGGAAAGGACTGTGCTGACTTATGATATCTGACATCTGTTAATATATTCCAGGTAGTTATGATATTGAAAGGTTTATTTTAATAGCAATAAAAAGTCCTTTGATTTTACTTTCAAACTAAATAGCAACACACCCAGCACTTTCTTTCTTAAACATTTGCTTGTCACTATGCAATAATCCAACAAGGTCTACACACACACACACACACACACACATACAGGTGCATCTCAATAAATTAGAATGTCGTGGAAAAGTTCATTTATTTCAGTAATTCAACTCAAATTGTGAAACTCGTGTATTAAATAAATTCAATGCACACAGACTGAAGTCTTTGGTTCTTTTAATTGATTGGATTTTGGCTCACATTTAACAAAAACCCACCAACTCACTATCTCAACAAATTAGAATACTCCATAAGACCAATAAAAAAAAACATTTTTAAATATGTGTGTGTGTGTGTGTGTGTGTGTGTATGTATGTATGTATGAATGTGGTAACACTTTAGTTTAGTGTTAGAATTATAGAATTATCATATTGGATGTTCATTATAAAACACATATGTTTTATATGTCTTATTCTGCATGACCATATTCTACATCCCTTAATCCTACCCACAAAAATAAAAAAAGGCAATTACAACTTTTTATCTCACAATTCACTTTTTTTGTTTTGAATTTTGAAAACTCGCAATTCTGAGAAAAAAGGCAGAATTGTGAGATACAAAGTCAGAATTCTGATATTTTCCTTGCAATTCTAAGTTTCTATCTCCTAATTCTGACATTTTCTCAGAATGCTGAGTTTACATTTCTCATTTCTGTTATTTTGTTTCCACCACTGAAGAAAAAAAAATGTAATTGCTACTTTTCTTGTCACAATTTACATCTCGCAATTCAGCAAAAATAAGATTGAATTGAAACTCAGAATTGCAAGGGAAAAAAAGTCTGAACTGTGAGATAAAAAGTCACAATTAGCTTTTATTAATACCATTAATTTTTTATCCCGTGGCAGAAACATGCTCCCATTTATGTACATACACCACTGTTCAAAAGTTTGGGGTTAATGCAATTTTTAAATGTTTTTGAAAGAAGTCTCTTATTCTCACCAAGATTATTTTTATTTAAAAAAATGCACAGTAAGACAGTAACATTGCAAAATATTACTACAATTTAAAAATAACCTTTTAAGTTCAAAAGAAAAGCATTTATTTAAAAAAGAAATCTTTTGTAACATTATAAATGTCTTTACCTTCACTTTTGATCAATTCAAAGCTTCCTTGAATGAAAGTATTAATAATAAAAAGAACTGCTCACAAAATTCTGAACGGTACTGTATGTATGCAATGAATCAGAGGCATTTGCATGTATGAATGGTTCTTGTCACATGATAACAGGTTAATAACAGGCAAAACACCCAATAAAGTTAATGTGACTAGGTAGTAAGCAACTGCTGTAAGCACACTGCAGGCCTAAGTGGAGATCAGAGACAGGCGTCTCCATACCCGCAGCTGTCCTTTATCTCACTGGCTGTAACGGGTTGAGTACGAAAGCGTTCACTATTTTTGCGGCTCCCTGCAGGATCCCCTGGCATGTATCTGCGGGCACGCCGATGACTTCCCTCGGCACCTGGTTGAAGTGCTATGTCAAGAGTCAAGGCCACCACGCCACCATCAGTGGCTCTAATATTTGAATAGACAGACCACAACAGATGGAGGAGAGGAAGAATGTGTGGATGTGGGAAAAAGAAACAGAGAAAGAAGGAATGAGTCAAAGGAAAAGATTAGAAAAGGACTCCTTTTCTTTGCTACTCCTCACAGCACACTGAAGATGGTAGAGTGTTAGACAGCATCAATCACACTGTCCCAAAACTACGGGTGCACATTAGCATTGTGTTACCACCACAAAATGTGCACAGAACACAATTTATAACATAAAGAGATAAACATAAAGTCCAGTGAACCCCAAAATTGAATATTTAGCATACAAGGATACAGATCCAGCCAACATTGAATCCAATGCTTAAAATATTGTTTAGCACGTTTAGAATTTAGAATAGTTCGAATTTTTACAAAATATTTTTTTAAAAGATTTTAAATGTTTGAAAGTCTTTAAAAAAGTGTTGAGCATAATATATACTGTATGTGTGGATGAATTAAGTCTATTAATTTGTTGATTCAACCGGAGCTATTTTTAATTATATTTATATATTTACATTTATATTTATACACTACTGTTCAAATTGGGGGTCAGTAAGATTTTTTGCTGTTTTTGAAAGAAGTCTGTTATGCTCACCAAGGCTGCCATTTCTTGAACAAAAACATATGAAAACAGTAATATTGTGAAATACTATTACAATTTATAAATAACTTTTTCCAATTTTGAATATATTTTAAAATGTAATTTATTCCTGTGAAGGCAAAGCTGTATTGTCAGCATCATTACTCCAGTCTTCAGTGTCACATGATCTTCAGAAATCATTCTAATATGCTGATTTGCTGCTCAAGAAACATTTCTTATTAACGTCAATGTTAAAAACAGTTGTGTTGCTTAATATTTTTGTAGAAACTGTGATACATTTTTTCAAGATTTTTAGATAGTTCAAAATAACAGCATTTATTTGAAATAAAAATATTTTGTAACATTATACATATCTTTACTGTCACGTTTGACCAATTTAATGCATCCCTACAGAATAAAAGTAATAACTTCTTAAAGAAAAAAAAATTATTACTGACCCCAAACTTTTGAATGGTAGTGTGTATATACATTATATTAATATGTATTATATATTAAAATATATACAGCTTTTATAAGACTGTTGTGAATACAATTTCAAACATATTTTAAAGTGGACACTTTATGAAATATTATTATTATGCACAATTCTGGTGTTAGCGTTAGCACTGGCCAAATAACTGAAAAAGTTTTGCCTGAGGTAATGCAAACAGAATGAAGCGGGAAATGAACACGCACACTGAGGCATCCCTACACTCTATCTGATGGAGCTGGGCTCGAGGTTTGCTGTAGAAGAGCATTCTTCAGCTGGCCTACTGATACATGAGTGTGTAACTGGGGAGTGTCGGGGGTTGAGGGCCCATGGGAGTCTGGAGGGTTTTCCCCAGCCACTGTACCATACGAGCCCAAAAAACATTCCCTGGAGAGAGGCAGAAGACTTCAACTAGAGACAAGAACTGGAGGAAATACAGTGTGCAAGGAAGGGACAGCTGAGAGACAAGAGGGACAGAGGTAAATAAAGAGAATGATAAAAGTGTAGCTGGAAATTTAAGATTTATTTGAATTGCATGTATAATTTCCATCCATTTGGATTACACCGTTTTGACATAAGGAAACTAATAAACATAATGTGATGTATATTTGCCAGTCATACATAAATTAAACAAATATGATTTCTATAATAGTACTAATAAACTGAATGTGTTTTAAATACGCAATAACCAGGTTTATATATTTATCATCAATAAATCAACTTTGTTTCAATCTCATACTTTTCAACTAATCCACAACTATAGCCATATTTTAAGCATATTTATACTTTTCAACTGAATTAATGTCATTGTTTTCACAATAAACAGATGCATGCTGATTCTAAGCAAGTTGAATGAATGCCATTTAAAAATATTATTTAAATAAAACCAGACAGATACAAATTGTGAATAACAGAATATGCCATAATATTTTGAGTACAGAAATCTTGTTTCGTTTATATGATTGTCAAACATGCATCACATTGTTTATTAGTTTGTGTTAAAACAGTGAAATTCAAATTCAAATAAGTTTGGCCTAAATATTTTTAGTGTACAGGGAAATATTGCAAAACCTAATGAGGATTAGAATATATTCAAAGCGTGATCTTCTTAAACATTTGCAAAAGATTTTCCATAACTCCCTCCTTGCGATTAATGTCCCGTTATGTCCACAACAAAACCAGGAATGTAAACAAGAAGAATTTTGACTTGATATTTTCAATATGATTTAAAATTATATTGGAATATAAGAGAGAGGAATGTCACAAATCTTTGTATGCTACAAAGGCACAGGAAAGCTCACCTGTTTTGGTGTGTGTTCTCTCCACGCGCATTCACCTTACACCCATTGGATATCTTTTCAGGACCAGGCCTTTCTTCTAGTGGCGTTTGTCCATTCCTCCCCATCCCTCCATTCATACCTCCTGAAACAGACTTATCCGCATAGGTAGAGTCACAGACGCCGCGTCCTTCCCTCTCTCTTCTCGACCACTTTGACGGAAGCTCCTCCTCCTGGCTGCCGTAACGTTCAGCCAGTTCTCGGCGTCTCTCTGCTTTGTAGCGAGCTATCCGTTCAGCTCTGGACTCCTGGGTTGCACTTTCCATTTTGTCCATATCATTAACTCACTGTACCTGAGTTAGGGAGAAAAATTCCTGGTGTGTGATTAAGATGATAGCAACACCTCAATTTGGAAAAACAAGGGTGGAGTCACAACTGAAGAAAGTTTGGCTGATCAGAAGCTCAAATTACAGCAGGTTCCTCTAATAATATGTTTGAGTACCATCCTGATTACTTCCCTGAGGACATGGCACTGTTGAAAAACAAATAAAAGAGTTCTTGATTAAAACAGATGTATTTATAAGCTTGACATACAGAGGTGTCACATATTTATAAAAAGGAGAATGCGAAAACAAGTTAATTCAGCAATCATCTTACACACAAATATAGACTCATTTTACTTTTTCATTTCACAGTCCATGCAAGGCTATAAACCTACCTGTAAAACTAGCAATTCCCTTTCCTAATTATCTGTGTAAGTGTGCTCCATGACCTGCTTTGCTGAGCTCCTGCATTTGGGAAACTCCTCTTGCACTGACACTCTACACCACTGAAGTGCAGCTCAACTTTGAGGGCAAACCATTCATCAGACAAGCTGATCCATCAACACCCAACACAGGTGTATTTTAGTATATTTCAGTTTCAGCAAGTTTACTGCTTATTTTCCTACTAACAAAAATAGCAATAACACTTACAATACCCCCCCCAAAGAAAAAAAATGATTCTAACATAAAAACAAACAACTGCTTAGACCAGCATAAATGACAAGATTCAAATTCCAAGAAGCATGCAATATAGCATAAAATGATTAACCTTGCTAAATGTGTATCAGCTATTTTCACAGACCCCACTGACCATTTAATACCTCAAAAAACGTTGGGGGTCAGTAAGATTCTCTTATGCTCACCAAGGCTGCATTTAAATCACAGTAAAAACAGCAATATTATGTGATATTATTACAATTTTAAATGACTGTTTATCCTTCAGAAATCATTCTAATATGCTGAAACATTTATTATTGTCATCAATGTTGAAAACAGTTGTGCTGCTTAATATTAATGTGGAAACTGTAATGCATTTTTTAGGATACATTCATGAATATAATGTTCACAAGAACAGCGTTTATATTAAATAATTTAAACATTTTGTAAAATTAATTATAAATGTCTTTACTGTCAGTTTTGAACAATTCAATACGTGCTTGCTGAATAAACATTTTAATTTGTTTTAAAAATAAATTCAATGCAAAGCACACGCCTGCTAATTGTCTTTTTGGATTTTTTTTTTGTTTTTGTTTTTTTGCTGAGGTCTATTATCTATCAAATAGATGATGATGGTCAGAGGAACACGTTTTAAGGAAAACTATCATTCAATTTAGAAATTACTATTGTTGTTAATTTTACACATCTCTTTGATCCCACACATACAGTACACAAATAAAGGTTCTTCATTAGAATTGGTGCATGGAACCTTTCCATTGTACAAACAGTTCTTAATAGTGGGAATAAATGTTATTTTATAGCGGGAAAAGGTTCTTCTATTAAGAACTGTTCACTGAAAGGTTCTTTGGGGAGCAAAAATGGTTCTTCTATGGCATTTCTGTGTAAACAACCTTTTGGAAGCTTTACTTTTAAGAGTGTATTGTAAAGACAGTCATTTCTGAACAATAACATGAAGAACCTGAAGAGCAAGTGGAACTAATGCATCTGGTCTGAAAAGAGCCTGTAAGCCATCATCTTGTTAGTCACACTCAGCTGTAATACATGACATTACCCAAACAGCACCGTTCAGAGCATGCCTTCCTAAATTATCATTCATGAACCCACAGATATAGTTACCTAGTCACCAAGCTGCCATAACAACACAAACACAGCTTTACTCATACATAAATAATGACATCATCATGTTTTCACCCATATAACATAGACCTGGCATGTGGTGGACGGTCAACCCATGGGAGCCCTAAGAGAGCTGCTGTAGGGAATGTACCATTGTGTGTGTTTGGAAAGCCAGACTAAAGATGGTGATGAGACTGAACTATAATTACCAATTACTCATGTTTTTTTTTTTGTTTTTTTTTAAACCTTTGAAAGTGTTAAGAATAGCTTTTGAAATGGGAATATCTAGTAATGACTGGTTACAATCTTGAAGTTTAGTCCATCAAAGAACAGCTATGAGTGTGTGTGTGTGTGTGTGTGTGTGTGTGTGTGTGCGCTAGCGAGCATCCGATGTAAAGTCACGTTTTCGTTTCGAAGAAGAAGTCACGCTGTTAGCATTGTTCCAACGTGCTCTGAAGCGAAATTATAATCTCACAAAGTGTTTATTCATTTTACGGGTCAGCTAACTGTGAGGTGACACTGCAGAGTATATTGTTCATGTGTTTATATGTGTAATCACTTTGCTAGTTGAATTAATTCGTTACCATACAAACAAATAACCGCTCCGGCACTCCCGCGGACGGTTTGTTCGCGCGCAGGTAACGTTACTGCGAGTGTGGATGAACAAATACTGAAGTTACAGTGGGCTTTATCATGATATCAAAAAGTAATTACTGTTTGCTTATTAATATGATAATGTTCTGTAACTGTGCTTTCAGTCATTGAATTAATTATTTACTCAAAACTGTTAAATTAGATAAAATATAAATATGTGTATTTTTTTGGTGCTTAGTTATAATTTGATGTAATACTTTATTGTGTTTCTGAATTGTTTAATGTGAGTTTACTTGTATAAGCCACTTTCCATGTGCAGTTATGCTCAGTAATGTTGTTTAAGTAGTTTTGTTTACTGATATAGTGCATCAATAATAAAATACATTTAACCAAGAGAAAAAAACCTTGTGTGTACATTAATAATTAATAAATGATTAATGTGTCCACTTTACTTCAAAGTTCACTTTCACAGGTTAATGATGTTCATAACTCATTAATAAATGGTTCACAGGTGTTCACTTTTAAGGTTCGCTTTCCTCTGTCCTGTAGGTTTTGACACCAGCATTTTGCCCATCTGTAAAGATTCTCTCGGGTGGATGTTCAACAAGCTGGACATGAATTACGACCTTCTGCTCGACCAATCAGAGCTCAGCGCCATTTACCTTGACAAATACGAGCTGTGCATGCGGCCACTGTTCAACTCCTGCGACTCCTTCAAAGATGGAAAGCTGTCCAACAACGAGTGGTGCTACTGTTTCCAGAAACCTGACGGTGAGTTATACGACATTATACATATACATTATATTGGGCAGTATTTCACAATGGGGAGCTAGGCATAATTTGAATTAGAAAAGTCACAGACACTGGACTGTTTTAAATGTGTTTCTCCAGGCATGCCGTGTCAGAACGAGATGAACAGGATTCATTCTCAGAGCCGGAGGAAGGCTCTGATAGGTGGGTGGATTTGATGAACAGCTGTTAGCTCCTCCCCCTGAATCCAGCATGAAACGACTTGTAAGTGTGTGTGTGTGTGTGTGTGTGTGTAGGGGCTCCTCTGCTCCTAAATAAGCAAACTGAAAGCATCAGCATTCTGCCAGATCCTCTCACAACTGAAACACAATAGGCCCAGTATAATAACAGAGTAGAGATCCAGCAGTACTACAGCAGAGAATGGGGTACCACTTCACTCAGTGAGCCTTATATGGTGTTTCAGGAACCCAGAGTTTGAGCTCTCAATTCTACTGAACTCATAACATGAGGAATCACAATTTTCATAATCTTCTGATATAATAGTGTTCTTCCTCCAAGAACTTTAAGGGACTGTTTATGAAAACGTAAATTTGTGAAAATGGTGATGTCATATGCATGCATATTACATGTTCAGTCAATAGGAATGCATATGTGTGCAGGCGTGTATTTTTGTCTGTAGTTGCCAGTGTGTCACCAAAGCCTGTAAATGGCGCTAGCGAGCATCCGATGTAAAGTCACGTTTTCGTTTCGAAGAAGAAGTCACACTGTTAGCATTGTTCCAACGTGACCAAGAGAAAAAAACCTTGTGTGTACATTAATAATTAATAAATGATTAATGTGTCCACTTTACTTCAAAGTTCACTTTCACAGGTTAATGATGTTCATAACTCATTAATAAATGGTTCACAGGTGTTCACTTTACATTAAGGTTCACTTTTACAGATTACTAACGTTTATAGATCATTAATAAATGGTTCGCAGGTGTTCACTTTACATTAAGGTTCACTTTTACAGGTTACTAACGTTTATAGATCATTAATAAATGGTTCGCAGGTGTTCACTTTACATTAAGGTTTACTTTCACAGGTTACTAACGTTTATAGATAATTAATAAATGGTTCACAGGCGATCACTTTATATTAAGGTTCACTTTCACAGGTTACTAACGTTTATAGCTCATTAATAAATGGTTCACAGGTGATCACATTACATTAAGGTTCCACTTTACATTAAGGTTCACTTTCACAGGTTACTAACGTTTATAACTAATTAATAAATGGTTCACAGGTGATCATTTTAAGGTTCATTTTTAGACATTATTACCGTTTATAACTCATTAATAACTGGTTCACAGATGTTCACTTTACATTAAGGTGCACTTTCACAGGTTATCAATGTTTATAAATCATTAATAAATGACTCATTACATTAAGGTTCACAGGTAATATTGGAATTAAAATTTTCAATATTAATATCTCATCAAGTCATGGGTGTGCTTTTATTATTTTTTCCCCAAAATAAAAATCAAGATGATAATTTACACCTTTATAAACTTTTTATAAAGGGAACCTTAATGTAAAGTGTTACCGAAAAACCTTTCAGTTTTTAGTCCAACTGTTGTTTTATAAACGTATCTTAAATATTGTAATCTGTCAATAGTGGAAATCACAGGTTGGTGCATTTAAAGGGATAGTTCAGTCAAATATGAATATTTTCTCTTTCTTCTGTTGAGCACAAAAGAAGATTGCTGGTAGCCATTGACTTCCATAGTAAATAAATACTACAGAGATCAATGGCTACCAGCAACTGTTTCCAACATTCTTCAAAATATCTTCTTTTGTGCTCAGCAGAAAAAAAAAGAAACTCATACAGGTTTAGAAAAACATGAGGGTGCGAAAATTATTACAAAATTTTTATTTTTGGGTGGGCCATCACAGTCGTCGCAAAGTTAAATAGTAGGAGTTTGTTATATGAGCTGTACAGGAAAAACTGTTCAAATAGTCAAGACAGTAAAGGTTTTTAACGTAAACATTTAAAACAATTTGTTTCATTTACATACAGCTCATATATATATATATATATGAAGATCCTGTTCAGTATTGCATTAAAAATTTACATTTATGCATTTGGCAAACACTTTTATCCAAATCAACTTACATTGCATTCAAATTATACATTTACATTTTATCAGTTCAGCTTTCCCTGGTATTAAAACCCACAAACCCATTGCTAGCAAACTTACTCCACTGTTCAAGCTACAGGAAAGTCTATTAAGGAAAGACTCATACTTATTATTTAAGTTATAATAAATGAACACTGATAAAGGCTTTTGTCAAATCTAATCTAATAATAGCTTAAACCTCTTAAGACTGGGCATTACTGGACAGGATCTTCAGCAGCATTGCCATGTTCTTTCTATAGGGAGCATGAGAGTCATGTCTTGTCAGAAAGTGACTTGCCTGAGAGGTTTAGCAAGCTTAGCCATGCTATGACCCCTGATAAGAGTCTCAGATCAGGAGAGCAAAGAGTGTGACTACCAAGTCAAAATGTGTGTGCTGAGTTTAAATATCTAAACATGCAAAAAACTATTAATATTTGTGAAAAAAAATCTTAATACTGCTATGTGCATTTAACAACATCTTTGTTTTCATCTAATTAACTTATATTTAGGTAAGCTTTTTTAAGACACGGTTTATCTCGGTAAGTGATGATGTCCCTGCACAGCATCCAGCAGCGAGCAACCAAACAAAGCAGTTATGCTAGAGACAGTAGGATGATGACAGAGCCAGAGAGATGGAGAGTCACATGAGAGGGAGTTTGAGGAAGGCACTGTAGTGCTTGGTTGGTGTTTGGGATCAGTTAGACTCGTCAGTCCTTAATCCAGTAACTCTATGTGACACAGACATGTGCTGAGCTCAGACAAATGCAAACACACACACACACACACATAGACAGCAGCGTTCACGATTCACCATGCCTGAGGTATTCTCAGCACACGTTACTTATCTTGCTTAATAACCGTCGGATTAATTGTACTATATAGCTAGCTTATGGAGGTGTGTTTTGGCTGATTCACAACAATCCAGCTGCATTTAGATTGTCAAGTCTCATTATATTATCATAAAAGTCCAAGGCTTGTGCCAGGAAAAACAAGTAATACAAGATGTATTTGAGATCATCAGTCATCAATTAAAAAGTTTATTAATTGCCAAAGGGTATGTTGAAAAGAAAAACAGCATGTGAGATTCAGTATGATACACATCTTAAGATTTAAATTATTGTTGTATTTCTGCTTTTTGACACAATAATAATGAACCAGGTTACAAAAAGAAGTATTTATGAATATCTACTATAATAATAATAATAAATTATTATTGTTGTTATTATTATTATTATAACAAAAATGTTACAATACTGTTTAATAGTTATATTTACAAAAATAATTTGTCGCAATTTCTTTTGGGCTGTTAAGCTTAAATTATTACGAATTTATCTGATAATTAATTGCTGTTAGATAATTCAATGTATTAGAGCAATATCAAGAGTTTTTTTTATTGAACAGAATAACAATACAATCAATACAGTTACAACAGCAACAAATACAAACATTTTCAAATGCTAGGGGGAGATATAAACAATATTATAGGAATACATTAAAGAGTGTACAAGCTTGCAAAATTCGAATAGCTTTTTGTTTCTTCGAGGGCAATATAGACTCAATATAATGCTTCACATTTTAAATGCTATAAAACATAGATTTTTTTCCTGAAAATGAACATTTATGAATATGAAATTTAGCCACTAAAATAAAAAATAATAATTTAAAAAGTGTGGGACTTTGTATCTTTGGAGTTTACAATAATGCCTAAAAGCATATCTTAGCAAGGGTATGTTATGGCCACAAATTCAAGATCTGACATTGCAAAATCAAAACACCCATCCAAGCTTCCATTACTATTTCAAAAACATCACGTTAGAACTAGCAATGACAGCTTTCACACGATGTTTTTCCATTTATGCAAACATGTGCTGGCATTCTAAAAATGCAGCGCTCAAGTTAAAAAAAGTTTAAGTTAAGTTTAACTTTGAAAAATATATACATTTCTAGAACTTTTTATTATTATTATTCTATTACTGTGTCTTTTGTTTTTAAACTGTTAATGGCATCTACAAGTCAAAACATCAAACAGTAAACAGTTCAATAAATAAGTTATTATTGCATAACTTACATTTTAGACACATAATTGCCAGTTTGTCTGTTTATATTTTTCCAACCAAAAAGGTTCCATGCAAAGCCACAGCAGATCCGTTTCAATACACAGTAGTGTATTTTTCTTGAATGATTTGGTGTTTTTCAACAAATCAGTTGAGTTAATGATTCAAAGACTCATTCATAAAGAATCTGTGTCATTTGAACACCACCTACAGTCCCTTGTCACCACATACTGGTGAATGTAACCTGCAGAAAGAGGCTGTATATACTGTGTGTGTGCTTGAATACATGGACAAATGTGTATAATAATGACATGTTTATTACAACGTAAACATGGTTTATGACACTTTCTGTGTCCTCGTGAACTAAACGTTTTAAAAAACACACTAAACAGTGTTTGAAATTAATATAATATAATACATACTAAACAGTTTGAAATTTTAAAAATGCCAGTAGTATTTTGTGAGGGGTGGGGTTAGGGGATAGAAAATACAGTTTGTAAAGTATAAAAATCATTACATATATGAAGAGTCAGTGTGTGTGTGTGTGTGTGTGTGTGTGTGTGTGTGTGTGTGTGTGATTTGTCAAATCAATCGTAATCAAATGCAACAAAAAAAAAAAAGCAAAATGCAAAAAGTGTGTAAATGTCCAGCACAAAAAAGATTGGTATGGCTATTTTAAAGACTCTGTTTGCTATAAGACATACTACTACAAGACACATCCCATTACATGTCTTTCTGCTCTGTTACATCACAAGGATTCTGAGTGGAGCAAGTTCATGGACTTACAGCTACAACCATGATGGGATTCCAGCATTTCTAGCCCCCATCCTGAGCAATGATCAGGTAATGTAATGTCACAGTTATATTTAACATATAATGACAGACATAGTAATAGACTAAAGACAAGTGGTAAACAGTACAACAACAAGATGTTTAAGATGCTAACCAGGAACAGAATGAACATAATAAATAAATGGCAGTGGATGACAGAAATGTCATAGCTTTTGACCTTAGTTATACTCACACAACACACAGGTCACACAAGCTAGACCCTCAGACACACACACACACACACACAACAGACACAAAGACTAACTCATAACCTCATTGCAGGCCAGGAAGGAAGCATTTCCAAGACACAATTTAAGGACCTTTTCCCATTATGTTCATTATCCTTCACTGGTAATTGTCACTCAACTTTAATAATAATAATAATAATAATAATAATAATAATCTGTAACACTTTATTTGAAGCCTGTAGGCTACATATAATACATCACAGAGGTATTCATAACGATACCTGCAAATATCTGCAGACATTTTAATATCTATTCTTGGTTACACCTTTAAAGGGTATAATGATATAACAGAGCTGGATGCTGATTATATCCTATAATACTGTGTAAAGGTATAACAATTAATAGTGAAATATTAAAATATACAGTACTATATCTGTAGTTACATTTATTCTTAAAAATAGCCTTTAAATAGCCTGATTAAGATATAAAGCATTACGGCATTATACATGCAGAATACATTTATATGCATTATATATAAAACTTCAAGTATGTGTTACATTAATCACTTAAAACAGTCATCATACTTATCAAGTTCTGGCGAGAAAATGCAGACGACCACAATATGAAAATAATGTTCCGCATAGACGAATGATTCTGCTAAATCAACAAATGTCTAAGTCATTTGAATTTGCAGCAGCGTACATTTATAGATAGTGCTATAAGAAACATAATGAAGTGAGTTATTGAGTTTGAGGTGTACAGGTGCGTTTGCTGCGCTGAAAAATAGGTGCAAGTAAGCAGATAGTGAGCAGGACAGTGAAGCAGATATAGCATTTCACTCATTTTACACACTAAAGACAATAAAAGTACATTTGGTCTGCAAGCAAAATCCAGCGTTTACACGAGAAAGACACTAAAATGCCTGCCAAAGCAACTTTATGAAATGAATTTAAAAGTTGATCGTTTTGTCGTTAAGTTTCACAACGAAATGAAAATCTGTCTGTTGTTATTCTTAAAACTCGTGATAAATGTTACGGCAGAAATGAATGACTGTACTTACTCGATCTGTAGGTGGATCAGCTGTGCGCTCGGATCAGCTCTGACAGGTTCACACACACACACACACACACACCACCCCAATGGCCAATGAGAGAGTGTGAAAAGCCCTTTTAGGGTGTGTGTGTGTGTGTGTGTAAGAGAGAGAGAGAGAGAGATAAAAATAGACCTACCCCCATGATTAGGGCAACAGTGAAGGGGCAACAGCTCAGTTTATTAAACAGCTAACAGTTACTTATGGTCGCCCTGAGTGATTTTTTTTTTTTTGCTAATTAAAAAGTTTTACACATGAACATACGAATAGAACAATGAGGACTTATCATTGTTGCGTTCTACATGGAGCGTGTCGCCCCTCATGGTCGCATTATGTTGACATCACATGAAAACAACAAAGTAGTTTCTTAGTAAACAAACTAACAAAAATCCAGGCGACATGTCAGTAAATGCAAAGCCACTGTTACTATTGGGATGAACGACGGCCAGCTAAACATAAACATAAATATTTGATCGGACTTTTAATTTAAAACAAATTTTAAAATTCAGTGTAAATAATTAAGGACTCGTTGAACCCTCTGCATTAGATTTCTTGGGAATGGCAGATGTCCCTCCATGTGCCTGAACCAATTTATGATCATGTGCTAATGTATAAAAAAAATCATGACTGCCTCCCAGTGGCCACCTTCCTTAACTGTCATCAGCAAGATACTGTGGTCATCTTCTTTACTAATTGCGTTAGATTAATTGAACGGAAATTCTTAACTGGGGATCAAGAAGAAAGGTGGTAAACAATGTTGAAATTGCAGTTTTATTACTGAAGTGCCAGTATGAAGAAAATAGTTAAATGTGCATTCAATTACAAATGTAATTTACTGTATTCATTTGAAAGGTCATAATGTCATAACTATGCTTAAATATCAATCTCACCCCATTTAATAACAAACAGGCACTGTTGGCTCTAGTTTGTGTTTACCGCAAATTCATCAGGAACAGAAAACATAAAAACTTCAAACAATTTGCTCAGAACTTAAAACACTGCATGTGATTAAAAATAAGCAAACACTTCCAATTGATGCCAAAACAAACACAAAACATCACTAAAAGTCAACTTTCAAAAGCAACTCTAAGGTAGCACACTGAAACTAACTGGAAACATTAAACTTACCTGTTAGACAACCAATTGTGCTGCAACATACACAAAAATGTCATTATTAGAGAGTTGTCGCACATGAAAAAGACAAATTCTCATTCTTCACCATTGTAAACACATGAACAAGGTGATGGTATATAAAGGAGCGAGAGCTCCAAAAACAGCTGGATATTTTAAGGGCATTTGTTTCTTTTTAGCAGTACCAGTAAAATGCTCAATTTTCACCAAAAATGTTTGCACCTCATTTTCATTAGAAAAAAAAATCGTGATCTACAGGTTAAGGTGTTGCACTTTACTCCATTATAAAAAAAAATTTAAAAATCAATCTAACAGAATAATTGTCGGTGCACCCCTGATTGAGTGGGAGGAGCTTCTCTAATCATGTGACCCGCCCTCTTCACTCATCTGTCATTCATCTTCACCGTTGCAGTCTGCCAGGAAAGGGTGGGCCAAAGCTCTACAGGCAGAGATGCGATGAGCTGGATTGAAAGCCAAAAATTGCTGCGAGGAAAGAAAAGTTATTTATATGTGTATTTTGAATACCAGTCACTAAAATCTCTATCCTAATAGCAATAAATGAGTAACACTAACAGACAGCAGGTCATTCTCCTCATGGGCGAGACTGGGCAGTAGTTGTTTTGTAGGCTTTTTCTCAGCCCAGGCAGGGCTGTAGCAGACAGGGCTTTCTATGGGCCAGTCATCCTCACCCGGCAATCCAATGACCCTGAGAGAGAGCGAACATGCAAGACCACAAAAGCTGTACTTCTTGGTTACAATAAATTTTAACTGGGATTTGGAAATGCATAAGTATTTTGACTCACTCAAAGATCTTTTGCAGCTGCTGGATCTCTGTGAATCCACGAAACAAAGGCCTGCAGAAAAGGTGAGAGAGAAAGATGAATGAAAGAATGAATGATGTTGAAAATAGATGTGCTGCTTAATATTTTTGTGGAAACTGTCATAAGTTTTCCAGGATTCTTTGAAGAATAGAAGTTCAAAAGAACAGCATTTATTTGAAATAGAAATCTGTTGTAACAGTATATAAATGTCTTTACTGTCACCACTAATAATAATGTCCTTGAAAAAAAAATGTATAAAATGTCTCTCTGAACTCTGTTATGCTCTCACCTTAACAGAAAGAGCTCTGCAAAGATGCACCCAGCACTCCACATATCCACAGAAGACATGTAACTGGACTGCAGCAGGACCTCAGGAGCCCTGTACCACAGAGTCACAACCTACACACACACAAATACAAATACATCACATGTAGGAGCTCACTACCACCACACATATTTCT
The DNA here is from genome assembly GCF_001515625.1 of Sinocyclocheilus rhinocerous. Lineage (NCBI taxonomy): Eukaryota > Metazoa > Chordata > Actinopteri > Cypriniformes > Cyprinidae > Sinocyclocheilus > Sinocyclocheilus rhinocerous. Next base: position 1,950,306 of record NW_015656360.1, read on the forward strand.
GTGAATGTGAATCTGAGCTCCATACACATGGGGTGAGGGCGATATGGTATGTATATATCCTGGCTAAACCAAAGTCTGCAATCTTGACCTCCCCTCGACTGCTCACAAGCACATTGTCTGGCTTTAGATCCCGGTGAATGACGGTGTTAGTGTGGAGGAAGTCAAGTCCGCTGAGCAGCTGACGCATCACATCCTATATAAAGAGAGAGGAAAAAACACAAATCTATGCTCTAGTCTTTAATTTATCCATACAGTGTGACAATATGCTACCGCATTGGGGCATGTTGTCACCAAAGGTGTATGTACATTCAAAGAATTGTATCTTCTTTCCTGGGCTATAATGGTGGCAGTGTACAATGACTTTTTTTTGTAGCAAAGACTTTCAGGTATGTCTATACAGAAATTGCTTTTCAAAAAGAAACCTTTACAAGAGTAAAACTGTGAAAATTAACCCTGGTTTTCCCTATTACTAATTTATTCAATTGAATATGAAAGATTAAGTCACTGCCAAATAAGAGGAGCAAGGTTAATACCTTGATTTTGTCCCTGGCCAGGCCTTTTTCTGATGCTCTGCTGAGAAATGCAGTCAGATCCTGATCAATATACTCAAACGCCAAGGTCAGGTCAAACTTCTGGTTTTGCCATCCAGCTGATACATTCAGCAACCTAAGGAGAAATGCCATATTACTCCAACCGATAAAATTCATTATGCTTGTATGTGGCATTTTTGACCGTTTCCACACTCACTTGACTATGTTCGGGTGGTTGAAATGCTCTATTTTTCGCAGAAGAGCCACTTCTCTTATCACGAACTGAGGGATGCCAGACTCCGGCTCCTCGGGGATGTTCAGCCTCTTCACCGCTATGAAGCGCTGCTGTCCGCGCCTCTCTCTGGCTTTGTACACTTTCCCGTAGGCGCCCTGGCCGATTTCTGCCCAGATTTCATAATCTGAGCTCTCCCAACAGCTGTCATCCATGTTTAGATCAGATCAATATGTCAGACCGTGTTACTGAAAGAGACAACAGTCAATGGGTGCTGAATAAAAAGATTAAGAAAATCGGACAGAGCTTTGTAAAACGCTTTCAACTCCCCGTCGTTTTCCCTATACATATATAGCTGCACTGTATGGTTTAAATTAACTGTAAAATAAAATAAAAAAATTAATATAATTACACAAATATAACAAATATTTATGAATGTATGTGTGTTGTTTTGTTTAAAAAATAAAGGAGGACATCCTGTTGACATTAAATTTGTTTGTAAATTTAAAAAAAAAAAAAAGTTTGGTTTACTGGGATTAAAATGAATTTAATCTGATTTGGTTAATTCATTGGAACCTATTGACTTTTCCACTTAGCGTCAAGAAACTCACATTAAGATGTCATCACCGGTGACTAGATTTATCCATAACACATGGATCTCGCGATAAAATTGTGTTTATTAACAATTTATCTAAATTAATACCGCGGTAAGCGTGCACGTTGCGTAATTTGTTCATATGGCTAAGATATACGCTCTTTCGAAGATATAAAACTGTAAGTAACTTAACTTACCTTTTCTGTCACTGTCATCCAAAACCTTGAGCAGTAAAATGATTGTCTACTAATTTAGATCAATGACACGGATCAATACGCGTTGTTTGCCATGATTTTAATAAAAACTCACAACATGCAGGGGTGTGAAATTTGTATCTGCAAAACCAACCAATGAACAGCTGAGGATTTTTTTCTGGATATCCCCCATCTCATGTGAACTATTCAAGAAAATATATTCTCATGTGAAACGACATGTACATCTATGCACAGCAAAAAGAAATCATATATTGTATAAAATAATTTTTAAAACCCTGCATATATTACTACCAGTACCATGCATTGACCTTAGACATATATAAAAATGCAATATATATATAAATATATATTTAATTCAGGCTTAAGATAATATTTTTTTCAGCCGGGTAGAAAACAAATAAAGAAAATAGACATTTATTAAATATACTATCTGCCATTTTGAGACTTAACTTTCAGCCACACTGCCCCCTTGATTTAAAACTAGATACATTCCACACAGTGATTTGTTGCTGAAATTAACATATTTATTCAGTATGCACAAGCATCCATTGTATATTAATAAGCACATTTATAGGTATATGTATACCGGTCTGAAATTTCACTGCAACTTAAAAAGGCAGCAAAAAACACAAATGTGCACATGACATCATCAGACAGCATCTCAAATATATTATTTGAGAACGATTCATTTAAACCCTTCATACAGACCAACAGGCCTATATCCACAATAATTAATCAAATCTAAGTGCAACTAAGTTTTTAGTTCATAGTTTCAAAACACTCACAATACATAGTGCCAAGCATGTCTTCTGCTTTTCACACAAACCATTCAAAAAGGTTAATGGGAAAACTCTGCATTACAGGTTACAATAAAACAATTTAAATTAATCAACTGAATCGGATTTATTTCCTTTTATGTCCATTAAAAACTAGATTTGGAATTACTGTATAGTTGAGTTTTAAACCAGTAAGGCACTTGGTAAACACTTTGCCAATAAAATAATTTTAAAATGATTAGGTACAAATACAGTGGTGCATTATTGTCAGGCAGTGCAGTGGTTAATTTGTTAATAATCACACATATCCTCCATTTGTTCTTCTCCAGAGCCATATCTGATATCTCTGAGAATGATTATGAACATTACATGTTATTAATGCTTATTCTTTCTTCTTATTGTTGCCATTCTTGACTCTCTTGGCGAGACCAATGGCATCCATGTGAAGATTCCGGTTCAGGATGACAGAACCACACGTCAGCGCTCCTGTCAGCGCTCCAGCAAAGCCACACAACATTACATCCTGACCTGTAAGCAAAGTACAGATTTGAAAGAGAAAGGGGATAAACCAGAGCACTTTGCCCATTCATTCTTCTAAACATTAGGTACCATCAGCTAAAACAAATACAAACAATGTAAGGCATGGAATGTATCTCAAAACCTACTTTTGGATGGCATACATATGAATTTGCATACATTAAGTCAAACTCACCCGTGAGGAAGAGGTTTTTAATGGGTGTCTGTGGTCTGATGGTGGCGTTTAGTTCAACACTGAAACGAGGAATACCATGATCAGCACCGTAGATCTCCCCTTTAGGAGCACCAATGTAATGCTGATTTGTGATTGGGGTGCCTGCATCCACATATTCAATCTACAGACAGAGAAAGACATTAAAAAAAACACAAAAAGAGTGTATAATACAAGATGTGAGCAGGACCCGGTTTAGACCCTGTTTAGAGAGTTCATACCCTGTCCTTGATCTTAGGAAAGATCTCAGTCACTGCCTCTAATATTTTACTGATGAACGCCTCCTTCAGCTCCTTATAATCTATGCTTCTGTTCTTCACTTTGTCATCTTTCCACTCTTCAAACCATGCATAGTTAGCAAAGCTAACAACAGTCACAGTGGATTTACCTGTAGGTGAAGCATATTTTGATTTAATTTAAATGCAAACATGATGCATCAAACAGAATCACACAGTGTCAGTTATTTTAGTGGAGAGCCTTTAAAAACTGATTCAACCACATCACATTTGTACGTTCCTGTTGTCAAATGTAGACAAGCTCAGAACACTCTGGACTACATTTACAGCTTTGTCCACTTGCAATCCGATGGCCATAGTTAGCAAAGCTAACAACAGTCACAGTGGATTTACCTGTAGGTTAAGCATATTTTGATTTTAATTTAAATGCGAACATGATGCATCAAACAGAATCACACAGTGTCAGTTATTTTAGTGGAGAGCCTTTAAAAACTGATTCAACCACATCACATTTGTACGTTCCTGTTGTCAAATGTAGACAAGCTCAGAACACTCTGGACTACATTTACAGCTTTGTCCACTTGCAATCCGATGGCAAAAATCTTAACTCCAGATGTGAACATGACATCAGTTCATCTTCATATTTTCTCTCTACCTGGTTTTCTTTCTGGCCAGGTTGGGTCTTTGGCAGAGGGTGAGGCCACAAAAATCAAAGGAACCTTTTTAGAAGATTCTTCCCTGTTTCCCTTCATGTAACCCTCCAGTCTGGAAGAACAGCAGACATGATTACAAAATGAGAGCAGTGCTGATGGACAGTGATTTAGAAATGAACAAGCACTTGCATACTATTTAGGGAAATAGGTTCCCACTCACAGCTCATCCAAATTGTTCTCAGGGAAGATAAAATAATTGTCTGCTTTTAGGCCCAACTCCTCTTTTGTCCCATCCACACCAATGAAAATACTGAGACCACCATCTCCATGCTGCACCATACTCAACTGTTTCTGGATCGCTGCACAGTACCATCACAAAAACACCAAACAGTATGCTCACATTAATAAGAGCACAAACATCACAGCAAAGAGGTTTCAATTTCACTGATATCACAGCATTAGAATTTCAAACCTATGTTTTATATAAAAGATCCAACAATGTCAGCATTGATAACAATAATGTTTTTGCTGTTGTTGTTGTTGTACTGCAATGATAACATTGATTAATCTTTCAAATAAATAAAGTATATGTTTAAAATTTGTTAAATAATTAATACATTTATTTATTTATTATTAATTGATCAAATCCTCATCTCTTTTGCAATCATAACATTAAGGGAACTTTCCAAAAAATATACTACTATAATGTTAGATTTCCTGTGTGTTTCTGCTGTGCCTACAGTACCAGTTTGTTTTGTTTTTGTTTTGTCTAATAAATACTGACTGCTGCAAATAGATTCTCTAATTTAATTTAGTGAAACCTACTCTTGACAGGATACCAGAATGAAAACATGGATCTAGCAGCAGCCCCATGTTCATCCTGAGCACCAGCTACAAAACCTCAACAATGTCAACACATAATTATATTTTTCTTTTAAAGATATATTTATTGAAAATAAATTACATAATTATTCATTTGTTGTACTGCGATTCTAATATTGAAGGATCTTTCAAATAAATTAAATGTTTGAAAATTTTAAAGTCAAACAAACCGTCACAACAAACACAAACTACAATATGAAGTACATTGAGTAGCTTTATGAGAATCTTTTTTTCCTAAAAAGCAGAATAACCATAGGCTCTCTCTTACCAGGCATAGTCTGCACATCTTTGGGCAGGAGATGTTCGTAGGTATTGAAGATTCCAGCATCTGAAATCACTATGGGAGCGTGAACATGCACCTCCTCCTGCCCCTTCAGAACACTCACACCTGCATCAGTGCCAACAAAACAGTCCAGTCATTAAATCCTTGCACATGTGTTGAAGTCTCTTCTAAACGGTACCAAGTGTAAAATGTTGTGTGGGAAGTGGGAAGATGTTTTAAGTGTTACCAATAGCCTCTTTAGCGTCATTGAGGAGTATGCGGTTGACAGGTGCTCTAACAAGCACTGCACCTCCTGCCTTCTCAATGATGGGGATCATGTGGTAGGCGATCTCACTCGCACCGCCTTTCGGGTACCAGGCACCATTCAAATAGTGGCACAAAAGCAAACTGTGCATGGAAAAGCTGGCTTCTTTCGGCATTTTACCTGAAGAAGGTCAGTAGCTGCGAGTTACTGTATGGTTTATGATTAGAAATACAACGGGAACGCATGAAACCACAAATTTTCAGTCAGGTCAGAGAGCTGGATCATCTCACCGTAGGTCCCAAAGATGTAGCACATCACAGCTCTCAGGTCCTTATTCTGCGTCAGCTCGTTCACCACATCCGTCAGGCTGCGGGACGCATAGCGGAAGAAGGAAGAGAGGCGATTGGCCAGGCCCGTGTGCACCAGGAACTTTGCAAGAGGAGTCGGCAGGAGCTTCAGCAGGACCATGAACCATACGCCATTTGCAACTTTCTGACAGGAGCATTAAAAATCAGTGTTAAGTTAAGTAATGAAATGCAATACCTATACTACATTTATTTATTTATTTATTTAGTCATTTAGCAGATGCTTTTATCCAAAGCGACTTACAAATGAGGACAATAAAAGCAGTTAAAACTAACAAAAGAGCAACAATATATAAGTGCAAATGACAAGTCTCGGTTAGCCTAACACAGTACACGTAGCAAGGTGTATATATATATATAGAGGGTCAAATAAAGGTGGAACAGGTGTGTTTTTAGTCATTTCTTGAAGATGGTTAAGGACTCAGCTGCTCGGATTGATTTGGGCAGGTACTACATAACTGAACTGTGCCATAACAATCAGAAAAGTACAGCAGAAATAGTTAATGAAGGTGATGTAAGCTTATGTGCAAGCAAGCAGTGCCCTTATTCCCCCTTTAGAGACACGTCACAATGCTCTTGGATGAGTGCCTGTCTGTGGCTATGATTGTAGGGGAAAGGTCATGCAAACAGCTACATACAAGAAATTGTATCTTTTAACTCCTAAATGCATCAAAATCCCCTAGATTTTTAGAGCACTGAATGACTAAAACTACACTACTATTCAAAAGATTGGGGTCAGTAAGATTATTTTAAGAAAGTAATAATTTTAACAATAAACACATTTGTAATATTACAAGTGAGCATAAGAGATGTTAAAAATCTTACAGACCCCAAACTTCTGAATGGTAGTATATATATTTTAATAATTGGCCCATATGACCAGCATGTGCATTGACACCCGACAGACAACTCCAACTACTAAACACTATCCTTGTTTCTCACCTTGGAAAGTCTCACATATTCATCAATGGCCTTTTCCTCCCCTGGGAAGCACTTCTTCAGTTCATCAATGTAGCGTTTTTTTCCACTGTAGATGGGGTATATGCGCCGGTTTTCTGGTGGACCCAGGACCACTTTGTCAAAAGGGTTATCCAGCGGCTCCCACTGCAGCTGCCCATTGGTCAACTGGTCAATCAAACAGCGCAACGGCTTGTGATCCAGTAGTTCCCCAATATAGTGGATCCCTGAGTTGGGGGAAAGACATTCAGATCACCACAAACGGACCTATACATGTGATATAGCACATTAATTGTTTTAATAAGACTCAATAAATGTGCTTATCTTTGCCAAAGCAAGACACAACAATGTTTTAGGCAGATAAATACTGTTTTATCAAGTTGATCCATTGCTGAGGTACAAAGTCATTCTCACCAATATCAAACTCAAAGCCTTGCTCTGTGAAGGTGTGACAGCATCCTCCAGCCCGGTCATGTTGCTCCAGAACCAGAACCTTCTTACCCACTTTAGCCAACAGGACAGCAATTGCCAATCCACCAATCCCACTGCCAACCACTATTGCATCCAAGTCCTGAGGGACCTTACTGGCCAGAAAACCTGGATGTGGAAACAAATGTGGAGTGAGACTGTGTTTCATGAAAACCAAAGCATTTACTGGAAGAAAAAAAAGGTTTTACCTTATTTATATTGTCTAGACAACAATCTCAACAATAATGCGCAGGGTCATATTTTTAACTGACCTTGTTTCAGGACTTTATTCTTCAGCTTTCGGTCCAACATCATGGGCTTCAGCGGCTCGCGCGTGTCGATAGCAAAAGGACTCGGTCCAGGAGTTCCCAACACATATTTAAACATAATGGCCACTAAAGCCAAGGAAATTACGACGACAGCGATCCACATGTTGTCAGGTACAAAGTATTGTAATGTGCTGGCAAGTACTGTCATACAGTAAAACAAAACACTTCCTCACACCACTGCCCAATGTAATAGTTGTTTAGTGTTGACTCCTCCTCCGAATACGAAGCTGACCAATCGCAAGGTTTGTTTTTAAATGACGTATTGTGTGCGGAGAGAAGGGCAGTTTTAACGAAGAAAATTTATGTAAATGTATGTTTGATATTATAATATTAACGTTAGATATTACAACTACTAAAACTGAACTACTTTATCGTTCTGTGTGAAATAACGTCTAATCGGATTTGTACTTTCGTCTCATTAAGTCTACTGCAATGAACCAGACAAATAAAAGCAGCAACAATTCAACAATAGCAATTCTGATTGCTATTTTCTGAAACTTACCCTGTCAGTTCTTAGTTTGCTAATAATTTCTATGCAAATGTCTGGGGAATGTTTAAATAATTGATTTCAAAACAAGTAGGCCTATGTCAAGTAACCTTGTTTTATTTATAGCTTCATTTACATGACCACTAAGGATAGCCTATTACAACTCATGAGCCATTCACAGGAAATGACAACAGGTTTAAAGTTTAAAGCAGGTTTTTGCATGTATTTGAAATAGAAATCTTTTGTCACATTATAAATGTATTCACTGTCACTTTTGATCAATTTAATACATCCTTGCTCAATAAAAGTACAATTTATCTTAAAAAATCTCACTGACCCCAAACTTTGGAACAGTAGCCTAGTAAATGGTCCGTGTAACCCTTTGCAGTTCTTTGTTCAATTCGCACCATCAAAATGAACCAAATGAAAAGTTGGCTTCAAACTTTAATTTTCAATTTCTTTGGAGCAATTTACAAACGGATAATTGTCTCTCATTTTAATTTTCAATTTTACGAGTTTGGGTTGTTGCGCCCGAATCTGATTTTTGAACTAACATAAAAAATGACTCATTATTCTGATTTTCCACTTCTCTGTTTTGTGCTCCCAGTTGGACCGTACCAGTGGGGGGAGCGGGGGTGGGGATGTGGATGTATTTACCCAGAGCGCTGTATGTATAGGCCCTATGCCTATGCATTGGCACGTCTGACCATGCAATAATTTATCATCAGACCTCCATTAACTGTGT
>NW_015656360.1:1959088-1980410 GCF_001515625.1 Sinocyclocheilus rhinocerous
CCCCCGCTCCCCCCACTGGTACGGTCCAACTGGGAGCACAAAACAGAGAAGTGGAAAATCAGAATAATGAGTCATTTTTTATGTTAGTTCAAAAATCAGATTCGGGCGCAACAACCCAAACTCGTAAAATTGAAAATTAAAATGAGAGACAATTATCCGTTTGTAAATTGCTCCAAAGAAATTGAAAATGAAAGTTTGAAGCCAACTTTTCATTTGGTTCATTTTGATGGTGCGAATTGAACAAAGAACTGCAAAGGGTTACACGGACCGTAAATGCCGGGTTGTGAGCTGTATCTTTTTTCCTGGGCAATAACATTTAAATGTTCAATATTAACACAATTGAGCCAGAAAACCCAAATATGAGGTTTAAATCAGATTTATTAACCTTTGATAAAGCGTTTCTGTTCATTTTTGTTGAATTTTGATGTTATGTGTAACAAAATGTCTTTCTCTGTGTTCAGGTTTGACTGTTCTAAAATTAATGCAGAAACTGACATTTCAAACCAACATTTCAAACAACAACAACAACAAAAAACTAAATCTTTACAAAAAAAAAAAATAAAATAAAAAATAAAAAACAAGTATTTATGTCTAAAAACAACTAGAGAATGTATAAGTCTTTTATATAGAGCTATATAGGAATCTAGTGGCTAAACCATGGAATTGCGGACGTTTTTCTTTTTTACTCCCACCGGATGGCACTAATCTGCCTTCAAAAATTGGATTTTGAAAGTCATTGTCTCTATTTTAACATGAAATACTGCCATAATTGAAAAGTAATATAAAAATATTAGAAAACGAATTTTATTATTTTCAATGGGGAAAAAACAGATCATAATTATTGCATAAATATTGATTAGTACCATGAAATTCTCTCAAAATACAAAAGAAAAAAATATTATTGAACAAAATATATTAGCCTTCATTGATTTTACTGAAAAAGGTTACTTTTCAGGTGAACAATACAAGTGTGACCCCCGAATGAACAATACCAGAGGGTTAAAGAGAATGGCCACTAAAGCCAAGGAAATTACGAGGACAGCGATCCACATGTTGTGAGGTGCAAAGTGTTGTCATGTGCTGACAAGTAGCTTACTGTCAGACTGTAAACACTTCATCACATCACCGCCCAATATAATACGTGTTTAGTGTTGACTGACTCCTCCTCTGACGACAACGACGATACTGAGATGTTTTAACTAATAAAAATATAAAAATGTATGTTTGATATAATTGTAGATTTTACCACTACTAAAATTTACCTGCTTTCGTGTTCATTGTGAAATAGCGTCTAAACGGGTTTATGCTTTCGTAAGACCTCTGCAATGAACCAGTTAAAAGAAATCATTTATATAGACCATTACATTGCATGTTGTCTGTTTCTTCTTTTCATATGGAAATGTTTTATACATAAAAGTGCTTTACTCTTGTAGGCCTAGTGAGTTAGTTCATTCTCTATATATAAGGCACTTCTAGTACAATGGGTTACAAAGCCTTATTCTTATTTTGGCTGGTCACATTAGGACTAAAATTGTTAAAATAAAAAACTCAATAGATAAACAAAAACCTTTGGCCTCCAGCCTTCCTCATAGTGTCAGCATTTCTGATTGCTATTATTTGAAGCTTTAAATTTGTATAAATAAAAACCTTTGGCCTCCAGCCTTCCTCAGAGTATGTCAGCATTTCTGATTGCTATTGTCTGAAGCTTATTGTATGAATTCTCAATTTTGGCATCTTGTATGCAAATGACTGGGCAATATTTAAATCATTTACTTTATTTTGCCAACAAATGTCATCATTTTGGCTTTTTAAGAAAACAAGTTTGGAATAGAATTAAGAAAAAGATAGTATATAAAACAGAATGGGATGCAACAATCTTGTTGTATACAGTACACAAGGTGTAAATTTATGGCTTCATTTACAAATATAACATATGTATGATACATGATCACTAACGATAGCCTATTACAACTCGATGGAACACATTCGATGGAAATGACAACAGGTTTAAAGTTTAAAGAAAACTAAATACAATCTAAATACAAGCAATAAAAGTGATCTAATTACTTCTTTTAGATCTGTGTAACTGAGGTGGAGAGCATGGAATCTCACAGATCCTCTTCTCTTTCCTCAAACAAGAAACGTCCCCCCATTTTTCTCCCTTTAAGATAACACAGTCTTCACCATGCAAAGGATTTTCACTCTTCCAGTCATCTGGGGGAGACTCCCATCTATAATAATGATTAATTACATATATGAGGTCAAGAACAAATTTATGGGAAACAACAACTGTAAAAAAAATAAGTGTCAGTGGTTTGTTATTTGTCACTTATTCTTACAGATTTTAAGAATTTTAATAATGTCCTGAGAGGGTTTTAAAATGATACTTGCGAGAGGTTGTTGTTTAAGGGGTTGTTGTCCACCCAAAGCCACATGCCCTCCGTCTGGCTGTCGGTCAGGCCAATCCAGTGATAGTCATTGATGCCATTTACTCTTTTAGAAAGAAATTCCTACAACACAGAAAAAAGTGTTTTTGTCTTTGTCTAGCATAATGAAACCCAAAATGTATTACTTTTAAACTGTAGACTGAGTGTCTCTTTATCTCTATCATCGTCACACTGCTCTAATCTGTACCTGTTCGTCTTTATTGTTGATGATGACCAGGTCTCCACCCAGATCCTGACAGCGCTGTCTGCTGCTGTTCCAGTCCATAACATCAGTGGAGAAAACATAGAATCTGCCCTGTGCTCTGATCCACTTCTCTTGTATATCTGCATAGACAGTTTAGCTTAATAAAGATGTACAGGAAGTGCACTCAAAAAAAAAAAATCTTAGTATGTGGTTAAGCTGAAAATTGAAACCAGATAGGTGAGAAGAAATGAAATATCTACATAAGAAGTGCATAACTGTATTTAATCTAGTGTACTTCTGCTTTATTTCATAAATGGTGTTACTAATCCAATTCTGATTTAAGAAATATACAAATGACAAGTATACAATGAAACAGAGAAAACACAGTGTGTAACTGAACCACAGTTGAGCTGTCACGCTCTGCCCGTTTTTATATGTAGATGCTTTTCTTATTTATGAACACATAATCACATGAAATGGCTTTACTGTACCTGAACAGTAGTTTGGTAGACTGTGGTTTTTAATAATCATGGAATTTATTTTCATTATTGGTTGAGAATCTAAAGGCAAGCCTGTGGAAAGAGCGAAATTGGTAAGACTATCACGGTAACGAGTACAGCTTTGGATGAGGAGAAATTATTATTTACCTGAATTTAAGCAGTTTCTTCTTGGTTCACAATACTGATTTGCATTTTTGGTGTGATCTGTAAAGTATTACGGTGCAGTGAAAAAATCAAATATGCAAATGCTGATATTTAATACATACAGTGGGTACGGAAAGTATTCAGACCCCCTTAAATTTTTCACTCTTTGTTATATTGCAGCCATTTGCTAAAATCATTTAAGTTAATTTTTTTTCCTCATTAATGTACACACAGCACCCCATATTGACAGAAAAACACAGAATTGTTGACATTTTTGCAAATTTATTAAAAAAGAAAAACTGAAAAATGCTCAGTATTTAGTAGAAGCACCCTTTTGATCTATTAAGGGGGTCTGAATACTTTCCGTACCCACTGTATGTACAATGGGTCCAAATGTCTAAGACCCCTTTAGAAAAATCCGGTTTTAAAACCTTATCTAAACTTGGAAATAAATGGAACGTTATGATGCAAAATTGTAGGTCACTAATCAAATAGCATATAATAAAATAGCATAAAATAGCATTAAAAAATAAAATAAAATAAGAAAACATAAGATACTCACACAGGTATGCCAACACTCCATTCGCCAACAGAGACAGGAAAAGGAGAACAGAGAATTTCCTCAGCATTGGTTCATAACAGTGCCCTGCATAAGCAAATATAAGCACTATTACACAAATAATATATGTAATATGTATATAATATAATATATATTATATTCAGAATTATATTTCATATTACTTCTAAATTGAGAAAGCACAAGTAAACAGTTTTAGTTCGAACCTTAATGTGGCTGCATAACAAATAATTGACAAAGGAGAATTAGAGGTACTGAAATGCAGTACGAATGCAGGAGAAAAGAAGGAAAATCAAAACATTAAACACTGACAACATGATTAAAGTGTTTTAATGCTGTGAGCATCTTTGGGGAAGATGATGTTAAGTCAATATTCTATAAAAGTCAGTTAGTATGGACAAGAAAAACACACTTACTCTCATCTTTATCCGCTGATGTCAGTTTGGGGTCTGATAAATAGTTGAAATAAACATTTTCAGCCATCTTTTGTCTGAAGAGATATTGTTATATAGCAGTGATAAGAGAGAACTGAAGCACTCGAGTCTTGTGACAAAACACTTATGAAGAAAGACATGTTTCTGGGGGGTTCATTTAACCACATTGACCAAATAACAGCATCTGCAAAATTTCCAGTCAGCTGGTTTTTAGTGGTGTTGGGTATATTTTCAAACATTTTGTGATACTTAACATGCCTTTTATTTTGCTAAGTTTTTTTTAAAATATAGTTTGTATTGACTACAAAATCCTTTGGCAATGATTTATTGTTAACAAATTTATTAGCTGTGCACAGATATGTAACAGCATGATAAAAAAGACAGGTTGTTGAAGGAACTTATTGTAATGAGATAGACTTTACATGTGGTTAATTATAATTAAAAAATCCTAAAAAATAGGAATTTGTTATTATTTACTTGACTTCCTAGTGCTAATATATTGTTTAATGAACCTTACTGTTCACAGACGGTGCTGCAAAGACATTCAAACATGGTAAAGTGTCCAAACGCACTTTTAGGGTGCTTTCACACCTGTAGATCGATTGCTTTGTTCCGAAACAGGGATTAAAATTATTACAATGTTGATTTTTATTCTTGGTGCGGTTCGCTTTCACACGGCAAAGTTTCTAAACGGACCAAATTTGTTAATACAAGTCACGCGCGAGTAAACTGTTTATTTTCCGGGATTCCACTTCGTCGGGATGGAACGACAACAGCTTTATTTTATTTTTTTTTGTAGCTGTCCTTATATTAATTTATCATTTTGAGCAGGAGTCCAGGATTCATCGGGAAAACATTTTTAAAATGCACCTACTAGGAAGAAAAGCAATAAGACGGCATTATAAAATTAAAAAGTGCGCTTTTTTATTTTGAATGGCGAAGATGTGCTCACCCACAGACATTCACAGGTTCATGTTGAAGTATTAGCAAAACAACAAAGCTAATGCTTTTCACAGAACTTACGTAATTACCCATTATACATTGTGATATAGCCTGGTTCGTTGGTCCATTATTGCTTTCTCACTACAACCGAACCGCTCCAGAGTTCGTTTTCAATCGAGCCGAGACCACCTCGTTCAGGCGATCTCGGACCGATTGTTTTGGCGCGGATCCGGGCGCGATTGCCGTTTTCACATATGCCCAAACGAACCGAGCTAAGGGGGGGAAATGCGCCAGGTTCCGAAACAACGAGCCAGGTGTGAAAGCCTTTACTGCAGATGCCATAGCTGATGGCTCTCATTCCTATGCTAGATCTTTTATCTACAAAATGCATTAACACAAAAAAATAAATAAATTGTACACTATACACTTATGTATGTGTATGTGTGTGTGTTACACATTGTCATTAGAACTTCATAGTTCTAAACACTTTTTTAAACTATAATAATAAGAAAAACATGAAAAACAATGAAAAGTATGATATATTGGTAGATTCCCATATCAAACATGGCATAGTATGGAAATGTGAAAACAAGTAAACAATACATTATATCAAATGTAGCAACCTCTTATATTTAAATGAGTGAAATAAAACAAAAAATCAACTGTAAAAAATAAGTAATCTATACTGTAGGTTTATTGAAGGCATGGGATCTCACAAATGCTCTTCTCTTCTCTTAAGCAATAACTGTTTTCTTGTGTATTTCCTTTAAGAACAGCACAGTTGTCTTTGGGATTCAGATTCCCATCCTTGTTCCCAGCCCAGTAGAGATCAGATTCACCAGCAACACACAGTCTCTGAGCAAGAAATTCCTGCATCACAAACACGATAGATTGCATTTATTCTCTTCTGTATTAATTCATAATATTCAAATAAATCTTTATTATAAAATGGCTCTTTATCAATAAAAAGCTTATTATAAGAACAATATGTAATGTGACTATTTTACACTTCCCTCTGTGTTTTATTTGTGAAAACACACTGTGGGTTTTCACACCTGGACCCACTTCTCTCACATTTGTTCCTCTTTTAAAAACATGTTTTAATGATCAGTGAAATCTTTATTATTAAAGTCTTATGTTTGGCTTATCAAAAATATCTATTATAAGAACAAAATGTGATGTGATTATTACACTTGCTTAAGTGTTGTATTTGTGAACGCACACTGTGGGTTTTCACATCTGGACTCACTTCTCTCATGTTTGCTCCTCTTTTAAAAACATTGGTTTTATTTATAATGCTATTTATAATTTGAAATCTTTCTTACAAAAATGATTTGCGCATGGTGTTTATTAACGACAATATCTATTATAAGAACAATATGTCATGTAACTATTTTACCCTTGTCTCAACACTGTATTTGTGAACACACACTGTGGGTTTTCACACCTGGACCCACTTCTCGTACATTTCTTCCTCTTTTAAAACCATGCAGAACACAAAGTTACACACCTTCTCCTCTGTGTTGTTGATAATGACCAGATCTCCACCCAGATCCTGACAATACTTTCTGCTGGAGCTCCAGGTCTTGTTGTGACTGGAGAAAACGTAAAATCTGCCGATGCCCTTATACCACTGCTCTGGCAAATCTACAGAGATAGTTTTCTATGTTTATAAAGAGGAAACGCATTTGTGTGTCTGCGTTTCAGGCTTGTGGTTTAGCTAGAAACACATCTAAAGGTTGGAAAAAAAAAACCCTGCTCAACTGCACCTTTACATACATAAATGTGTTTCGATCATATTTTGGTATGACTCACTGTTAAAAACACAAGAACAGACATACGGCAAGGCTCAGAAAGAACATCAGCAAAAGCACAGACTCAAGCACTCAAGACTGATATTTTACTGAAAAACCAAACATAGTTTGACCTGGGCAGTAGTTTATTGACCTCCAGTCCTCATCATATGTGCAGCCCGGACTACCTTGATCATGGTCTGAATAGGGGTGTGAGGAATTGAGAAAAACAAAGATACTGTCAGTTAATTATCATATAAAATTTAAGCAGATAGATGTGAATGATTTACCTGAATTTGAGCAGTTTGTTCCTGGCTCGCAATGCAACAGCACATTTTTGTATTTAGTGGCATCTGCAAAAGACATAAAATGTAAAAGGAAGTGTAAATATACCACTGTATGTAGTTGGTTGGCGGTTCCTGTAAAATCCGAGGATACTCACACAAGTATGCCAGCACTCCATTAACCAGCAGAGACAGGATGAGGAGAACAGCAAGAACCTTGGCACAGATAGGTCTACGTTGCTTCTCTTTGGCAGATTTCCTAACTACAAAATAAACAAAATAAAGTTTAAAACGAATACTTAAGCAAGCTCTAAATGACTTTAATTTATTAGAATAAAGCATCACGTGTCCTTTGCACCAACAAACCTCCTACACAGTTCTCCAACTTTTTTTTGTGTGGGTTTGAAACGGTCGTATTTAAAAAAAAAAATAAAAAAAAGCTGATAAAACATTAGCCTATATATAGGCTATATATGTAATATAATTCATTATTATCAGTGAGAAAAAGAATCCAGCACTTACTTCCAAATGAATCCTTTTTCATCCAGTTGGTGTTGTCATAAATATGATCAGACATGTCATGTTTGCCCATTATTGTCAAATAGAGAAGTGTGCTGCAGAAAGGTGGTGAAGTGCTCTGATCTGTGGGTGTCACACTAAACAGGTGTCACACTGTGGGTGAAGACACACTAAACAGACACGCTCATGCAAACCGAATGGCATTTCCTGTCAGCATTATTAGTTATGATGCTGGCCGATTTTCCAGATATGTTGTACTGTTGACAGTTTTTTTTTTTTCTGATGTGTATTTATGGCAAGTCGTTTTGACTTTAATTCATTAGCAGGATATGAATTCTTGATATCAACAATTCAATTTTCACTATTTAAAATGCTACTTCTTGATATCAGGAATTGAATTTCTACTAGTAAAAATGTTAATTCTTGATATCAACAGTGACAGCATCACTTGCAGTAATACAAATTCTTGATATCAACAATTAAATTTCAACTAGTAAAAAATATAATTCTTGATATCTGTAATTGTATTTTCACTAGTTAAATGTAACCACAGGCTGCCACTCAAATTCAATTGTTGATATCAAGAATTGATTTCATCTAGTTGAAATTCTAATTTTACATATCAGAAATACAATTCTTACTAGTAAAAACCTTGATTTTTGATATCAGTAATTGCATTGTTACTAGTGCAAATGGCTATTCTTGATATAAACAATTGAACTGATAATAACATTTTAATTTTTGATATCAATAATTTGATTGTCACTAGTGACAATGTTAATTTCTGATATCGTGAATGTGATTGTAGTAAGAAGGCCATTTTAGATATCAGAAACTATATTGATATCAGAAATACATTTTCAGATATCAGAAATAACAAATGTTGAAATACATTTACAGATCAAATTACGGTTGAACCACTGATGTCACGGGCTATCAAGCTCTCGGATTTCATCAGAAATATCTTAATTTGTGTTCCGAAGATGAACAAAGGTGAGAGTAAGTAATTAATGACAGAATCTTCATTTTTGGGTGAACTATCCCTAATAATCTTTATTGTACATTACTGTATGGGGGCTTGCAGAAAGCACATTTCACTACCTATGGATGTGTACATGACATTTTATCAAGTAAATATTCATTAACAACATGGAATTTCACAAATGCTTCTCTCCTCCCTCAAGCAAAAAACATCTCCCCACTTTGCCTCAAACATTCGTCCATTCAATACAACACAATCTTCACCCAGAGGATTGTCAGCTGATTTGTGATCATCAGGAGGCAGTGCCCAGAAACTGACAAATAAAAAATTAATACATTAAAAACAAGTGAATGAATAATTGATGAGATGTTTAGACAGGCACTTATCTAAATGGCTTCCAAACAGAATTTTCTGATGCATGTATCAACAGACATTTAAATGAATACTTGCTTAAGATGATACTTGGTGTCGTCCACCCACAGCCATACACCTTCCATGTGTCTATCAGTCAGACCAATCCAATATAATGTTTGTGCGCCAATAGCGTGTATTAGATTTGCTAGAAATTTCTACGAAATAGAGATTAATTTAATATGCTTCATTTATTATATCCAATGCACATATGAGATTTTTCTAATAATCATATTATATATCTAAACCTGCTCCTCACTGCTGTTGATGATGACCAGGTCTCCACCCAGATCCTGACAGCGCTGTCTGCTGCTGTTCCAGTTCATCACATCAGTGGAGAAAACATAGAATCTGCCCTTGTCCTGGACCCACTTCTCTGGGAAATCTTACATGAACATTTCTTAATGTTTAATGTCACTGTGCTGTATAAAACTGTTGTATGGCACATGAGCAGTGAGACTTCGTTTATAATGTTTCTAATATATGTTCTTTATACTGACATGAAAAATAAATTGACTTGCTTTTTTGGGGACAGTGATGTGCTTGGGACCTGTTTTCCATATCCTTGTGAAGGAACGGTTCGATTTGAGCATTGTGGTCAACATCTAGCATAGAAATAAACACAATTATAAATGAACTTCTAAATGAACATTGAGTATTACTATCTGTATTGTCACGTAAATGGAGATGATGAGGAGTTTGTCTACCTTGATCTGAACAGCTCTTTACTGGTTCACAACTTATTAGCCAGTCTAGGCCATTGCTATAATCTGTAATACAAATTAAAAAGACTTCTGTTTTGAACTTACATTTTGTATTTGTTGTATACGTTGTATAAAAATATATGAGAGATGAAAAGTTGAGACCAAATTAGAGACATTCCCCCCAATTTAGACACCAAATGAACAGAAAATAATATTTTTAAAAATCCAGGATGATCTGAACAAACAGCGGAATAAACACAAACCATTTCAAGATTCTAGTGTGAATGTTATGTGGAAATTATTATATAACAATTTTACACAAATTCTGACTGACCCTCAAATTAAATCAAGTGGCGTGTGAGAAAAAAAATATACAGTTTGTTTCAATAATAATAATAATAATTATTGTTATTATTATGTGTTCTACACACTGCCACATAAAGTGTACACGTAAAACATGAGGATACTCACACAGGTGAGCCAACGCCGCATTAGCCAGCAGAGACAGGAAGAGGAGAACAGAGAGAAAAAGCACCATACAGATAGCTTCTCTCTGATCAATGAAACAATTTCTATCTAAAATAAAAATAAATAACATTTAAAAACTGAAATGAAAATGTTGAAACAATTCACCAAAAAAAAAAAGAAAAAAGCTGTGAAATAGCACTTACTTTCAACTTTATGTGTTGATCTTGAGATGGATCTTGGAATGGTGTTGGAATAAATAGCTTCAGGCATCTTTTGCAAATATGTGAGAAATTAAGAGAGGATCTGGTGAAGTATTCTCACTGAAGGGGTTTAACTACTTTAGCAGTGATATTTCCTGCCATCATTTCCTGTCAGTTTGTTATTACTTGTTAGGGGCATCATCTCAAACAGTGAATGATACATTTTTATCTGTGGTCAATGCTTCTTGAACACTTGCTGTTTATGGTTTTACCTAATTGATGAAATTTTGCTCTAATTTAACTCTGATATTACTCTAATTTAATACTGATGCAGTCTATTGGAAAGAAGCAAGGCTTTCTTTATCGTCCCTCTCTTACTGAACTGGAAGGGAGCTTCTTGCTGTTCGCATTTCACACAAATAGAAGTGAAGGTGATAAGGCAGCAGCAACCACAGACCTTTAGACAAACATTCCATTAAAACACAATCTACATTCAACAATATGTAGGTTACTTGTCACCTTATACCACAGTACGGTTATTTAGTTCAGGGTTATAGCACGTATGAGGGACTTTTTTTTTTTTTTTCAAAAAGGTGATTGTAGGTCGAGTTGAACCAGATGCTTCAGGGTAAATTGAGCCAGAGGTTGGGATGAAGAATATTTTTTTTATAGACAACTACTGCCTTGTGCTAGTTCTGACTGCTCGGTCATTGAAAGAAAAAAATGTCAGACTGGATCATGTCATTCTTAATTTAATGAGGAAACAAACAGAATGTAGCTAAATGTGTTTGCACTCTTATTTTACTCTGTTGGTACCTGTTAGTGTGAGTTGGAATAAAAACGACTGATCGATTGATCAATCAATCAATCAATGATTATTACAATAAACATAGGTCTTCCTCAAATAACTCTGTTTTCTTAAAAATAATGTATTAAATATAAAATTGGCATGTTTTAGTTCAGTAAATATTCATTTTTAAGTATTAATAACAATGTGCTTCTTCTTGCTGTTACTTTCTCAAAATCAGCAAAGATTTCCCAGCAAAAAGACGTGTCACATGGACATGTATTAGTAGTAAAAGTCCTACTACTTCTTAAAGGAGTAGTAGAATTTGCTCACCCTCAGGCCACCCAAGATGTAGATGAGTTTGTTTCCTCATCAGTATGGATTTGGAGAAATTTAGCATCACATCACTTGCTCACTAATGGATCCTCTGCAGTGGATGGGTACCGTCAAAATGACAATCCAACAGCTGATCAGCTTTTATTAGCAACAGTTTGAAGTTAAAAAAGTATTAATCATGAATTTTTTAAATCGCAAACATGCAGTTTTTCACTTCACAAGACATAACCGATGGACTGGAGTTGTGCGGATTACATGTGGATTATTGTGAAGCTTTTATCAGCTGTTTGGACTCTCATTCTGACGGCACCCATTCACTGCAGTGTATTCATTGATGAGTAAATGACGTAATGTAAATTTCTCCAAACCTGTTCTGATGAAGAAACAAACTCATTTACAACTTGGATGGTCTGAGGGTGAAGACATCAATTATAAAATCAGGTAAGTATCAATCATAAGACCAAGATTCACAGGGGGCCTGGGCCACCCAATCATGAACATTTGCCCACCCTGGCAAGCACCCACCATCCACCTCCTCAACTGTCTCAACCACTCTGAGAGTTATAGCTGGAGACGGGCCTCTACATCATGTGAATGTTATCCACCTTGATTTTAAGGTTAGACTGAGCGCGGTCTATAAAGCTTTCATCCGCTCGTTATGATGTTTGATATTGCTATTTGATGTTGATATTATTTTAATTTATTGTCATAACTATTAACACACTGGTTTGTAGCATATACTGTTTACTGCACTTAGCTATTCTTCTAGTTATTTATAACAGCAGCTGATGAATCAGAAGCTTACTTCCGCAATGCATAATAAGGTGGATGGAGGCTTTAGAATGTATAAATAATATGATACATTCGGCATAACCATATAAGCACACATTAACTTAATGCTGTATCCAATGTATTCATTGATTGATTCCATTGAATCCATTGATTCATGTCTTTTTATTTGTTCCCTCATGTTGTATATGCACAAGTGGCCAATGCTGCTAACAACAATTACAAAATAAAGAATGTAAATCTAGTCTTTATAAAGAGCTACACAGATTCTACACTGTATTGTATATATGATATAATATATTATTATATATAATAGTGATATTGAAAGTCATGAAGTATCAAAAGAACCTTTGACATCCAAAACTTTCCATTCCACAAAAGGTTCGTTACAGTGGAAAAAGGTTGTTTAGATTATTATATTATAATATTCTTCACACTAAAAATGGTTCTTTTAAAAAAGGTTTACTGAAAGGTTCTTTGGAGGACCAGCAGTAGTTTATCTATGACATAACTTTGAAAACTCCCTTTTTGAAATCTTTATTTTTAAGATTGTAGGTACTGTAGTACTGATCAAGAACACGGAACCTCACAGATGCTTCTTTGCATTTTCAAGCAAGAAATATCTCCCCATTTTTCTCCTTTTAGATATCCATTTATTACAGCACAGTCTTCACCCATGGGATCATGCATATCATCATCGTCTGGAGGGAAGATCCACCATCTGACAGGACAAAACAAGTGTCAGGGCAGTAACCCATATCAAAAATCCATATGGTCCTTAGATAACTTGTGCCAACTAACAAAGAGGCAATGCTAAGCACATCAGATGTTGAAATAAAATGGTACTTACGAGACGTTGTTGTTTAGGGGGGTGTTGTCCACCCAAAGCCATACTCCCTCAGTCTGGCGGTCAGTCAGACCGATCCAGTGTAGCACCAATGCATTAAAAGTGACTATTTGCTGAGCAAGAAATTCCTGAAAAGTCACAGGGCAGAAATATGACTTTAATCATTTAGTATGTACAATGCAATCCAAGGTTTGATATAATGGGCAACCGAGTGTTGCAATGTGGCTGATAAAGTGTTTGCATAGCTTTTAGACCTTTGCAACCTTGCATTTAAAACAAACCCTAAAAATTCTAGCCACAGTACCTTTGCGAAAAAAGAAAAAAAAAAACTAACTAAAACTAAAAGCAATATAGCTTTAACAAAACCACAAATCATTTAATAATGTAATATAATAATATTATATTTCTCTATATGCACCTGCTCCTCACTGCTGTTGATGATGACCAGGTCTCCACCCAGATCCTGACAGCGTTGTCTGCTGCTGTTCCAGTCCTTTGTATCATTGGAGAAAACATAGATTCTCCCCTTGTCCTGGACCCACTTCTCTGGCAAACCTGAAGTGAAATATTATTCTGTGCTAATTGAAGGTTACTGTAATTATATGTCTATGAATTCTCATTAAATGGCAGAATGAATAATTTCTCAGTTAAAAAAACAAATGTACATCCAATATATATATATATATATATATATGGGCCATTCTACAGAATTGGAGCAAACTGCTGTCCCACACGCAAAAAACACATTTAAAGAAAGCTTTTAAATTTTCAAATCTTAGATGTTTATTAAGATCCTTCTATTATCTAACCCATAATAATATTTAAAATATCAGTAAGCTTAATATATATACAATGATAATTTATTGGGTACTTTCAATTGGGAGGTGGCTGTCCCGAACCATAACCCTAAATTTCAACTTATGAAAATGATATTGAAATAATTTATGCATTTTTTTCCATTGTTGTTTTTTCATGTCTCTACCGAAACAGTGTATGTTTTAGTCCATTGGCTGAGACTGATTTTAACTACACCCCTAAATTGATGACCAGGAATTATTCCTGTGTCCCTCTCTCTCATGGCTACATGGTGAGTAGATTGGTCCCATCATTTTGAGGTAAATGTGTTCAAAAGTCTAAAAATCTGTGTGTAACTTTAAGAAACGTCACTACCAAACATCTTTTTTTCTGCAATTAAGCACAATTTTCTGGGTGTTATTTCATGAAAAAATAAAATTCACTGCGCTCAACTTTATTCTTGGGTGCATAGATCAATCAGCAACATCGTATTCTAGTAAGGGATCCGCACTCGTTTAATCATCTTAATCACTTTCAATTTATTTTAATTTTGCAACAGAACAAACAACAATCAGACGTTTCGGGCAGCAAGCCTTCTTCAGTGAATCATATCCTCCTGACTACCAGCTATGGAGTTTTGTCCACTGTAGAGGACATTATGTTTTAGCGATTTCTCTGAGACGTTATATGTCACAGTTTTAAATCTGGATGTCCTGTACGTACAGAGCAAATTCAGGGCTTTTCAGAGATACCAAATGATTGGATGTTTGACCATGACCACTAAAAATGGCTGACATTCATTTAATGATCAAATGTAACACCCTAATGGAAATATGATAATATTTTGTAATTACAAATATTTTAATATTAGTCATTTAAATCTGACTAATTGACAAATTGTTTGTCATAAATCAACATCTCAGGAAAATGTTATGGGGTTTCAATCCAAAATATGACCTTCTGTTATGAAACAGGACATCAGTTTCATACATGTCCACTGTAGAGGACACCAGGACTTAAAGGATGTTTATTACACATTTTGGGAGACACAACAAATGAATAGAGAAAAAATTATATCAATATTCCTATTAAATATTATTATGAAAATCTTGCTAATTATTACTCCCATTATTGCACTTATTTGTTCATTCTATGTTTCCCCAAAAACACATTAATATGCTAATTAGATACAGTTTAAAGATACATTGTATATAATGGAAAAGCTAGTTTATGGCCATTTTACACACATTTTGCATAAAGAAAAATGGCTTTTAAAAATATCTTTCATAACATAGTTGAGAATCATCTTTATATAAAGTTTGGTATACAATTTTTTTAATTGATTTCTGGTTAAAAAAAAAAATCCCACTCTTTTTGCCTTTTCATGTCTATTCATGTCTTTTTATTTTTTTAAAAACAGGACTTTTTAAAGTCTCGATGTCCTCTACAGAGGACATGGCATAACATATGAATAAAATATCATTTTTCAAAAATTTTATTTTTCAAAATTTTTCTTATGCTCTAAACAATGTAACGACATGACAAAATACTAAATTCACAAAACTGTTTTTTCCTGGTAGTCAGGAGGATATAGGTGAATCATGGGTGTTATTTCATAAGACTTAGTTTTTTTGTGTGTACAACTGTTCAGAATTGTGCTAGTAACTATGTACTGATTAGTTTAAGATTTTACTTATTGTTTTCAAAGCTCTTAATGGACAAGCTCCATCTTATATTTCTGATCTTATTTATTTGCATTCAATGCCCAGGTCTGCTAATAAAGCTACATGTCCCTTGGTCACGACTTAAATTAAAAGGAGACAGAGCCTTTGCAGTCATTGCTCCAGGATTGTGGAATCAGTTGTCATATGAGCTTGTGCTAATTGCTAACTGATCCCTCTTTCAGAAGCAACTTTTGCACAACTCCAGCGCTAAACTGACCCTGATTTGTGAGGCAGTCCAGAGTAAAATGATTGGCACAAACATATAGGACTTTAGCGTTTTTTTCCGGGACATTTCCTTTGAAAATGAAATGTAACCACTCACTGTGTCCTCAGCGGCTCAGAAGGAAAGAGTCTATGGAGACTCCTATGTTCGTTGGTGCATCCCGAAACACAACACTAGTAAAGCCTCTTTGGCTCTGATATTGTATCTCTCCAGCAGTTACAGCAGCTACTTCTCACTCAGGGCGGTGTCTATGCTAATAGGGCAGAGATCATCACAAATGGGCAGGACTTTTTCCCTATGGAGACGTCAACGTACTAAACAACGTACTGAACTAAGCATGAACAATGCTTCTACAGTATTAATCTTAGTTCATGGTAATTTCAACATTACTAATGCATTATTAAAATCAAAAGTTGTGCTTGTTAACATTAGATAATGCACTGTGAATTAACATGAACATTGAACGACTGTATTTTCATTAACTAACATTAACAAAGATTAATAAATACTGTAATAAATGTATTGTTCATTGTTTGTTCATGTTAGTTAATACATTAACTAACATTAACTAACGGAACCTTATTGTAAAGTGTTACCAAGTGTTACCAAAGACTCTCCAACTCAGACCAATTCTGTAGAACGGCCCATATACAAATTATATACTGTACTGTATATTAACTGGAACATAGAGAAAATTTTGTACATGCCAAATATGTTGATAGGCAGTGACATACCTTTATAAGAACAGGGAAGTGATGGCTGGTTGACTTCTGCGGTTGTGTTATAGTATTTAGAAGAAATGTTTAAAGAGTCAACCAATTATTTAATCAGTTAATTTATATGAAATTAATTAGAAATGAAATATTGATTTATAATAAAATAAGAAAATGTGGTTTACAAACCTAGATTTGAGTTGTTTTTCACTGGCTCACATCCTATCAACTGATTTGTGTTACTGGTGTAATCTGTGAAGCATAAAATAGAGAAACCAATACACAGTAACACAACATATACAAATACAATTTAAATGTTAGGAAACTCACACAGGTAAGCCAACACTGCATTAGCCAGCAGAGACAGGAAGAGGAGAACAGAGAGAAGGACCACCATATAGACACCATCCCTCTTATTGCTGACACACTTCTTATCTGAAAATACACTAACTATTATTACAGAAACAAATAGCCTTCAAAACAAATCAACACAGTTTAAGGTCATACATCTTTAAAGCATTTTCTGTCAGGCAGATTGCAGGTTATTGTGGGTGACCTAAAACTGTCAACAGTCATTTTTTAAATATGGGGTTCCACAGGGTCATGTCATGAGTCCGCTGAGGTAATCATCAGTACACGCAATTGCAATATATTGTTAAAAAAGAAGACCTCTGAAGTGGAAAAGTTTTATGAACTCAGTTTCAAAACGTGAATAATGTTGTTAAGTGTTACATATGAAGAGAAAGAAAAACAGATAGCATATAAAACTAATTTAAAGTTCAGAACACTAAAGTAAATTACAAACAGAAAGAATACTATGTTAGTCTCATGTAGCAATGTTTCTGAAACACGTATCTGATTTTCTATGCACATTCAGTCAGTTTACTCTAATTACATAAAATATCAAATTAGGGAGGAAAAAATTCACTTACTTTGATCTTTCGCTGCTGATCCTGGATTATGTCGCAGGAGAGTATTTATATAAATATTTTCAGGCATTTTGTGGCTACTGCTGATTTTCAAATAGAGAACTGCTCTGATTGAACTTAGTATGAGGGGTTCAGTGCCACACTTTCCTTTTGTCATTTCCTGTTATCATTTCCTGTCAGGTTATTAGATGTTTGGGGTACACAAATCTATTTGGGATGAGTTTTCATCTGTAGTTTTATTCTTAACACTTTATCAATGATAACATTGATAAAAGTTTATCAATGACTCTATGTCTGTCTATCTGATCTAAAACTGTCACACACAACAGACATAAGAATGTGATTAATAAAACATTTGAATGGATATGCTACTGACATATTTGATGGTATTGACTATATGGTGTTAATGGCAGATCTATAGCTGCAAATAACAAACAGCTCTGCACAGCTCTGGTTGTCATTCAGGTATTGCACTTTCAGATATTAATGGTAAACTGTTGTTATTCACATAGATGATAAAATCCACATTATATATATTTCACAATATATATTATAAAGGTATAGTGGTATTGTCTGCTACCACTACAATACCACTATAATGCAAAATATTAAATTGACCCATTCTGAAACTCTCATGTTCTGTCCATTATTATTCAAGTTTCATTTCTCTTTGTGGTATTTCTTTAAAACCATGTCTATTACCAAGGCAACTCAATGCCAACAATGATTCTTTTGTGTTGGAAATGAGGAACATTTAGAAACACTTATGCTGAAACAGCAACACATTTTAAAGCAAACACAAGACATTTAGCACAATGGCCAATGAGCGATCCTTCCACACTCAAATGTTTTGCAAGATTCCTGTAATCACAATGGTTAACCAACATGCACTTTGTATAGTGGAAACTAGGGAGTGTCAATTTTTTTTGCTTTAACAGTATTTTCTTTGTACTATCTTAAACTTTGATCACATTTCCCATATCCATTTGCTACAAATTAAAACTGTTTAGAAAACGATAACAAACTACATGTATAAATCTAAGCTATAGTCTAAAGAAAGAGTGAAGTAATGTAAACAATAACCATTTAAATAAGGCATTTTACTACTTTTATTGGGGTTTTGTAAAAATCCACAATGCCTATAGTTGAAAACGCTACAATAAATTCATACAATTCAAATAAAATAAAATAAATAATAAAAATGTGTAGTACTTTATTTTACAGTTCTGTTATACATGTATACTGTTACGGAGCGAACGAGACGTGCGGATCCATCTGCAAAGCTTTTATTTAAAGGTGTGGTCATAAAAACAGACAAGGTTCTGACAATGGCAAACAGGTATATAGAGGGCAAGACAAAAGAGTAATCCAAACCGGGCGTGAGTCAGTAGACAGCGAACGTTATCTAGACGGCTTGACAAGAGGGGAAATCCAATAACATGAGCAGTAGTCCAGGCGAGGTGCAAACACAGTCCGAAACAGCAGGCAAAGGGTTAATCCAAGATAAACAGGCAAAAATCAGGTAACACGGGAAAGCAGGCAAGGCAAAACTATGACAGGACTAGGCAAGAGGTACAAACACAGTCCGAAACACCAGGCAAAGGGTTAATCCAAGATAAACAGGCAAAAATCAGGTAACACGGGAAAGCAGGCAAGGCAAAACTATGACAGGACTAGGCAAGGCTAGACTATGAAACAGGAAATCAATAAACAAGCTCCGTAAAGTAGCTATCAACGAACAGTGATAAGTGCTAAACAATACTCGGCGATCTGAACGAGGAAGTCCAGGGCTTATAAAGCGTGTCTGATTGGATTCAGCTGTGTGTGTAATCAGTGCATTCAGCTGTGGCGTGACCTCTGGTGGTGAGTGAACGGAAGTTCATAGACTGGATTCGTGACATAGCCCCCCCCCAAGGAGCAGCTTCCAGACGCTCCTAACTCATAATCCAGGAGGTTGGTGGAGCGGAGGCAGAACAGGGGGAGGGACGGAGGGTCAAGTCCACGTGGAAGTAGAGAGACCGGGGACTGAGGCAGAGTAGGCAGAGCAGAGAACCAGGGTGGAGCCGGCAGAGCAGGTGGAGCTGAGGACCACCACAGCTGAGCAGACGGGTACTAAGAACCCCACGGCGGAGCAGAAGACCACCAGGCCGGAGCAGACAGAGCAGAAGACCACCACGATGGAGCAGACGGGACAGAAGCCCACCAGGGCGGAGCAGAAGGCCTCAACGGCGGAGCAGACGGGACAGAGGTCCACCAGGGCAGAGCAGGCAGAGTAGAAGCCCACTAGTGCAGAGCAGAAGACCTCCACGGCGGAGCAGACAGAGCAGGAACCCACCAGAGCAGAGCAGACGGGACAGAAGACCAGCAGAGCATAGCCAAAGACCACCACAACAGAGCAGACGGAGCATTGGCCCACCAGGGCGTGTCGGCAGACCACCACGGCAGACCAGAGTGATCAGGAACCCATGGCAGGGACTGAGGCCTAGGGAAAACTGAAACATAAGCAAGTTCATTTGCAACAGGACAGTCATGAAGTTCGCAGACCACCTCCTTGGTTGTGACAGACAGGACTGAGAGAAACTGGATGGGAAGATAAATCATACTCAGGCTCATTAATTAACATGGGAACGACAGATGGTTCGAAATTAGACTTGGCATTAACAGAAACCAGATCAGCAGACAGTTCAAAGTCAGATTCAAAGTCTACATTCGTACAGATAGATTGTTCATAACCAGGTGCATAGACTGATACTGGACTGGTAGACATTTCAGTGAGGAAAACTAAACTGGCAGACAATTCACAGTCAGACTCATTTGTTGAAACAGAACAGACAGATAGTTCAAAATCAAGAGTATTAGTGACAACTGAACAGGTAAACTGACTCCTTGGTTGGAACCGGACAGACCGATAGTTCATTAGTGGTCTCTCTGGCAGAGACAGAAGTAATGGGGCAAGTATAGAGTTCATTTATTGTTTCAGGGTTCATGACAGGCAGGGCTAAGAGTTCACAGGTGACCTTTTTGGCTGTGACAAGGCTACTACGGCATACAGGATCTTCATTTAAAGTCCCTGGGGTCGTGACAAGGCTAACGGAGCAGACAAAAGGTTCATTCATGGCCCCCATGGCTGTGACAGGGTTACCTGGGCATATAGCAAGTTCATTTGCAACAGGACAGTCATGAAGTTCGCAGACCACGTCCTTGGTTGTGACAGACAGGACTGAGAGTTCATAGGTAGCCTCCTCGGCTGGATCGGGACAGGAGAAAAGTTCATAAGCGGCCTCCGTGGCCGATTCAGGGCTGGACGAAAGTTCACAGACAGCCTCTGCGGCTGGGTTGAGACAGGACGATGGTTCACAGATGGCCTTCGTGGCCGGTTCAGGACAAGACAAGGGTTCATCAACGGCCTCTGCGATCAGGTTGACAAAGGACGAGAGTTCAGTAACCATGACAGGCATGACTGAGGATTCAGAAATGGTCTCCTTGACCAGTGCAGGACAGGACAATAGTTCATAGGCCGTGATATGAGCAGACGAAATTTCCTTAATGGCCTCCTTGGCTGGAACAGAACAGGACGAGAGTTCATAAGT
>NW_015656360.1:1982230-1983751 GCF_001515625.1 Sinocyclocheilus rhinocerous
AAAAAAAAAAAACCCTGCACCGCGTTTTGACTGTGAAACGTACAGTTCTCATGTTTATTTAACGAAGTCAAAGCCTTTTTGAAAATCTATTTGTGGCGGTCAGTGTTGATACTGTGGCGAGCATTTACATTAACTGTGTATAACTTACCAATGGCAGAGTTCAGTCGGTGCCCGAAGCATTGTAGTCTTGTCCATCCGTTCAACTCAGCGGCTTTGATGATATTGGTCCCGCTATCTGTGGTGATGCAGACCTGGCGGTCCTCGCTGAGTCCCCAGGAGGCGAGCGCATCTGCAAGTCCGGCTGCAATTGCTTCGCCCGTGTGATCCTCCGGAAAGTAGACCGTCTGGAGGCATAAGCTGACAAGATTCCAATCTTTGTCAATAAAGTGGACTGTCAGGCTCAAGTATGGTTCCGAGGTTCGACTAGACCAGAGGTCAGCTGTGGTCGCAAAATACGACACTGACTTCAGTTGCTCCTCCACCCTGTCCCTGACTTCACCATAAAGTGCAGGTATAGCTGTGCGTGAAAAATATTTTCGACCAGGGAGCTCGTATCTGGGGTCAATGACTGACATCATTTTCCTGAAGCCCACGTTTTCCACCGTACTAAATGGCATCATGTCCTTAGCCAAGAAGCTTGTAACAGCCTTATGTCTTTATGACATTTAGACTGTTTGTCATAAGGCATGAATGCAGCCATCTGTGTTTGCTGCATGGACTTCTCTTTTGACATAGCTGGTGTTGGGGAGGGGGGGGGTGATGGTGATGGCTCGGGGATAGGTTGGCTTAAACTTTTATGGTGCCTCATCTTCTGACTCTCAGAATGTTCTGTCGGGTGGAACTGCTTCAAATGGTGAAACAGATTTGACGTGTTCCCGCTGCTAGTCGGCACCACTCTCCGGCACATTTTGCAGAGCACCGAAACCTGAAGTTTATCCGATCTTAAAAAGCCGAACCACTTCCACACCACTGAATTAGTCTTTCCTCTCTTATCAACTATTTCGTCTGCTTTCTCCCTACTTGTGGAAGCTCGTTCAGTCACATCTGTATTGCGGTCGGGGGTACTCATCTTGTAGCTAAAACTTGCCGCGCCGGAGCTTAACCAACTACTGCTGAGCGCTGGCTGTGTGTCTGTGATGTACGTCATCCCGCAAGTACCTAATTCTGTTCTGCTCTTTCTGACGGCTACGCCTTGAACGTCATTCAGTGACAAATGCTAATGTATATCGAAATATCGGAAATGGGTTTAAAAATCATACCACCGTTATTGAAAAAAATTCTATCGCGATATATATTGATATCGAAATATTGTCCAGCCCTAGTTGTGACTTGACTTGACTCATGACGATCAGCCGTGACTTGACTCATGACAATAAACTGTGACTTGACTTGCCTAATGAAGATCAGCTGTAACTAGACTTGACTCATGACTATCAGTTGTGACTAGACTTGACTCATGACGATCAGTTGTGACTTGACTAGACTCATGACAATAAACTGTGACTTGACTTGCCTCATGAA
>NW_015656360.1:1983786-1991295 GCF_001515625.1 Sinocyclocheilus rhinocerous
ATTCAGCTGTGTGTGTGTGTAATCAGTGCATTCAGCTGTGTGTGTGTGTAATCAGTGCAATGGATGATGGGAACTGTAGTCCGGAGTGACATGTAACAGTCTGTGTGGTGTGAGAGTCAATGTAGTGAGCGCGTGACCTCTGGTGGTGAGTGAACGGAAGTTCATAGACTGGATTCGTGACATATACTATAGACTATATTAACTGAAAAATGGGTAATGACTAAAGGTACCTATTCCTAAACCTAACCTTACCCCATGTTAAGTCCATGTAATTAGCCTCTATACACTGTATAAACGAAGTCTAATATATTTAATGAAATGGGTTAATTTCACTCATATATTAATATTATATTAATGTGACTATATTAAGCAGAACTGAATCTGAATGAGTTACCACAGATTTCTAGTTCCCAGCATGCTTTGCTTCAGACTCTGTATGGAGAGTAAATGTTGAAATTAAATGATATTTTATGTATATTGATATAAGGGGAGATCTGTTAGTGTTTATTGTTGTAATGTTGGGATTTAAAAGGATTTCAGGGTAGAGTGGGGGAAAACGCCCCCTTAAGGACGGTGTAATTTTTCTGTGAAACAAAAGTAATCAGTTATCAGTTTTCAGTGACAATGACATAAATTATAAACCAAGTATGAAAAATGGCAAGAGTTTATTTTATTAGATTTTTAACAAAAATTTAATTTGTACCAAGGGGGCGTTTTGCCACAGAGGTAAATGCCCCCACTCTGACAAAGCATTTTTCTGTATACATTTACAGCAAAATCAGAGTACAAGCAGTTTTCGCTTAAAATTAAAAAGACAAGCTAAGATAAGAGTAGATAAATATGAATATTTGTTAATGAACCATGCTGAAATCAGCCTGTTTGAAAAATATTGTTAGCTGATGCTAACTGGCTAGCTTACTTGATGCTAACTTGAGGTCCATAACAACAACAAAAATGTATCTTAACTTTATCTTATGGTTGCATTTGAAAAAAACAGTATTCCCCACGTATTCCCCACTCTACCCCATGCTTGAGGTTACCATTGTGCTGAAGAGAAGAGCCTGATGTTGTTAAGTCGATGATGGGCATAATAAGACCTGTATATATGTATGCTGCTTTGTTTAAAAGTAGTGATGGTACTTGCTGATGCAGTGACAGCCTCTTGTTGTGGTTGTAACAGCACACGTGTGCTTTAGCCTGCTAAGAAGCTAGCTATAGCTAACAGGTAAATAAGATAAGAGAAAAGAGTCAGTTATTAAATTAAATGGTTTAAATAAAAAATGGTGACATTTACAGTTAAATATTAGCAGCTGTGGTTGCCAGAACTTCACTGTAAAAAATATGAAAGCAACATTTTAGGTTTTACATAAATTAAATTCACAATTAAAAAAATGATGTAATGTTAATATACAAAAAGTACTAATACTAAAGAACTAATATCTGTTTTGAACTATTGTAATACATGCACTGATAACCACCAAAAGCAGGTGGTGATGAGAAAGTCACATGATAAATTAAAGCTCATCACAAGCAGCTCTTCCACAAGCTGAGAAGGGAAATACTTATATAAAGAAGGTGCACAGTGCCATTCACACAAATGCTAAACACCATCATGGTAAAACACATGATACTGAAATAATGCAATAAACATTCATTTAACCACACTGGATGTAAGATAAAACCCTAATGTACACAACTGAGAAGAAAAAAATTTTTCAACAACAAAACATCAAATATGAAGTGTCATGCAGGAAATCTGGGAGTGTCAGTTTACGGGTTTTCACTGTATATTATACAATGACTTTTTATTTTTCACTTCCAAAAAATGTTAACATTATTTTTTACTGTAAATGACATTAAATGTAATTAGCCTATATTCACCGTATACAGTAAGGAAACTTATTGTTAAACAATTAACAGGTTTTTACTGTAGCATTTTTACAGTCTTTTACTGTTAAAATCACTATCATTTTTTTACAGTGTAGAGACAGCCGATCAAACGATTATCGGCCAATAGCAATTGGTTGCCGATCAATTGGAGAACCCTACTTTCTAGGGTAAGTACACTGTAAGTGAACATATTGTAAAACCAAGTGCAACCAAAAAACAATTAACACATTTAGATGTAACAAAAATGAATTCTAGTCGACTGAAATGAGATGCATAGAATCAGAAGACATTGTTGTCTTATATATCATTCATATCATTCATCAGTGTTTAATCACTATTAAGACTAATGTGAAGTCTTCACTCCAGTGATTCTCAGGGGGAAGCTGGAACAAAATATATATACAGTGGTGTGAAAAAGTGTTGGCCCCCTTCCTGGTTTCTTATTTTTTTGCATGCTTGTCACACTTTAATGTTTCAGATCATCAAATAAATTTAAATATTGGTCAACGATTACACAAGTAAACACAACATGCAGTTTTTAAATTAAGGTTTTTATTATTAAGGGAAAACAAAATCCAATTTGTTTGATGATCTGAAACATTAAAGTGTGACAAACGTGCAAAAAAATAAGAAATCAGGAAGGGGGCCAACACTTTTTCACACCACTGTATATTAATAAATGTAATATGTTTGGATCACCTTAGACAATTGCTAATAGCAGATGTAAATGGCCTGTTTTTTTTTAACTGTCATATGATGACAGTTATGATCATCACATATGAGGACACATATGATCAATCATACCTCAATCATTAATTGAATACAGAATATTGTGAGTGCATTACCATGTAGGCTAGAAGAAAATATGGATTTTATCTGCCAGGATTTTAGTCGTTTTTTTATGGCCCACATTCCATCAAATGATTCGTGCCATTGCTATAATCTGTCAAATCAGTAATACTATGAAAATAATGCATAGTGTAAAACTAAGACTGTACCACGCCATGTGTGTTTGTGTATATGTAACTTGACTATACTCACACAGGTATAACAAGACACCATTAACCAGCAGTGACAGAAAAAAGAGAACAGAAAGAAGAACCTGGACACTGATAACATCACTCTTCCTCCTCCTGCTGCTGGATCTGTTACCTACAAAATACACATTAAACATGGACAAAGAGACATGTGGAACACAAATCAGCACAATGCATAAGCATTCAGGAAGGAAATATAATTTTCATTTTGGCATGATAAAACCTCTGCTTCAGATGAATTTGCTAATTCAATGCAGAGGACCTATTGATGAGCTAATAATGTAAGGCTAAATTTCTTTAAATCTGTTCCAATGAAGAAACAAACTCATCTGCTTCTTGGATAGCCTGAGGGTAAATTCTCAGCAAATTACATTTTTGGTTGAATTTTTTCCTTTAAAATATAAGATGACAGAAGCCTAAAAATAACAATATCCTGAACAAAACTGTACAGAGGAATAAGTGCATCATAATCTGACATACTGGATTATACACCAAATGAAACGGATTTAAATTTCAGCCACTTAGATAAGAACAAATGAAAAATCACTTACATTCATATGTAGCCTCCAGCCTCTCTTTGGAAAGTGGTGCAGTATTACCGTAAATATGTTCAGTCATCTTGTGTTTGGCCATGATCGTCAGACAGAACTGAGGAATTAAAGCAAAGATGGCAGGTGTAGAAGTGCTTTGATTTCAGATGCTGCACTGTCAAACACACTGTTAACATGTATCACGTCCTGTTAGAAACCAGTGAGCAGATGACAGTGGGACTATTCACAGATTTTGTCAGTGGTTAGATGTTAATGTCTTTAAAAAATATATATTTTAATATCATCTATAAACATATATGTGCATCTAATTTCTTGTCTAAATCTGTCAATTCAGCTGAGAACCCGCTAAGTATCACCATTTCCTGCTCCGGGTCTGAAAACCCCTTCATTCAACAGTCACATACACGAGCTTCACCTGCAGAACTGAGCAGTGACACAGTCAAAAAGACATTTACCATTCACATGCAGTTAATAAGCACATTTAAAAGAATCCAAAAGTAATAGTAAATGCATGTCCTTGTAACATATTTGCACATCATAAAGCATGTTTAGTAGCGTGGCAGTAAATGATACATTTATAATGTTCCAAGAGATTTCCATTTCAAATAAATGCTGTTCTTTTGAGCTTTCTATTCATCAAAGAAACAAAATAAATATCATGGTTTCCACAACATTTTTAAGCAGTATAACTGTGTTCAACATTGATAGTAAGAAATGCTTCTTGAGCAGCAAATCTGCATATTAGAATAATTTCTGAAGGATCGTGTGACATTAAAGACTAAAGTAATGATGCTGAAAATACAGCTTTGCATCACAGGAATACATTACACAGCCTCAAAGAAACTTTTAAAACAAAGTACACACTCCAAATTTTTGAACTGAAGTGTGTTGCAGAATTTGAAATAAACCAGGCAGTCTGATTCTAGGGTCTATAATTAACACATCTACTATACAAAACTGTAATATTGCATGTTTCATTGCTGATTGCTGTAGTCGTGGGGATTAACAGAGCAAAGCATGTTGTTAACCTCATTGAGGTTTGACTAATCTTGGTGGTGGCTAAACTTAAAATTTCCTACACCAAGAACTAACAGCACGTGTAGAGGAAATAGCAGCATTATAGAAACAAGTTTGAATTTGTCATGATCAACCACATGTGAAAATGTCAGACAAAATGACAAGCCAAAACCCAACCGTTCACAGCAGCTGCTACTTTTTATTTAGCACCAAAAAAAAAAAAAAAATTAAAAAACGTTGACTAAGTATTTTTTTTAGTGCATTCAAGTATACTTTTTTTTTTATCATCTTTCACTCCATTGTAAAAACCTAAAGACCCGTTTTCAGTTGCTTCCATTGTATTTTCCACAACCCGTTTCCTCAAATTACCCATACTGCTTTCAAGAAAACCACAACTTTAAATAGATACTGCCAGTTCCTCATAAAACTGTACCGATTTGGTATGTAAATCCTCTTCCATTTGTTGGACAGATGCTGTCCCTTGATAAATAAGAGATACAATACAATCAGGATATTCTCCAATCCTTATAGAGCTGTAAAACTTTATGAGTAGGCAAAATCTATCATCCACAACACAAAACACATTTCATTCTTAACTCTGTGTTTCAGCTCCCCAACCCACCCCAATCAAAACAGTTTCCAACATTATTGCTAATTTATGATGATCCCCCTCCCTAATCTGCCAGGTGTACATTGTAGTTCCAACAACTGTCAACTTGTAGATCTTATAGGGTATTTCTCTTGTTCCTTGTTTATGGAAAGCATAGTGCTCTCTGTTTGCAATACAGTTAAAGGGGATCACAGGCAGTTAAGACACAAATAAGCAATAAACTGATTAGAGGACAGATTAAAAGCAATGGCAAAGCAAAACCAGGACAAAAACATCTCTTTCGCCAGGTACCACACCCATCAGTTGGTCAAAGTTTGTCAAAAGAAAGTAGAGACATTGTTTCCATGGCAACAGTTTAAGATGTTCGAAGAAGAGAATGACCACAGGAAAACCATTGACAGCAGCCCTTGTCATGTCCACTTGGGATTTTTATTATCTCATTAGCAGTTTTTTTTTTTCTCTAGGAATTTTCATGTGTCTTTGATTGTTGTCTGGTCTTTTCTAAAACACTGAAGAAATAAACATTTTCATCAATTTTGCAAAAAGCACCTCCCATTGGATAGGGAGAGTAAAATCATGTTATACTGAATTAGTTGAATCTACCGATGCGAATAACGCAACACTTATGCATCAGGGTTCATCATGAGCTTGTCTGGTGTTACCTATGATTTTTTGTGGGTGTGCGCGCACTGTTGTTAACAATCATAACAGATTAAGGTTCCTCATCTCTGATGATGGTAATTACAATGGCTTTAGGTCCATGCGCAGAGAGAGAATAAGAAGAGAGGGAAAAAGAAAGAGAGAGAGAGAGAGAAATAAGTAGTGCAGGTCCAAAAGGTCAAAGTTGAAACTTAAAAATGGGCGGTGAATTCTCCTTCCTGAAGCAGGAAGTCCATTGGTAAAGTTAAAAACAATGTTAGGCATAACATTTTGTTATGTCTAACACTCAACTCTGTATTATTTAGCCCTATATTAAGGTAACAGTAGCACACAAACAGCAGAGTCATGTGGCAATTGTTACTTCACGACACATCAGACTGCATTAATAAGAGTCATTAGTTATTACAAAATAAAACACTAACATTTTATTGTAATTGTTATGGGAAATTCAGCATATATGCTTCCTTTCAAAAGTTTGGGGTTGGTACAATTTTTTTATGCTTTTGAAAGAAGTCTTATGCTCACCAAGACTATATTTATTTGATCAAAAACACAGTTAAAATAGCAATATTGTGAAATATTATTAATATTTAATAAAATAACTGTTTTCTATCTGAATATATTTTCAATTTATTCCTGATGGTGCAGCTGAATTTTCAGCAGCCATTACTCTAGTGTCGCATGATCCGTCAGAAATAATCAATAAACAAAGTTCAAAAGAACAGCATTTATTTGAAATAGAAATCTTTTGTAACATCATAAATGTCTTTACTGTCACGTTTAAATCTATTTAAAACATCCTTGCTGAATAAAAGGATTATTTCACTTCAAATTTACTAAAATCTAAAATGAATTGGTATATTAATATTACATCAGTTAATGAAATACGGTTTTTAAATGTAAATTTAAATTAAATCATAAAACCAAAAATGTTTCTATTTTTTACGGTAAAATTGTGGCAACCACAGGTGCCAGGTTTTTTTTACTGTAAATTTTACATTTTTTTTTTTACAGTGTGGCCAAACCTCTCCAGTGACAAGAAAAAAAAAAACAATATGAGATTTGTATGTGGCATAATAAGGCATCTTTAAGCACCAATGCACCCCCTGGAGGAAGGTCATTTTGTGTCAGAGGGAGGAGTTTGAGGCTTAGCAACATCTGCCACCCAATAGCCCATCTAATGCTACCTTTCACTCTACACAGAGGCACCTGTACATATTAAAAGAGGGCAGATGTGTGTCTTACCTGCAGGTGCCCACTGGTTTGGGTAGCACCACACCTGCGGTGTACACAGCCTGAAAGATGCCCTCCAGGTTGACCCGTCTCGTGATCTCCCTGATGAGTACCGGAGCCACTCGTTTCGAGCGAAGTTTCTTATGCACACACAGGAAGTTAATCTCCACCATCATCTTCTCTCTGGGAGGATTGAAGAGCAGATATGGGTCAACAAGGGAACTGAGTGCTCAACATAAGTACTCTCAGTCTGCACAATGTGAGAAAAATGTGCCTAGATTTAGTCATTGACTAATTTAGTAAATGACATAAGAATAATTTAAATGCCTCATATTCACCATTACATTTATGCACAAACATGTCTCTGATTGGTTACAATCTTTTAAGAGTCTTTCTTTAAAATGGTCAGTTATATAGAATAATCAAAATATATATATTTTTTTATAATTATTAAATAATTTAGTTTAGCCGTACAAAGACCTATCCCCCCCCCCGATGTATTGGAAGTTAT
>NW_015656360.1:1991545-2058148 GCF_001515625.1 Sinocyclocheilus rhinocerous
AAGTTATTATCTGTCTGTGGATATATTCATACAGTCATTAATGTCCCCCCACCCCCAAATAAAAAAATGTCATATATAAACACCCTCAAGTTGTTCCAAACCTGTGCGAGTTTCTTTCTTCTGTTGAACACAAAAGACATTTTGAGAAATGTTGGTAACCAAAAAAGTAGTAGCACAGTATTTTCTCTCTATAATATAGAAGTCAATTGCTACTAGGGATGCAACGATACAGTTATCCCACGGTTCAATACATACCTCAGTTTTTAATCACGGTTTTCAGTTTGGTTTGGTTCTGATGGCAAAATTTTGGGAAAAAAATAAAAGTAAATAAATAACCAACTCCAGCACACTTCTGTACACTGGAGAAAAACATGGATTATCATACAAGGGTGCCCTCGCACAGAAACGCCACATATGCATCACAGAATATAAGAAATTATGACGCTCCAGGCGTATTGAACTGTGGATGGTTCAATATTATATTGAGAATTGTGGCATCCCTAATGGCTACCGTCAACTATTTGATTACCAAAATTCTTCAAAATATTTTCTTTTGTACTCAACAGAAGAAAAAAATGCATACAGATTTGGAACAACTTAAGTGTGAGTAAATAAAGACAGAATTGTCATTTTTTGGGAGAACTATCCCTTTAATCATTTATTTTACCCATGTTGAATAAGCAGGGGGTAATAGCTGCTTCACGACCAATTTGAAAGTTCAGTGCTACTGCCACTAGAGGGGCGGTTGAGGTATTTCTGGTTTTAGTGCATTTAAACCATTATGAAGAAACACTTACATTTCATAGATGTGGATGTTGGCTGGAATGGCACTGATGAAACCAACTAGCTTATGATTAGAGTTCACTCTCACTCCACAATGCCACTGAGGCAACCAGCCTGGAGGACGCAGAGCCCTGAGACAAAAACAGAGTACAGCTAAACTGAGAGACGAGGACACATTTCAGTTAACTTTTAGAAAAAAATAAAAATACAGATAGCCCTTCAGATACAAGACCAAAAAAAAAAAAACACTTGACTTTTCAAGCCAACATTCTTACCAGAGCAGAAATTCAGGAGAGTAATCAAAACGAAACATGTTGTCATCATCCTCCACATAGTTCTCGTTCAGGAGAGTGTACAACTCTTTCAGCTTCAGAGAGAGAATGAGAGGAAACAGAAAACAGCTTTAAGACTGAGTTGTGTCCAGGTGTATATTTGTATGTATAAGATATCGAATGAGAAATTTAGTGGTTCGTATGTCATACCACTGCAGTGTTTCCCAGATCGAGAGTGTCCCAGCTGAAGCCCTGCGGGAGGCTGTAGGGCTCCTCTCGTATGTTATCTTTATCCTCCTCAATGCAGCCATGTGATATCACAGTCTCTCCTACAAACAAGCAAACAGCAGAATCAGACTTCTGTCATCAGGCAATTCACCAAAAACCTGTTTCACACAGTATCATCAGTCTACACTGTACCACAAGTCATGAGTCTCAAGAAAACAGATGTTGTACTGCTAAAAACGCATTACGGCATTACTAAAAAGAAACAAGTGATGTCAGGCCAAGGAATAAGTATAAAAATGAAAGCAAATTACTTTTAATATTGGATTTTAAAAAACATGCTGCGAATATAGTGGCACAAATGATCAATACCAAGTTTAGGAACAGGCTGAGTGTCCCAAAACTGATAACTGCGCCGTGTGGCCTCCTCCATGGTTTTAGCTGGACCCTGTCCCACTGAAAACAGCTCAATGGCCTTCTGGATCTCCTGTAACTTATCCGCAGGGAGGGAGTTTACCTGAGGAAGAGACTAAGACAAGTGAAAATGGGAAAAAATGAATTAAACACTTACAAAAATATATTTTCAGCCATATTATCAGTAGAAATTAGTACTTCAAAGGATACCATGGCATTCAAAATATTTCCTGCACTACAATATAGGTATAATTACAAATATTTTAACTGTACATGAGTACACAACGACTTTGGGACAGCCCTTGTAAAGAATTTTATTTTCTTATACTTAAGTAGTCATGTATCAATATTACATTTCAGGCTGATACTGCTAAAGCTGAAATACAAGAAGGCAAAGGTAATCTAGATGTAAACAATCTTGTGTTAAACACACAAAGCCATACAAGCATACTCACTTTGGCTAGCGGATCCTGTGTTGCATCTTTTCCTCCAGACTTGTCTTTGTTCTTTTTCTTCTGTTTCTTTTTCTTCTTCTTGGCACCTGTCTCCCCCTTCTCCCTGCGGGCCACATGAACTCAGTTGACATGGGCAGATATAGTGAGAGTTTATGTCCACTCAGCACTAACCGCGGCTGATGCAGGTGAAAAGGCAACATCTCAATAGAAACATCACTGTTCTTGATGCAATCAGCAGCATTTTAGGATGACAACCCCTCACTGGTGTACAACAAATCTTATATGCTGAATTTGATTTTGATATTTCTAATATATAAACAGGAATTTCCACAGAACAAAGAGACTTATAAGGACAGTTCACCCAAAAATGGACTTAATGCCATCTTTTACATGCTGTTTTAAAAATAAAAATAAAAATATATTTTGATAGATATTTGGAAGAAAATATTTTGAGATTTTAATGAAGTGGAATCTGAGCTTAAAAGGAAACAATAAAAAGAAGGGGAAAAAAAGAAGATAAATTTAACATATAACACTAATGTCTCTCCATCCCAGCATGCAATTCAACTCATGCTTAAACTACAGACACAAGAGCCGAGCCCCACACCAGTGGTCGAGCTGGAACGGGACGACTTACAGAGATGCACAGCTAATCCTATTAATGCTCACGAAGGGAGAGAGGTGACAGAGCTGAGCTACATTTGTTAATGGGGGACAGATGGTCTATCACATGACCTGCAGAAAAAGCATACTTTGTGTGTGCGAGGGGAGGTGGGCTATATGACAAAGACTGACGGATAAACAAGCACCCCTGTGACTATTGCTTTGACAGCCGTCTATCCCTAAAAAAGAGGGGCTTCTCTTCTTTTACTCTATACCGCTTCAATAAATATAAGCTGCAATGGAGGATGTCCTCTTAAAGGGGTGGCTGTTCAGCTTTTGTCGAAGGCTTGATTGTGTTTATGGGGTGCAGTGTAACATGTGTTCATGCTTCGTTATATAACGTGTTATTTTCACATATTTTACCTTTATTCTACACCGCTGTTTCCGTTATGTCAAAAAAGGTCTGTTAAGTTCCTGGTTCTATGAAGCCGCTCACTAAAAATACGCAATGGGTTCAGAGCTCATTGTAGCCCCTACCAACCTTTTTTTTGTAGTCCTTGAACAGCGATTTCTTTAAAAGAAAATATCTCCCTTTGCATTGAACTTTGAGTGTCGTAACGTTGCTGACGGTGTTTATGCTCCAACAGCAACATTACACACTAACTAAAGTGAAAAAAGTGAAATCATAACCAACCACCACTTTAGTATAGTAGATTTAAATGATGTATGTCTAATTTGATTGAAACTGTCCTAGTCTGGTTGGGGTAGTCTTTTGGCTGGTTTTGGAAGTCTTTTCTGGAAAGATGGTTAGGTTGAGAGATCCAATTATGACCAGATGAAAAACAGGAAAACGCATTAGGCAGCCCAAAGATAACATGTAATTTTTATATAATTTTAATGCAGGGAGGAACAATAAAAATTGCTGAAATTTGGATTTAATTGAAATTAACAGAGGGGATTTTGGACATCTCTTTTTATCACTTCATAAATCAGAAAATATTGTAAACAAACCCTAAATCGGGTGCTATAGGTGCTATAAATCCGCTGTGTAAAAAGCTTTATAATATAGATAGAAATAAAAATGGAAAGTTTACCGAAAATGGTAACCAAAATGAAGATTTCTGGCTCAATGCATAAAACTCATTTTGAAAAAACGGCCGATTACATGTATTGCAATTGAAATCAACAGATGCAAAAAGATAAAGTGTAATAAAATAAACATTTTAATTTGTACTCTAAAAGATGATTTAAAAAAAACAATTCAATTGACTAGTGCATGAAATGAATGGTTTTGCTTGTAAAGTTTTGAGATAAATGAGGGACCCTTAATTGTATATGAGCCACCACATAATGTGTCTTATGAGGCAAATAATATATATTCATGTTACGTGATCTACGGCATACTGCCATTACATCATTATAATAATGAAATGTAATAGTTCACTATCTGTTCCCTAAATTATTCTAGCCGGTGCGTGTAATGACCTTGAGGGACATGTAGCTGGATAAGAAGCTGGTTAAGGAATCTCTTTCAGTAAACCAGAGGCAGCAGAAGGAATTTGGTGAATCCAAGGAGCTCTTTGGTACTGAAAGTGAAACTCAGGCAGCATCGGTGAAGACAAGACACCTGAGAGCGAGGGCGAACCGAGAGCAGGGTGATAAAAACGTTTAAGGATGCCCCATTTGCTACTAGCAGCAGTCACACCACATAATGTGTCTTATGAGGCAAATAATATATATTCATGGCATATGGCATACTGCCATTACATCATTATAATAATGAAATGTAATAGTTCACTATCTGTTCCCTAAATTATTCTAGCCGGTGCGTGTAATGACCTTGAGGGACATGTAGCTGGATAA
This sequence comes from Sinocyclocheilus rhinocerous, assembly GCF_001515625.1. Lineage (NCBI taxonomy): Eukaryota > Metazoa > Chordata > Actinopteri > Cypriniformes > Cyprinidae > Sinocyclocheilus > Sinocyclocheilus rhinocerous. The sequence goes on from NW_015656360.1 coordinate 1,996,161, forward strand.
GAAGCTGGTTAAGGAATCTCTTTCAGTAAACCAGAGGCAGCAGAAGGAATTTGGTGAATCCAAGGAGCTCTTTGGTACTGAAAGTGAAACTCAGGCAGCATCGGTGAAGACAAGACACCTGAGAGCGAGGGCGAACCGAGAGCAGGGTGATAAAAACGTTTAAGGATGCCCCATTTGCTACTAGCAGCAGTCAAGCTAACTAGATCACATCAAGCCATCGGTTAGCGACAGCAAATCCATATTACTAACAACCTAGTGATCATAAAGGCCTGCATACCAGGTTTGAAATCGATTTTGTTGGTTATTTATTAATATCGGTTAGTTTATTGTTGCCAAAGGACATGGAATAGCGACTTTAAACGTAATAGCTTATTTGTTTTCTACCAAACCAAGAATTGTAGTGAGGCTTTTAAACCTCTCACACAAATGCCAATGATCGTATAGAACTGGCCATTTGGAACAGTCCTTTTGTTTGATTGACGGCGTCTGAGCCAATCGTTTTAGAGATCCGTCCGTCAATCAAGGCAGTGACCCAATAGCGTAGGACCAGGGGGCGGGCTGATATGCTGTTAGCGTGCCACAGCCTAGTTGAACAAGGGCCCCGTCTTTTCGGGCCTTGTGGAAGAGTATTTTATATTTACGAGCTAACAATAAAATGCATGCACGCTCACCCGTCATCAGAGTGATGCTCTTCATTTTCACAGTTGCTGCAGTGTCCGTGATCCACTTCTACCTCAGTTTCTTTCTCCAGCTGCGGTGCTGTCTCATTCTCATCCGCCATCTTTAACCAGGAAGTGAGGATCTCGCCCTGCGCCCTCACAACCCGCAAAACTATTGGTGGACTGCCGCAAAGCCCGATGGTTTCTGTAGTTCTATTCTATGCAGGACAGTCTATTTCATCCCATGTTGTGAAATTTATTTAATTATTTAAATAATAGTGCACATTAATAAACATTACTGTAAATGCACCAGAGGTAATAGCTAAAGGGCTTTTTTTTTCTGTAGTCCCTGGACAGAATGTCAGCCAGAGTCACCCAAAAAAAAAAAAATTTGAAATGGGAAAAATTGATAAAAATGTTGCCTACGATAAAGAACGCACACATGCACATACAGGCATTCAGTAGTCATTAAACCACACAATAATTAGGTACAGTTCGATTTTTAAATGTATAAAATGTAGGCATGCTTTCAAAGGCACTACATCTTTCCAAATATCAATAAAAACAATTAATGAGCACAACTGCACAATGGAGATTGATTCACATATTTTCATGGATTCAAAAATAGGCTACACAAGCAAAAAATAATTCTGAACCTAATTAGTATCTGTGCTTAAATAAGTGAAGATTTGAAACTGATGTCTGCTGCTGATAATGTAAAAATAAATACTAGTTAATATTAATTAAATTAATTAATTACTGATTTTCTATTTCAATACAACTTAAAAAAATAATGTATTCTTGCTAAAATTTAAGCATGTATACACAAACTTACACATACAGTACTGTATAAACAAGTAAGACATTAAAATCTGTTTTCTGCTGTGAAACAAAAAATCTAACACATCTTTACAGAAGCAGCTCACATTACTATATAATATTATGTTAAATAGCCTAGTACAAAACACAGACATTTATGAGTTATTAATAACCACATGTTTTCATGATTCAACAAACTTTGTTAAATATTGTTAAACACAGTATTCATCATTAGTGGTAGCTGTTTACAAATATGTAATATTTATTATTTTTATTACATTAATTATATTAATATATATTATTATTTTTCAGAAGTATCTTATTACTCAGATTGCTTAACTACTGATAATTACTGATTTCTTATTACTTATATACTGCTAAAACGCTGTTGGTGTTTGAATCAATTAAAAAATACTGCAAAAAATAGTCATGACTCTTGCTATGCTTTAAGTATTCCTTCAAAATTATTTTTCTACACTTTCTTTACCTTGCTATCAGTGTTCAGCATATCACAACCACCAACAAAACGACAAGATTCAAACTATAAAAAAATGAAAGACAGTTAATTTCTGTCTACATGTACATATAATTCTTGTCCAGCATGTAAAGACTAGTTTAAGTTCAATTAAAATATAAAATTTTCATAAAATGTGTAACATTTCCTGATTTCAATGCTCACAGAGACTCAATAGAAATCGGTCTCAATGGAAACGGACTCTATAAACAACACTGACTTGTAACTTCTAACAATACTGACTTCATAACATCTTAAGCTTCAACCATAACACGGCTATAACACGTTAAGACGTTCTGCTCTGCAGACAACACCACAAAAGAACAATAAAAAAGCAAAATGCACTTTGAATGACAAAACTACACTGACTTTCTGCAGATTGTTGTGCACAGTGTTTGTGCTTGTATGTCCAATGCTTTTATATGTGGTCTCATTCTGAAGAGTCCCAGCACCTCAAGAGCCCGGCTCAGGGGCCTTTCCTTCAGTAAGGTACTTCCACAAATAAACATTTCCAGGAATCATGACAGAAGCCTCAGGCCTTGCCTATCCGCTCAGAAACGGTTTTAATAGGAACTCCTCGCCGTACCACCTTGACATGGATGAAGAGGGTGGCAGGAGACAGACTAGAGCCGTCAGCTTTTAGCAGGTGAACATGACGATAACCTGGAGGACAACACAAACACTTGAATAAATATATGTGAAAAATCTAGTTAAAACAAGTGTTCAACGTAATAGGTACCACATACGCCACCGATTATTATTATTCTTTTAAAGATGTCAGAACAATTAAAATTTCGTTTATATTTAGTTTTTCTTTGTCTCAGTGTTTTCCCATAAAACTTAAGTCAAAGTTTTATGAAAATCAGGATTAATTCAAATGCTATTCATGTCCTTCTTGAACTTCAGATCTAGGCATTTTTTAACCATTACGTGCTCTAGGCCCCTGACTGAGAAGCAGATTTCCATCTCATTGATGTCTCAGTGAACTGGAAACTATTCTTCCTCAGGAATGGTGCAAAATCCCTCTCCACACAGTTGGGTACTTGGATAACAACATTCCAAAAACTACTGAAGCTGTTTTGAAGGCAAAGGTTGATCTGACTCTTCAGTATGTCCTTTTTATGTCCTTGATAAATAATTCTTTGTTACAGTAGATATTTCAAGCATTGTGTTCTGACAACTTTATGTAATAGTTTATTTAAAAACATGAATTTATATTATTTACACTACCATTGAAAAGCTTGGGGTTGGTAAATTTTGTTATGTTTTTGAAAGAAGTCTCTTATGCTCATCAAGGTTGCAATTATTTGAGTAATATTGTGAATATTATTACAATTTAAAAGAATTGTTTTCTGCTTTAATATATTTTAAAATGTACTTTATTCCTGTGATGCAAAGCTGAATTTTCAGCATCATTACTCCAGCCTTCAGTGTCACATGATCCTTCAGAAATCATTCTGATATGCTGAATTGCTGCTCAAGTAACATTTCTTATTATTATCAATGTTGAAAACACTGTGACACAGTTTTTCTTGATTCTTTAATGAATAAAAAGAAAAAAAACAGCATTATTTGAAATAGAAATCTTTTGTAACATTATAAATGTATTTACAGTTATTGATTTTGATCAATTTAATGCATCCTAATTTCTTTACATAAAAATCTTACTGACCCCAAATTTTCTAACGGCAGTTAGTGTTGTAAAATTTAAAATACATACAGTACTTCCACCACAAATCATGTTTATGTTTAAATATAGTATATGTTTTATAAAAACATCATACGGTGTGAACTGAACACACACACACATGTTGGTACTGGTGGTTTGCGGGGACTCTCCATAGGCGCAATTTTTTTGATACTGTACAAACTGTATTTTCTGTCGCCCTACCCCAACCTTATAGCTAAACCTATCCCTCACACAAATCTTTGTGCATTTTTAGAAACCATTTAGTATGCTTTTTAAACCTTTTGAATTACGGGGACACAGGCAGTGTCCTCATAAACCATCTTCACATTGTAATGTTATACCAATGTCATTATACAAATTTGTGTCCTCATAAACCACCCAAACCAGTGCGCGCGCACACACACACACACACACACACACACTTCAATTCAATTCAAGTTTATTTGTATAGCGCTTTTCACGATACAAATCGTTGCAAAGCAACTTTACAGACAATTACGTTTCTACAATATTTACACACAGAAAAAAAGGGTTTAAAATGGTACCTTTTGGGGCACAACAGCCCATCCCCGGAGCAGCACCCCCAAAAGGACACACTTGCACCCCCTCCACCCCCAATAGGTACACATCAGTACCCCAGAGTAGTAATATGTACACTCTAAAAATGCTGGGTTAAATATAACCCAGCGCTGGGTTAAAAAGGGACAAACCCAGCTATTGGGTTGTTTTGACCCAGCGGTTGGGTTGTTTTGACCCAGCTTTTGGGTTCAAAACAACCCAACCGCTGGGTCAAAACAACCCAATAGCTGGGTTTGTCCCTTTTTAACCCAGCGCTGGGTTATATTTAACCCAGCATTTTTAAGAGTGTACCCTTAAGGTACTAATATGTACCTACTAGGGGCAAAAAAGGCACAAACATGTCACTCCAACGGACACAGACACACACACGCGCGCACACACACACACACACACACACACACATGCACACACACCTGTTCGTAGGCTGGTGAATGGGAGTGTGAACTGGCCAATGAAATCATTTTTGGATTTGTAGTCGTGATCTTCCACCATGAAACGCACCAAGGCCAGTTCAGGCACCTGCAGCTGAAAGCTCACAGTACAATCCCAGCGGGGGTTGAAACCTGCAGGGGGAGACAAACACACACACACACACACACACACATACTCAATATTCAATCCTGACAGGAACACCTCTCATTTTACTGCTAGAATGGTCGCCACACACAAAATAATTGCTCAAAACAACAAAATAAAAACAGATTAAACACTGTAATCAATATACAAACCATTAAAACATCACTAAAGTTTCTATCACACACACAATTTTAATGGATTGATATAGATTAACCAATCATACAACACAACATACCGGTAATACCTTTGGATAACTGAAAATATCAGTGGCCTCACCATTGTTGTCAATGCGCTGGGTTTTTGCACGAGCCTTATCGATGGAAACTCCATGGATCTCCACCCAGACTTGCGGGTCCACAATGGAGTTGGGATTGTCTGTGTTTATTTTAGGAAGTTGCTGGGCTGAGATCACCTGTGGGAGAAACAAAATGGCCCAGAAGTACAGTAAAAAAAAAAAGAGAGAGATTTATCACAATATTTACAGAGCACATGGGATCCTGAGCAATATTTCCTGTCAGCTGTAAGAGAAGAGGAGCCGTTACTAACCCGTATGGTAAGTTGTGTGGGTATATGTCCTGGTCCTCCACCTGTGTTCTCAGGGTCAAAGTTGGACTTTGGGTGACACAGGAAGTCAGGTTTAAGCACATATCCGCAGCGCCCATTGGGCAGAAAGCGACCCTGATTCAGGTCCATCTGCTCTCCTGGTGTCTGGAAGTTCAGAGCCACTGGAGAACAGAGAGAAAGAAGCGTTCAAGCATTGGCTGCTGTACTTGCAGACATGCAGCAATGTTCAGTTGCTCACCCATCTGGCAGCCTCCGTTCCACATGTCCTGGGGGTCGTAGTTGGAGGACTGTAACCTCTGGCCTGATGGGTAAACCCTGCTCAGCTGCCAACTGTTGTGTCGAACAAACAACTTCCCTACAGGGGACAAAAATATGCACATAAAACAAATGAACAGACACAGATACTCATGCAAGAAGAAATACATATTTATAAATATATTTTTAAACTAAATTTCTACAGCAGTTTTCAAAGTAGATCAGCACAACAAAATGCTACATTATTACTTTTATTTACAGTATATACAAATGGTTGTTTATATATTATTTGCTACCTAATTAAAATTCTCATTGGCTTCAAATAAATGCTGTTCTTTTGAACTTTCTATTCATCAAAGAATCCTGAAAAAAATGTATCAAGTTTTCCACAAAAAATAAATAAATAAATGCATTCCAAATGATCATATTATAATGATTTCTGAAAGATCTTGTGACACTGAAAACCGGAATAATGAAAATTTAGCTTTGCATCACAGGAATAAATAACATTTTAAAATAGATTAAAATACACAACAGTTGTTGTAAATTGTAATAATATTTCACCATATTACTGTTTTTACTGTATTTTTCATCAAATAATACAGTCATGGTGACCATTAGAGACTTAATAATAACAATAGTATAAATATTGCTTTGATTTACTAAATACATTATATCATTTGGTATGTATCAATGTGACTAGTTTTTTCTAGAACAGATAGCGTGACTGATCTTTGACTGTTTTTTTTTTTGGTTGTCACAGTTATTATTGTTTGTGTGGTAAATGTTAAGCTCTGAAAAGTGGTGACACGACCTAATTATGAAATGACATGAGTTTGATGTAAATTTGTCATTCCGCTGGCTGTCAGTGTTTGCTGGAAGAGCAGTGTCTTTGCTTTGGAAGTGATCTGATGATCTGCTCATTTATTATGAACCATCTGGCGGGGCCCCAGAGCAACAAGCCGGTCCAGATAAAAGCAGCAAACATGAAAAACAATACAGTTCACAGTAATATGTGAAATATAGACATACAATAGTGCATTGCTGGGAAGTCACGTGCCACATCTATTATCACAGACATCACAGTATTAATATAAAGTTAAACAGCTTGCTAAAAAATCTATCTATCTATCTATCTATCTATCTATCTATCATATTTGCAGTGGCTCTGTGGATCAGGCCAGTATATGATAAAGAATATGACGAGACTTGAGTGAAAATGCAGCTCAAGGTTTGTCCTGTTCATCTCACCTGAGTCTTTGATGAGTTTGAGTGCCTCATTCTCAGAGAAAGAGGACATCATGCTAGGAGGTCTTTGACCAGCTGTCTCGAAACCACTGAAATGCACACTCTGACAATACACCACCAGATCTGACAGCTCTGGGCTCAGTTTAGTGCTCATAGACTGGGGATGGAATTTATAAGCGTAAAAGTTAATGTACACACACAAGCAGATATTTTTAGTGAACATTTAGGCATTGTATGTATCATAAACACACACATATCATACAGTATATACTGTACTGTAGCTAATGCATTTAGCTGAGCTGTAATCATACTCATACACAGACAATCAAACCACACAATCTTCCAATAATTTACTAAATTGAGAACAGGATTTCATACCTTGGCCCAAAAAGCAATTAATATCTGGACTCACCCTCCCAGGATCCTTTTTGGATTCCTTTTTGTTCCCACCCCCTCCAGCCGCAGACTCTTCATCTGAGCTATATGAGAAGCTAGTCCAGCTGTCAGTCTTCCCCAGCAGACCACCTAACTTCTTCCCCTTCAGCAGGATCCGCCCCATCAACTCCTACAGTAAACAAGGCACATGTGAGAAATAGAAATGTTCACCAATACCAGGAACACTTTGTTCTGACTTGGAAAATGGTAGCTTTAAAACATTGTAAACAATTGTTTATTTCAGAGGCTGGACCAGGCCTTAAATAAGATGGAAAAATGGTGTCATGACAGAAAATGCAGAGAGTGAAAGAGAGGAAGTCATCATAAATATGAAAATGGAAGCAAGTGTGCTTGAGGCGGTATAAAAGTGTACACTACAGTACATGACTGTTGACTTAAATTCATTCCTAGTACTACATGATTGCACATTTCCCTTTTTTGTAGACAGCAAGGGTCAGATGTTTTTGCTGATAATCCTAAGAAAGTAAACAGGAAGTTTCCAAGAGCAAGAAAGGAAGGGTTAGCAACACCAAGATCTTGGGTTTGATTTGCACAGAATATATGGAGGTAACTTCGGACAGCGTCTGCCAAATTATATACACTACCTTTTAAAAGGGTTTTCTTTTTGAAAGAAAACAATACTTTTATTCAGTAAATATGCATTACTGTACATTTATGAAAAGTGACAGTAAAGACTTAAAAAAAAATCTATTTCAAATAAATGCTGTTCTTTTGAACTTTCTATTCACCAAAGAATCAACACTGAATCAACATTCACCAAAGAATCAACATTGAAAAAAACACTATATATACATATATATATATATACTGTATATATATAATAACAAATATTTAATGAGCATCAGCAGATTGGAATGATTTCTGAAGGATCATGTAAAAATTCAGCTTTACCATCACAGGAGTAAATTACATTTTAAAATATATTAAAATAGAAAACAGTTATTTTAAATTGTAATAATATTTCACAATATTACTGTTTTTACTGTATTTTTCATCAAATAAATGCACTTATTGAGCACAAGACAACGACCTCAAACTTTTGAACAGCAGTGTACATTTTGAGTGTAATTTGAATGTAAATGTAAGTGTGAGTAACAGCACTCTATAGTAATGTAAAACATGAAGTGATAAATAGTTACAGTAATTATTATATCTTACCACTATATTACGATTAACATAGAAATTCATTACATAATGTACGTAGTACATTACATAATACATACTGCTTATATAATATACAGTAGTAACATGTGAAACTATGCAATATGCAACACCAAATGCTTGAAACAGTAGTTTAGTTTAATTTAGTGAGTGGCGTCCAATTAGCATACTGAAAATAAGTATGGTTCTTTTTCTTTTTTTATTCCAGTTATGCCTAAAAATCTCTTAACTTCTGGAAATCTGATGAATTATTAAGTCAAGGAAGAGCAAAACTGGAAGTGTGTGTGACCTCAGGTGAAGGCAGCTCTTTGAGGGGCAGGTCATTGAGTGGCTTTCTCAGGAGCTTCTTTCCCAGAAAGGAGCGCAGGTGCTGAGCCATGACCGCCTGCTGCTCCACTGAGCAATGATTCTCCAGGGACAAGATCAGAGGATACGGAGATGTCTATGGAGAGAGAGACATGGTTGTTCAAGAGAATTGATTATTTAAGCGTCAATTATCAAACATGCTAACTCATATTGTGGCATTATACGATTTGTGGCATTATACGATTTGGTTCGTGCGTCTGCACCTTGAAGGCGTACTGAGCGATGGTTTCAATTACTTCTTTAAAGAGCACTTTGGAGGTGAGCGTGTGCCCATGGTAGATCATAGGCTCTCCTTTATCACCATCCCAGCAGTCCAGCTCAACACAGCGACACCCCTGATGCAGAGCTCTAAACACACACAAAACCCATGAGTTTAACCACAAACAAAGTATGTGTATGTGAATTAGCATTGTGTGTTGTATCTCATAACACAGTGGCTATGTCTTGTATAGCTGCCGCTGTTGATCAAATATTTCATGAGGTAAGGCCTGGATGGAATATGAGCCTTGCAGATTTCTGCAGAATTGAATTATCTGCCATACATAAAGTTCTACATACTGTATTCCTGATCCATTGTGTGTGCACTCAACAAACATATCAGGCTACTCTTAGCTCTGTTTTGCTAAATAAACCCATTCCACAAAATTCTGCAGATGATAAGAATGTTTTTCTACTCAAAATAACCCTATAAATTACCTTAATTGTTGGTTTACAAAAAATAAATATATAGTTTAGTCATGAAACTCTAGATGGCGCAGGCTGATGGGTTGTTAACGTAACTGATGATATTCAGAGAGTTAAACGACTTGGCACAAGCTGATTGGTTCATGCTGCATATGCAGCCAACGAGCTTACTGCCTTGCATTTATATGGCTGGTTAGCATTCACTAGAGATTCCTGCAGCAGCAGCACGCTTTCAGAGTTTCTCTGAAACCCTCCACCTTCTCCAACTCCACCTGTATAGATCTGCTACGGGGTTATTTTATATGCTATTTGTGCAGCAGCAGTACGTCTTAAATACTCACGGCACCGTATCGCCATATGCATTGGCAGTAGCAAGTTTCTGTACTTGCTTGCAGCAGCAGCAATAATCTACAACTACAGCAATAACCAACAGCAGCAGCAATTCAGCAGCAGCAGCAGCGTAGCAGATCTATTCCGCCAAGACCAAATACATTAACATTGTCATATCCATCACCATGCTAAAATCTTCTGAGAGAATGCATGATTAAAATTAAAATAAATTTAACCTAATGCGGGTAATTTATTTAGGCAATTAATATTTTGGATGTTACACTGGCAAAAAATCGCATTGTGGGATATCATGCAAACAGTTACATTACCATTCAATTCAAAGGTTTGGGGTTGGTAAGTTTTTTTTCAACATTGAATAATAATAAGAAATGTTTCTTGAGCACGAAATCAGCATATTAGAATGATTTCTGAAGGATCACGAGACACTGAACACTGGAGTAATGGCTACCACAGGAATAAATAACACTTTAAACATATATTTAAGTAGAAAAGTTTATTTTAAATTGTAATAATATTTCACAATATTACTGTTTTTACTGTGTTTGATCAAATAAATGCAGCCCTGAAGAGACTTCTTTACAAAAACAATTTAAAATCTGACTCCAAAATTTTAAATGGTAGAGTATGTTTCAATTAAAGTTAAAACTAATCTAATGAAAGTTTTAATTAAAAGTGTACTGTGACCTTGGGCATAATTCTTTCTCCCAGTGCAATAGTGTTGCAGAACACAAATAATGGTTACTAAATAAGCTAAGCTTAGTGAAGGCTGGAATGCAGACACAAGTAATCATTGGGATTTTACAGAACAAAGTATAAGTGTGTTTTGGTCTACTTGCACTAGCTCTGTGGTTCTGGAGGCAGATTATAAGATGCAGTTGGGTGGGTGTTGTACCTGATATAAGGCTCAGTGCTGCTGGCGCTGGTCACCTGGTCTTTGGTGAGGTATGTATTATGAGAAGAAGAGATGTAGTAGTGCGCCAGCGGTCTGCTCATGTCCTGATACACGTGAGCGTGATCCGGGTTAAGCACATCGTTGTCTTGCGAAAACATGTACATGGTGAAACCGTTCTGGGTCATGAAAAGATTCTTCCGGGCTGAGGGTCATAAAGAAAATATATCAGTCGAAACTTAACACTGTTAACCACAAGCTTCAGTAGAGCTGGTCAAGGAAATGTTTAACACAGACTTTTTCCTATTCTGTATTACTAACGTATTACTCTCAGCTCTATTAAGAGCAGAAAGGAATAACCAAGGTTTGTCAGTTATATGACACAATAACCAGTGACACACTACTGAGCTATGCACTCACACTAGTTTGTGGAAGTGGACGGGTGTGGTTTTTCAGTTTATTGTTGGACCTGCACTCCAGTTTTCAACAGGTAGGATATTTGACATCATTGGCTCACACAATGACAAACTGAAACCAGTTTTGAGTTGGCCTTTGTGCCATTTTTACTGAGAGTATAAACAGTAGAGTGCAGACAGGAAATTATGGGAGAACAGCAAGGGAAATGTGAGCTAGATCTGAACTGACACTGCCCACATGAGCGCCATGGGTCGACTGCTAGACAACAGCTCTGACAAATAGCTCCGTTTGTTGCAACTCTAACAGTTGTTGGTCGTTTCTCAAATTATAGTACAAGGTTAAAAAATTATTATTATTATTATTTTATTTTTTTTATTATGGCGGATCAGATTTGTACTTGCACTGCTGATAGTTTCATTCCATAAAAGATTTCATGGCCAATAAAATTAGGATTTATTAAAATTTATAAAAAATATTTCCAGCAGTGAAAATTATAGATTTAAAAGACTTTCATGTTTTATTATTTTTTTAAAAAGAAATTAATAATTTTATTTTGCAAGGTTACATTAAAACATCAAAAGTGACAGTAAAGACAGGAAGGATCATGTTACACTGAATACTGAACTAATGGCTGCTGAAAAATCAGCTTTATCATCACAAGAATAAATTACATTTTAAAATAGATTAAAATAGACAATAGTTGTTTTAAATTGTAATAATATTTCACAATATAACTGTTTTTACTGTATTTTTTGATTGAATAAATGCAGCCTTGGTGAGCACAGGTGAGAGACTTCTATCAAAACATTGCAAAAAATCTTACTGTCCTCTGTGGAAGAATTATTTAGATGCATATCATAATTAATTAGGTTTTAAAAGACTGCATATACATAAGAATATATATCTGATTCAGCACTGCATGAGAAATGAAAATAATGTTCAAGAAAAATAAGAGGACCTGAGGGTATGTGTATGTAGCATGAGTTTCTCTGTGTCTTGTTTATGCAAGTAAGAATATAAATATTGTGCATGTTGTTGAACAGCGAAGTGTCTACTCTCCTGGCTGTATACAGTACTCTGAAGAATTGAAGAAAAAGATTAATATTAAAGTTAAACAGCAGTATATGTATATATTTATAAATCCATGTATACGTATACATAAAATCCCAGTGTCCATAAACATTCAATAACAAATAATGTATGGTGCGGTGTACCCCAGTTGTTGAGCTCATAAGTGTGGATGAGAGTCTTCGCGTGGGCCAGTGATGCATCTTCGCCTTGGTCACTGAGAAAATCCCGCAGCTCCACGGTGGTGAGCACACATCCGTTACCGGAATAATGCCTGAACACTGCATCCAGCTCCGGCCTGCGCATCAGCTCACGACAGAACTCCTCAATCTCCACGTGATCCAGCCGCCCGTCACACGAGCGATCACACTTCTACACACAAGAGGAGGAATAAAAGAGAAAGAGATTGCTTGAGGCTTCATTTAAATGAAACGCTTTTAGTTTTTACAACAGCTGTTGCCACATGCACATTGATCTCTCACACAAACCTTAAAGAGGGTGCGTGCATACTGTTCGTTCAGGTCAATGTTGATCAGCTGTAGCAGATGTTTCACCTCATCGTAGCTCATCTTCCCATCCTGGTTCTGATCCGCACGTCTCAGATAGCCTCGAATCCAAGTGTGCACAGTTAGGGAAAATTAGACAAACCAATAATATGCATACACAACATGCTGCCAGCCATACAGTATGAAAAAATAAATCTCTCTGCTACCAAACCGCAGTCCAAAGGAACTCAACAAAGTATGAGACCAGGGTTGGGCCAAGCTTTTCATGTAACGTCAGGTTAGTGTGTTATTCAAGTATGTAATTAAATAAAAAGAGCATAATTATAATTAAAAATATAACATATTAAATTGAATATATTAATAAAATATATACAAATGTATGAATATATTATACAATATATAAAATATATTAAAATATAATAATTATTATAAATATTTTTTTAATACAATTTTTTTTTGCATATACACTGTAGATGAACTCTTCTAGCATTTGGTCTCAAAATTTTAGTTCTAGTACCTGATCAAAGGGTCTTATTACAGTTCCAGCCAACTTTATAAAAAATAAAAATAATAATAATTAAGAAACCCAAGAGTGTTTCCCAAACACTTCCCACTCTGCCATTGCGATGGGCTAGCAATAGCAATGTCTGATTCCGGGAAATCAACTGCATATTCTGCATATTAAGCTGAAAAAAGAAACTATTTTAACAAATAAAAACTAACACACTTTAACATTCAATTAAAATTAGAAGCTGCATGTAGTCGAAAATAAACAAAGCACCCAAAACAAAAATGTTAGAAATATGAGGATAACAAATGGGTTACAGGTTAAAAAAGAAAAGACAATAGAGTGAAAACCACACTGAAGGAAAGAGAAACAGGACAAAGTTATTTTTGAACAAGGACAGGTAGCATGATACGTTCTGTGGTTCACATGTGCGGTGGAGTGGCGTTCAGATATCTGTTCTAGATCTGCTCTATATTTAGTCAGCTCTCTCACTGAGTAATGCTGTGCAGTGATGGAGAGTGTATTTACATGTGCATTTATTGGCATATGGTGGCCAAGGAAGGCAAAACTTAAGCCTTCCGTTTACATATTTTAATTAAATGTGCATTAAATGCTGTAAATGCGCAGCAGACATGTGTCGACTTGCAGTTAGGAAAGACTGTTACTAGTGCTTTCTCTCTGCAGGTATGGCTTTAAGGATATTGGTCCAGCTTTTCTTTCTGGCTCATGTTGGAGACGCGGTCTTTGAGCGTGCGGAGGCCTCGAACCCAGCGCTCCGCTTCGTCCTGTGTGGAGCAGCACAGATCCAGGCTTTTCCTTCCTCCGCGGAAGACCACAGTGAAGCAGTGGGTCTCTGGAACCAGACCTGCCATTCGGCGCAGACACTCTGACTGACAGCCCTCCCGCACACACTCCACCTCTGTCACAGAGACTGACAGAAAGAAACCACACACACAAACAGGTGATTGGACCATTACTACTACTAATAATTTACATAGATTACATAATCTATTACTTAAAGGTGAATTGTGTAATCTATGTGCCACTAGTGACACCAAAAAGAACTGCAAAAAAAGAAATGAATCGTGTAATCTATGTGTCACTAGTGACACCAAAAAGAACTGCAAAAAAAGAAATGAATCAAGTTTCAAACACCAGTTTGGCCGCTCAAACAAAAAAAACTACAACATGAAGCTTTAAACAAATCCTAATATTAAAGTGTCTCCATTATATATGTCATCTTATGATTTAGTCATCATGACACATGGGTACACATGTCCAGCATTTGGCAACCTCTGGAACACTGAACAACCTGAATTAAAATATACAAAACTAAGACACACAAAAAAGAAAACATTACAAGAAAATGAAACAAACTAAAAACTGAAATTAAATTTTTGTGTACACAAAACAAAAATTGAACGAAATTAAAAAAAAGAACTAAAAGCACATCTTAGTTCTGTTATTCAAAGACATCAAAAGATCTAAATTAAACTACACTGACTGAATTAACACAAAACTAACACATATAAAAAACTAAAACTAAACAAACCAAAAGCAAGTCTTAGCTGAAAGAAAACGTCAAAAAACTCAAACTAAAATATATTCGTAAATATATTCAAATAAACAAAATTAAATAAAACCAAAAATAAACAAACTAAAAGCATCTTTTTGCTGTATCATTCCAAATAACACTTCAAAGGAACCAAACTAAACTAAGATAAGCTACCTGAATTAACAGAAAACAAGATATATTTAAACAAAACTAAAATTAAACAAACTAAAAGCTTGTATTAGCTACAAAAGCAAGTCTTAGCTGAAAGAAAACGTCAAAAACACTAAATTAAACTAAAATATATTCGTAAATATATTCAAATAAACAAAATTAAATAAAACCAAAAATAAACAAACTAAAAGCATATTTTTGCTGTATCATTCCAAATAACACTTCAAAGGAACTAAACTAAACTAAGATAAGCTACCTGAATTAACAGAAAACAAGATATATTTAAACAAAACTAAAATTAAACAAACTAAAAGCTTATTAGCTACATCATTTTAAAAAAGAAGTCTTCAAAACAACTAAATTAGACTAACTGAAATAACACAAAACTAAAAAAATGTATCTAAACAAATAATTTATTAAACAAACTAAAAGCAAGTCTTAGCTGAAGACTAAACTAAACATAATAATTTAAACAAAATGAAAATGAACCAAACTAAATGCTAAAGTCTGATGATAAACACGTAAATGAATGATAAACAAGTAAGGACGCTTAGAGGAAAAAAATAAAACTATTTAAAGTCATTATTGTCCATGTAAGGAGGAGGTCAAAGGTGTCTTCGCAATGTGTGACGATGGACATGTGTGTGAGGATTCATTTGGCTCTCGTAAAACATGACCAGTGCATATATTTATGTGTATTTTATTCACATATTTTTATTTCTATTATCTGTGTGTTGTTGTTGTTGTCTCTGTGTACTGAAAGCTTCTGTCACCAGAAAAAATTCCTTGTATGTGCAAACATACTTGGCAATAAAGCTTTCTTTCTTTCTTTCTTTGACCTGTGGAAACTCCTATGCTGCAAATAAACAAAGAGACATGCAGAGACACAAGGCAAGACAAACACATGCTCTTTTAAATGGCAAATACTCTCTGCCCACTTCCAAACACTGACAAATATGCATTCATAATTCTTGTGTATATGGAGAAGAAGGGTGTTAATTTTAACAGCGCGCGTGTGCTGAGACATGTGCAGTGAATGGGCATTTAATACGCAACTGGCATTCCTCATTAATGCCTGCTGCATAGATGCACAGGAGCTTGAACTCTCAAGAGATCCAGCCCTGCATTTGCCGCCCAATGAGGAGCTCCTGCCTACCAGCACAATGACACCTGCGTAAACTCATCTCCTACGCAGACCGGCATCATTTAGTGCAGGCTATCTGACACTGATGCCATAACCATGTGTCTTCTATCTTTATCTACCTTAATAAATAGCCAAAATAACAAAGGGATGAAGTGGTGTATGATGTAACGTTACATGCACAAACACTTATTCACATAATGCAAACACACACAGTCATTATTTGGACTATTCCTTCAAGTGTGTGGCAGTCCGTGAGTTGTGAGGAGCGTGCTGGGATAGGACAGGAGCAGCTGAGCATGCATTCCTGAAGCCAGTGTGACACAGCACAAGACAGAAACAGAGAAAGAGGCTGTCTCATCTGCTGCTCTCTGAGTTGAGCGGTACAAACAAAAGTGATTGGTTAATGAGCATTTTCAAGTGAGTTTCATGCTACTCTACCATTCATTAGTTTGGGGTTGATAAGATTGTCAATATTTTTGAAACTAGATTGAAAAGTTTGTAGACAAACTTTAAGTTGGCTTGAAAAAGCCTAGCTAGAAAGTTTGAAAAAAAGTTTTAAAAGCTTGCAGTCTGAAAGTTTGCAGTTTGAAGTAGTTTGAAAATTAAAATAGTTTTAAAGATTAATGTTTGAATGTTTTCAAGGCAATACAGTCTATCAGAAAAACAGATAGGTATAAAACATATTGCTAGGGTACCTGGGGTGGTTGCTAGGCTGTTTCTAGCATGACTAGCATTTTGCTAACATGTTTTTAGCATGATTTGCATGTTACTAGCCTGTTACTAGCACAATTAGCATGTTACTACCATGTTGCTAGCATTATTAGCATGTTTCTAACATGGTTAACATGTTGCTAGCATGATTAGCAAGTTACTAGCATGTTTCTAGCATGATTAACATGTTACTAGCGTGTTGTTAGCATAATTAGCAAGATACTAACATGTTTGTTAGCATGATTTGCATGTTACTAGCATGGTGTTAACATTTTGTTAGCATGATTAGCAAGTTACTAGCATGTTTCTAACATGATTAGCATGTTGTTAGCATTTTGTTAGCATGATTAGCATGTTACTAGCATGTTGTTAACATTATTAACACTTTACTAACATGTTGCTAGCATGATTCTACCATGATTAACATGTTACTAGCATGGTGTTAACATTTTGTAAGTATAATTAACAAGTTACTAGCATGTTTCTAACATGATTAACATGTTGTTAGCATTATTATCATGTTACTAGCATGGTGTTATCATTTTGTTAGCATGATTAGCAAATTACTAACATGTTTCATACATGATTAACATGTTACTAGCATGTTGTTAGCATGATTAGCAAGTTACTAGCATGTTGTTAACATGATTAGCATGTTACTACTATGATGTTAGCATGTTTCTAGCATGTTTAACAATTTGCTAGCATGTTTCTATCATGATTAGCAAGTTATTAGCATGTTGTTAACATGATTAACACGTTAATAGCATGTTGTTAGCATGATTAGCATTTTACTAGCATTATTCTAGCATGATTAGCATGTTACTAGCATGATGCTAGCATGTTTCTTACATGTTTAACAAAGTTGCTAGCATGTTTCTAACATGTTTAACAAAATGCTAGCATTTTGTTAGCATTTTTAGTAAGTTGCTAGCATGTTTCTAGCATGACTAGCATGTTACTAGCATGTTGTTAACATTTTGTTAACATGATTAGCAAGTTTACTAGCATGTTGCTAACATGATTCTAGCATGATTAGCATGGCATGCTACTAGCATGATTGGCATGTTACTGGCATGATGCTACCATGTTTCTAACATGTTTAACAAGTTGCTAGCATTTTAGTTAGCATGTTTATCAAGTTGCTGGCATGTTTCTAGCATACTAGCATGCTACTAGCATGTTGTTAACATTTTGTTAGCATGATTAGCAAGTTTACTAGCATGTTGCTTGCATGCGGAGGAGATACATTTTAAAAGTTGGTCTCAGAAGAAGAAAAAGAAGAAGAAGAAGAAGTTTAAATAGGATTTCAGTAAGTTGGCTTTTTCAAGCCAACTTAAGTCTCTTATACTCACCTACAAATACTGTATAAACAGTAATACTGTGTTGTATTATAACAATTTGAAAGAACTGTTTTCTATTTAAATATATTTTAAAATGTAATTTATTCCTGTGATGCAAAGCTGAATTTGCAGCATTCAATACTCTTCAGTCTTCAGTGTCACATGATCCTTCAGAAACCATTTTAATTTGCTGATTTGCTGCTCAAGATGGTAGTGGTATTGTGTATCATGTACTGTACAATGCTGGGAAATATAAACAGTAGTTTGAAAAATAATTATTTTATTTAGTTTTACTTACACAAAAACAATGCAAATCTCAGTTCGAGTGACAATTGTCACAATTATGTTCTTTTAGTTTCATCATCATTGACTTTTAGTTTGTTTTCTCTAGTTTCCTGGCTTCCTTTCTTCAGTTTTCCTGTCACTCTTTAGATGTCATGGAAATTCATTTAATCATCACAGGTGTTTCAGTAAGTTGGCTTTTTCAAGCCAACTTAAGTCTCTTATAGACCTTTTTCTTCGCTTCTCCATGGAGGGCACCATAGCGGCGAGTGACTTCCTGTAGGATGCTTGAACTTCCGTTTAGTAATTGTCATAAGTTAGCGGTAATGGTGAATCGTGGAGGCTCTGGGAAATTTTGTGCTGTTAAAGGCTGTCACAACAGCTACAGAAAGCTCAAAATGTTTCTTGATCAAGAGTGTTATGAACACAAGCCAACAATAAGAGCAGAATGTAAATGCCCAAGACCTTTTAAATTGTAATTTATTCCTGTGATGCAAAGCTGAATTTGCAGCATTCAATACTCTTCAGTCTTCAGTGTCACATGATCCTTCAGAAACCATTTTAATTTGCTGATTTGCTGCTCAAGATGGTAGTGGTAGTGTGTATCATGTACTGTACAATGCTGGGAAATATAAACAGTAGTTTGAAAAATAATTATTTTATTTAGTTTTACTTACACAAAAACAATGCAAATCTCAGTTCGAGTGACAATTGTCACAATTATGTTCTTTTAGTTTCATCATCATTGACTTTTAGTTTGTTTTCTCTAGTTTCCTGGCTTCCTTTCTTCAGTTTTCCTGTCACTCTTTAGATGTCATGGAAATTCATTTAATCATCACAGGTGTTATTGATTAGTTCCCTAATATGCCTTGTATTTATGTTGCTCTGTCTCACTCTTGATTTGTCTGGTATTGTTTGTGTATACACAACTGTCTCGCATGTGGCTGATCATCTGAGTTATTTATAAAACTTTGTATTGCTTTATATTCATCTTCCTTGGACATTACGTGACAGAATACCAGACCACATAATGGAATATGCTGCGAAATTAGCTGCTGTGGCTCAAATGAGCCCACAATTTATTGTATTATTTCGAAGGCTTTTGTCGTCTCGCTGTCAACACTCCATTTGATGACGAAACTCTGAAATTGCTGCTCTGGACTGGGGTGAATTACCATTATCCCATAGACCCATCTGCCAGGGCCGACCGTGACTGAAGGGCCAGCACGAGAAGAAGCGACTGAGCCTGCCATCGCCCTGGAGCCTGAGCTGATTGACGCGTCTGACCAGGAGTGTGAGTCGGCAACACTGCACGTGCCTGAGGGAATATTAGGTGAGTATGAGGGGATGGAAAGAATGTTCAAAACAGCATATATTATATAATATCCATTTCTGATGTTGCCAATAATTAGAGATGCACCGAAATTTCGGCTGCCGAAAATTAGTTCACCGCTCAGGTTTCACTTTGACGTGGTGTGACGCTCTGCGTATTATCCCGCTCTATGCGTGTGTCATATAAATTGGTCTCTTCATTAGAAATTAGCCTACTGATTGCCACCATTGATGGACAATTTTTAATAATATTAAAAATATCTGTATGACATTATATTCTGCAGTTCTTCCCTGTTGTACCGAATATCTATACTTTTCAAATTATCACATCGAAGTTAGAATTTCAAATATTGTGACAAAATTAATTTTGTAGGGTGCCACAATTTTGTTAAAATTTCCAAAGGGTGCCGCGACTAAAAAAAGGTTGGGAAACACTGGTCTAGGGTGTATCAAGATACATCTATGTATACATTACAAAAACAACATTTTGCAGGGAGTCAAAAGAAACAAAGAACAAATGTGTTCCAATTAAAATTAAAACACTAATTATTACATAATGATATAACAAAAGATTACTAACATGTGATTGTGCATGTGTGAGACAGCACAAATTATTAATGTTAAATATTAAAGTGTTTATTACATTTGAAATATGGATATTTTGACGCATGCATTCACTACAGGAGGCCTTTATTCACCCCCGGAGCCGTGTGAAACACGTTTTATTATGAATGCGCGTGCTTTATTTGACGACTTGTGGACTGTTCAACTGCAACACCCGCTGACTGCAATGATAGAGCTTGGAATAGCCAGGACAATTTTTAATATAACTCCGACTGGATTCGTCTGAAAGAAGAAAGTCATATACACCTAGGATGCTTCGAGGGTAAGTAAAACAGTCTAATTTTCATTTTTGGGTGAACTAACCCTTTAATAATCACAGTTTATAAATGGATATATTTCTAGTTTAATTTCCTGGCTTTGTTTGATCTTGTGAAACAAGCCAAACAAAAGAAGGAAATTAAACTGGAGAGAAACTGAGGGTCTGAGCTAGTAGGCCTATATAGAGACACAAACACACAACCATGCGTGTATTAATGAGTTCAGACATATGCAAACAAAACTTTATGGGTTTTCTGTTTGCTGTTGCATTGATTGGAAAGTCCCGTCCCTCAACAAAAACCTGCCAAGCAATATATCACAAATGGTCAAAGGTGAGTGGTTTACTATGGAAAAAAGCATGATACTGGATCCCCATTGTACCGTTCTATTCAACCAAAAAAAAAAGCACAATTCTGGCATAATTTAGTCATTCTAAATAATAAAAATTATAATATTTCAATCTAAATAAAACAAACCATATACTGACCTCTACTGCAATTTTATAATGTATATCCAATGATTTACCTGTCTACCAAAAGAATGTGATGTCTTTGAATTATCTTGAATATCGATGTGATTAATTTAAATAACCAGAATATCATGTAATTAATTCATAATTTCAATCAAATAACAGCTCTAATGATAACATAAACTAAAATGGTTAAAATGCAGTCTCACAAAAAAGAGCGAGGCTCATACATAATATATTGTGATGGCACCTGTAATGACTCATCATTGCGTAAGCTTTCTTCATCATAACTAGTGCAGGATTCAGATGTTTCTATAACATCAAAAGAAAATCTTTCCCTTGTTTCACCTGTGATCAATTGGGTCACTGCTTCAGTTCAACACAGTAAGCCAAATCCATCTGTCCTGTTAAATTCAGTGGCATTCATTTACTAAAAATTGAACATCATAAGATTTAATACCTGCTGGGTCCTTTGGGATGAGGTTAACAAAAGGCATTTAAAAATAGAGATAGCAGACAAAATATTAATAACGTCTTGCTTTGACTTAAAGCCAAGAATGAGGTCAGAGAAAGTGAAGTAAGAAGTGGTAATGGCATCACTGGCACCCATGTCAACATAAAGTCATTTCTAAATAATCTAACTCTCTCTGTTTAGTAAGAAAAAAACAAATACACTAATGTTCAAAAGTTTGGGGTCTGTAAGATTTTTTAATGTTTTTTAAAGATGTCTCTTATGCTCACCAATGCTGATCAAACATACAGTAAAATTGTGAAATATTATTAAAATATAAAATTTTAATAGGCTATATTTTAAAATGTAATTTATTCCTGTGGTGGCAAAACTACATCATTAGGCCTACTCCAGTCTTCAGTGTCACATGATCATTCAGAAATCATTCTAATATGCTGATTTGCTGCTCAAGAAACATTTCTTATTATTATCAAAGTTAAAAACAATTGTGTCAGTGCTTCTGGTTGATGTTCTAGGATTAGTTTCTTCTTCCCAAATCCAAACTAACAGTAGTGAAATGGGAAAAGCGGACTAGATTAGCGGGGGGAATCTGAATTTTTTAAAACATTATACAATATATACCACCCTGTCAGCACGAAAATAGCCAATGTCAGCACAAAAAACTAATTAATTAGACAAAGTCTTGTGATGAATGCTCTCTTTACCTAATTTTATACCAACTATACAAAACTGTGTTTGTGTGTGATTCATATGAAACAGAAAATAATCCATTGTAGAGCTGTGGGGTGGTAAACTCAAAATGTAGAAACAAAATATCTTGCTAGAAAGGCCTCAGGAGCTAAGCTGAGAGCGCTTGCTGAACTGATTCTTGCTCATCATGCCACATAATTTCTGAACTCACAAATATTGTGCTGAAAGCTGAATTTGGATTTGTTTTTGGATGTAGTTCAGTCACAAAAAATATACTCACAGGTCTGCTGTCTTTTGCCTTTGCGGGAGGTTTTGCTGGACTCACACCACACTGTCACACAGTCCTCCAGAAGCTTCAGGCTCCTGTCCTTCCGCCAACGCTGAGATCGAACCTTCATCATCTTTGACCCCTGAAGCATCAGGCGCACATCTCCATCGTCCAACACACCTATGAGACACACACACACACACACACACATAATTTTAAAATAAGAGCGCCTCCTGTTCTTTCTAAATGTGTCCCATTCTGCCCAACACACCTGCTGCATGCTGTAAATCTGATTCTGAAGTGTCAAGTCTCTAAAAGTTACACATACTAAAATTCACTCATAATGTGCCGTCAGGTTGTTCTCATATTCACAAGGTTATATGTGCCAGAGACTAACACTTCCCGGAGTCACACACCGTTTTGATATTTCATCCAAAACATGGACCAAAATCAACCCATTGCTCAAACATCTTCCAAAATAAATATATATGTGCACACTCACACATACTCGAGACGTGAGAGCACTGGGAGGTCAGAAGCTACAGTCACAAACATGAGGGATGACGTCATGCCACGGTGATGTAAGACACTAATAATCTAAATGTGTCCCATTCTGCCCAACACACCTGCCGCATGCTGTAAATCTGATTCTGAAGTGTCAAGTCTCTAAAAGTTACACATACTAAAATTCACTCATATGTGCCGTCAGGTTGTTCTCATATTCACAAGGTTATATGTGCCAGAGACTAACACTTCCCGGAGTCACACACCGTTTTGATATTTCATCCAAAACATGGACCAAAATCAACCCATTGCTCAAACATCTTCCAAAATAAATATATATGTGCACACTCACACATACTCGAGACGTGAGAGCACTGGGAGGTCAGAAGCTACAGTCACAAACATGAGGGATGACGTCATGCCACGGTGATGTAAGACACTAATAATTGAGGGCCAGCGTCAGCAGCAATGACTGCACGTATTACAGGATATCAGATGACAGTAATGGGGAAATTATTTCTAGATTGTTTTTTGTCATGTTTTCTTTCTTAATAATCAACATATGTTTGTTTTCCAGATTAAAGTGACTTGCTCTCCTTCACAGGCTTGTGCAAGCTTGGAAAAAGACTATTCACTAAGAACAAAGATTGCAAAATTGCACACTTTGAGCTCTTTATAGACTTTTCAAAGCTAAGTTAAGCCTGGCTGTGCAGAGCGGTGCAGTGTTACAATAGGCTGAGCTGAAAAAAAAAAGAGAAAAAAAAACAGGATGAGGGAGGAATTCAGTAAGAATGAACTGTGCCGTTGATTTTAGCGGCAATTTAGTGCCGTATGTGTTAGTGCCAATTCATGCAAATCAAGGTAAAATCTGAAGTTAGCAAGATAACAGCTTAGCCTGCTAACTCAGTATAGTGTAAAGTGGTTGAGAAAAGCTCTTTTGATTAGCTAGAACAAGATGGATTATTACCGCCATGAACAATAGAATGCACACAAATATATGCTAACATTCAAAGGCTTGGTATATATTTGTAATAACAGTATGTTTTAAGTCTCTTTTGCTCACTAAGGCTGAATTTATTTGATTAAAAATACAGTAAAACAATTTATAATGACTATTCAAAATAATTTTAAATGCAGTTTGAGTGCATTTGAGTGATGTAAAGTCTTAAATGTCACATGATCCTTCAGAAATCATTCTGATTAGCTGCTCAAGAAACATTTCAAATTATTATCAATGTTGAAAACAGTTGTGCTGTTTAATGTGTTTGTGTTTTTTTTTCAGTATTCCTTTGATGGACATGAAATTCAAAAGAACAGCAATTATAAATGTCTTTACTGTTACTTTTAATCTATTTGATGTGTCCTTACTGAATAAAAGTATTAATTTATTTTCAAATAAAAACCTTACTGACCCCAAACTTTTGAACGGTAGTGTTCATGTCTTTTTAATTTAAATATTTGTTTATTCAAATCATAAATATTCAGCATTAATTATGCCAGGCAAATAGCATTAAGTTGTATGAATAAGCCACAATCGATAAGCCATGTTAAGCCATGATTTAATTTAAATAAAGTGCAGCGCTATTTTAGTGCATTTAGCACCTGATTTAACTATATTGCAGACAATGAATAAGAAGTTTTTGCACCGAAATACTGTGCAAATGTGGTGTAACCGTTTAGTGAATTCATCCCGATTCTCTGCCAGAGCTTTAATTGGACTCAAAAAGACCTGAAGAAAGACAGAGGTCATGCTCACAGTGAAATAGCTGCTCTGCATTCTTTCACAGCATGGAGATTTGCCCTAGTCAACACTACTTCAAACCCTCTTCTCTTCATCAGCCCTCTGAAATGTCATAAAACATTGCTTGCTTGCTTTTTAAATACTTTTCGTGTTACTGCAGAGTAAAATACATTACAGAGAAAAAGTGCAGTGACAGTAATTGGCCTAGAAGTAAATAATATATATATATATAAAAAGTTGCAATCAACAAAAGAGTGAGAGGCAATGCAAACTCCCTCAACTGTTCCTGCTGAACAGCCAAGAGTGTTTGCAGCAAAGAGACCCTCACCACAGCAACCAGAATGTAAAGACCACGATAAAGTGTCTCTGACAAGTGTGTGTGTATAAGTGAAAGACACACAGAGGTCAGGGGGAAATGCTGATGGATGGAAGGAGGGAGAGAGAGAGTTTTTGCTATTTTGCCAGAGTACAGAGACAAAGCTACTGGAAACATGGCAATGAAATGCCACCACAAACTAAACTAAACTAAACTAAACTAAACTAAACCATGCATAATGAAGAAGAGTTTGAGAAACATATGATTTGAGGTAAAAAGAAAAACAGTATTTTTGTTATTGTTGTTACTGTTAATGAAAACTATTAAAAATTGTCGTTGTTAATTCAATTAATCTCAAATAAAATATAAATATTAGATGAAAAATTAAAACTGAGACAAAATAAGACTTTATGTACTAAGAATTTCACTCACTTAGCAACATAAGCAAAACATTTCTGAGTGCTCTTTTAAGGGAACCTGAAATTACTGGAACCAAGCTGAAAAACGGTTCATGGCTATGAGGTCACAAACATAAATCTCCTATCAGAAATAAAGAGCCTCTGAACGTTTCTGACTGAAGAACTTGGCACGTTTTGTTCTGTGAAAATGTCACAAATATGGCTGTTATAAACTTCAGTATTAAACATCTAGTGCAGCGCAAACTAAATGTAACAGCAGCTTGCAACACATAAGTGTAGTCACTTATTTCATATGCAAACAGGTTAGCCATGTCATAATAGAGGTCACTTACTTAGAAATCATAATGATACAGTAGTAAAAAAAGGACATTTATTTTACGGGTAAGTGAGAGGGAGGAAACTGGTCATGCAAAATGAAAATTACCACTTCGGGTTGTTTTCAGTTAAAGAAACCTAAATTAACTACTGCTCTAAAGTTCGGGGTCAGCAAGATGTTTTTTATTTTTTAGAAATTAATACTTTTACTCAGCAACTTTATATTCATCAAAGAATGCCGAACTATATATTCATCAAAGAAAAATCTATCACTGTTTCCACAAGAATATTAAGAAGCACAACTGTTTTAAGCATTGATAAATAACAAGAAATGTTTCTGGAGCAGCAATCAGCATATTAGAATGATTTCTGAAGGATCATGTGACACTGAAGACTGGAGTAATGATGCTGAAAATTCAGCTTTACCATCACAGGAATGAATAACATTTTAAAACATATTAAAACAGCTACTTTAAATTGTAATTATATTTCACAGTATAACTATTTTTACTGTATTTTGGTCAAATATATGTAGCCTTGGTGAAAATATAAGACTTCTTTCAAAAACATGAGCAAAACATTTTTGAACAGTAGTGTAAACTTGAAAAAATAAGATTTTAAAACATGCATTATATGGTCCCTTAAATGTAATTGTTGGTGAAGAGATGACTTTACTTTACTGCACGCAACATTTAGACTACTAGAGTTACCTATAGTTCACCTGAGGTGCATCTATATTTAGAATAAATGGAACCATGGAACAAGACTTGATAAAAATAATTAATTCTGCATAGGTTGCTATGGAAAATCATACAGATGAGCACAACATTAAATAGAGTTTATTAAACTAAAGCAGGGTTATCACCCACTTGCAACAGTTTAAGCTAAACTCTTTCTCATGTATCAGCAGTCACGGTGCTGTAGTTATGGGAAAAAGCCAGGGAATGCAGACGAATCCTCAGAGAATCTTGTACTCAATATAGCGACAACATTCAACTCATTCATGATCAAATGCAGAAGAAACCCAGCTAAAACAGGCAGAGGTGTGGTAAACATCTGCCGAGGTCAATAAAAGCACTGCAATAACAGTGACATAAATGACATAAATACGCCTTAGTTACTTTTCTTGGAAATCAGCCATTGTTCATGAAGAATTCTGCATATTATTCCTTGCGTAATTGCTGTACTACAA
This sequence comes from Sinocyclocheilus rhinocerous, assembly GCF_001515625.1. Classification (NCBI taxonomy): domain Eukaryota; kingdom Metazoa; phylum Chordata; class Actinopteri; order Cypriniformes; family Cyprinidae; genus Sinocyclocheilus; species Sinocyclocheilus rhinocerous. The sequence continues at coordinate 2,023,277 of NW_015656360.1, forward strand.
TAAAGGCATTCCTGGATTACATGATATATCAGTCATGTAATGACATCCGTTTTACATATTTTCAAATATTTTTATCTCTTACGTGCGGTTTCTTTCAAAAGCATGAAGCGTAAACTAGCACAGTTATTTTGGTTTGGTTTGAGAGCTAGGCTGATATCAACATAATATGTTAGTTTCAGACATCAGCTTGCTGCATAATAAGATATCACATGATTGCAAAATAAATGTCGATATTACAAGAAAAACATGTAGAATGGTTTTTATGCGGACAGCATAAGCAAGGGCCATAGGTGTAGGTGGTGGTGATCTCAGCTGGAGTCAGTCATGCTGCTGAAGGGTGGAGATGAGAGGTAAACATGAGTGGGAAAATCATAATTGTGCGAGAACAGTCAGTGGTTATGAGTGTGGAAGTGGTTACTTGAGGGTTATGCTGATCACGAAAAAATAATACAGTGGGTACGGAAAGTATTCAGACCCCCTTAAATTCGTGACAGGTACAAATGCAATAAATAATGTGCATTAGCGTTTTCTTTATCAAAAGCAGGTTAAAAATGACGCCTAAACAATAAAGGAATAATAGAACACAGAAAATGTCATGAGTTCACACTAGATGTCATGTCTCACAACACTCATATGTCACGCAAAATGAGCATTTGTCAAAGAGTAAAGGTCTTTTATTGATTTAGTGTTGAATGAGTGAATCTGCTCACTTGACTCTTTTCACAACATGAGCTTCAAGAGTTGAAAACAAGTTAGTGGCTGAGATTAAGTTTACTTTCTGTGAAACTAAAGAAAGCATGCATACTTAAAGTAACAATCAGGACGTATTAGCCTTTTTTTTTTTGTCCTAATGTAGCCTATTGTGGTCTCACCAAGCCTCCGAAGCGGATCGTGGGTTTTCGACTCGTACGCTGTAGGTTCAGGCTGAACTGTCTCTGGTTTATTTTTCCTCCCCAGCATGTTGAATATCCCTTCGGCTCCAGGCAGGCAGTACTCCTTATAACCGTCTTGAGGTAAATGTGAATAATCAATAGACAAAAAGTCCAGAAGTACACGTTTAAATGTCGATCTCGCTCAGTGCATGTGAATCACAGCGCTGCTGCTGCTGCTGCTGCTCTGACGGCTGTCGAAACACTTGACGCTTCTAAAAACGCAGCGCGTAACTCGAGTCCGGCGAGGAGCGGTAAGTATTCCGCTGATGAACACGAGTCATTCACTCACTCTGCATGACACATTTACTGTTACAGCCTCTGCTTCATGCCAAACTATCTGAATTGAGAAGTCGATTGTGTAATTGGTTTGCTACTTTTATTTTTGGCCTATATATTTTTGCTTATGTACAGGCGTCACAAAAATAGACTTTGGAGATAAACTGTTGCAAACAAAGAAATGAAGTTGTCTGAATGCAGAACATGAATTTTTCCCTGGACTCCACCTACTGGGGTTATTAGTAGTAGCAAATGATTAAAAACATGATTTGAGCTGCGAGTGAGATTTACCGACAGCTCACACTTCACTGTATTATGCTGCCATCTGTTGCCATACTAATGAAATGACGTGAAATAAAATGAATTAAAATGATAAAAATAAATTTTGGAACATTGGAAGAAAATGTAACCCTATGGGAAAGTGAGAAAGTAAGAAAACATCCGAGTTTTACAATGAACTCACATCTCTTCACACGTGAGTGCAAACCTTACCTTCTGTTGACATGCAAATGAGATTTAAAAAAATATATTAATCTATTTATTGATAAACATACTATGAAAACAGCAGTAGTCTTTTTGGCATTGGTATATATAATACACACACACACACACACACACACAGCAGTAGTCTTTTTGGTATTGGAATACATGTATCTTTCACATATACATAGCCTACATACATACATACTGTACATATGTCTATGTTTCAAGTGTCAAAATGGTTTGTAGCCGTTGTGAGCATTTTTGTACTTACGTGACAAAAGTGTCATGATGTCCATGGAAGGCAGAATCTGAGAATCTGTTTTAATATCTCTAAATATCGGTTAGACTGATACTTAAAGATAAATAATATATTTTACTCACCCTGTAAATGCACTAAAGATGTGATTTTATATAGAGGAAATATAAATAAAATACTGAAAGCAAAGACAAAATATTTAACTATGCAAACCATTGCTAAAGTTTAAACCTGTTAAACGGTTTCATTTAAAACATTGACCTGTATACAGGTTTTTCAGGTCCCTCTATAATACTGTAAACACACACACACACACACACACACAAATACATACAGTATAATACCTCAGTAGAGGCGGAAACAGTGCCATTTCTTTATACCTTTTCTCAGAAATCATGCTCTGTGCAAAAATGCCTGCAGAACAAGACAAAAACACAAAACCCAAATGAAATATGGTCTGCAATAAGAATTTATTATAGCTTGTGACAGACACACTTTGCAGGTTAGATCTCTGTTCTTTGCATTGAGGTGAATAGATTTCTGCATAGTATTTGTAATTCACAGAGAAAGGCCATTAACAGGGAAAACAGTCTTGTGGAGTTAAAACAGGTACACCCCAAGTACTTATTATATTCATACAAAATATATGTATAAAAAACAAAAAAATATTAAGGAAAAACATTTCAAGTAACATCTTGAAAGAAATGACTGTACACCTAAGTGCACTTGTAAACCATATATAAACTAAAATAAAATAGGATAATATATGTTTATTTACAAGGTTAACTTAAGCAAGGCTTTGTACAAATGTTACAAAATCGTTTGACACACACATCCTCGACCACATAATGTATACACAGGCAATTTCAGACACACATACACACTCATATGAAGTGATTTCACCAATGAGCCGTTATTCAGTGTAGATGAACATGTGGGAAGGGGAACACACCACACTGCCTCTTATGGATCTTAAAGTAGTGAGTTACTGGTAGAATTATGCACCTGCTCTGAGCTCAATGGCCTATGTTAAAACTAGTTAAAACTGTCACTATCAACACTGTTCCTGTTTGCTAACACTGTTTAGCCAATACTGTACCGGCATGTTTGAAGAATTGGTTCATCTGGGACTTGAAAACACAAAAGCACTCCTTGGCATGTGAGTCATGAGGGTCTTGGCAGTAATTTAAAGAGCAGAATGTCATCATGTAACTGGCCAAGGAAGAAAGGAAGAAGAAAACTTTGGCAACACTGAAAAGCCCCTTTGTCTTGCAGGTTTTACCTTGCAGGTGCCTTGCAAGTAAATCTGAGTAAAAGTAATGAAAATTTGACTTAACTGAGGGCTTTAAACAGTTTTTATTTTGTATTCACACAGCAACCTAAAGGGCCGTTCACACCGACAGTGATTTGCAGTGACAAAGTGACTGGTTTCATTTTCATTGAGAATGATTTGAGGAAACAAGCAAAAGCAACACTCAGTTGCATAAAGAAGAGATCATGTTTATGCAAATGAACAGCAATGTGATGCAGCAACAACAGGAATACAGACCAGGGCTAGGCAAAATTTTAGTTTCAGCTCCCTTTCAATTCAAGGAAATTCCATACAATCAAATTTGGTCACCCTTTGTCTTGCAGGTTTTACCTTGCAGGTGCCTTGCAAGTAAATCTGAGTAAAAGTAATGAAAATTTGACTTAACTGAGGGCTTTAAACAGTTTTTATTTTGTATTCACACAGCAACCTAAAGGGCCGTTCACACCGACAGTGATTTGCAGTGACAAAGTGACTGGTTTCATTTTCATTGAGAATGATTTGAGGAAAAAAGCAACACTCAATTGCATAAAGAAGAGATCATGTTTATGCAAATGAACAGCAATGTGATGCAGCAGCAACAGGAATACAGACCAGGGCTAGGCAAAATTTTAGTTTCAGCTCCCTTTCAATTCAAGGAAATTCCATACAATCAAATTTGGTCACACCCTACTGGAAGTTGATTTGGAATTAGAATTAGAATTAAAGGAATTAAAGTGTAACTTACAATTCAAGTAAATTACAATTCAAAGAAATTTCAACAGGTAGGGATACTCTGGGAGATTAACCCCTGGTTTCACAGACAAGGTTTAAGCCTAGTCCCAGACTAAAATGTAAGTCTGAGCTGTTTCAGCTGAAAGAAACTTGCACGGATTGATCTTAAAATATGTCAGTGCCATTGTTTTGTCTCAAGATGCACACCAGTAATGTCTTTATCTAAGGCATGTTTATTAAAAATTACTTAAATGTCCTAATTGAACTATGGCCTAATCCTGGCTTAATCTAAACCCTGTCTGTGAAACCAGGCCTAAGTGTTTTTCCACCTTGGTCCATAAAATGAAACAATCTGTAAAAAGCAAAAATCTACATAAAAATAAGTACAAATGTCTATAGGTGACATCAAATGAGGCAGAAGTTTGTCTTGATAACTCTTTCATTTCTCATTACAAATGACGCTTAGGGTGTTTTCACACCTGGCTTGCTTGTATCGTTTGTTTCAGAAGCTGACACATTTTCTACTTTAGTTGAGTTATTTTAGAAATTATAATCACACTCAGATCCACACCAAAACAATCGGTCTGAGAACGGCTGAACGAGGTGGTCTTGGCCCGATTGAAACCGAACTGTAAAGTGGTTTGCTTTTGGTGAGAACGCAATCTGACCTAATGAACCAACAATCCAAGCTGTATCCTAATTCATAATGTGAAATGCGTTCAGTGTTTAATTCGGTGGGTGAGCACATTATTTATCATAGTTGAAAACCAAAGAGCATCTCTTCATTTTAAAATGTTATTGCTCTTCTCTGAAACAGGTGTATTGCAAGAATGCTGACCCAATGAAGCCTTGATATACATATACATTGAAACATATGAGTGTGTGCATCAATCCTTTCTGACGGATGACACGATGAGCGGATTCCTGGAACATAAACAGGTGCGATCTGACCAATGAGAGGACCGTTTTACACACATGTGATTAGCATAAACACATTTTGGTAAGTGAAATGTTGCCTTGTGAAAGCAAACCGAACCAAGGAGAAAGTGCAACATTGCAACAATTTAAGACCCTGTTCTGGAACAAAGCAAATAGTCTACAGGTCTGAAAATGCCCTTGTTGTAATTTTATTTGAATTTCAGTTACTTTTAAATTCCACTTAATTCAATTCAAATTTAAATTCTGTTTGCTACCTAAATTTAAATTCTGTTCAAATTCAAACTCAATTTAATTTTGAATGGTGCACAATGACGCTCACATCATCCGCCACCAGATACAGTTGAACACTGCAGTGAGTATGAACGCCTGGCGGTCAACAGTACTTGGCAACCACATAATCGCTGTCAGTGTGAACATACTGAGGACACAGCTACAACACAACCCAAATCCAGCTCTCTCGGTTCACTAGCCTGTACACACCATCACTGCTACAAGAAATCATGAAAGCGCGAGGTAGGCAGGACCCGATGTGCAGTAGGGTCTTCAGTCTCTGAGCACTCTGGGTGGGACTCTCCAACGTCCTGTTTTTCAACAGGGGAACAAGCTAGCGGTTTGGGGGGTGGCGCAGGTGTTTTTTTGTCTGAACTGTCCGTAGGGGAGACCACCACGGTGTGCCTCCTCCATGCACGTCTCTTTCGGCGCGTCTCTGGCGAGAGCTGCTTCCTCAGGCCAATGCTGCGTAGATCATCCGCCGAGCCCATCAGACGAGCCCGAACCTGATCCGCCAGGGAACCCTGCCCAGTGGACAAGAAGTAGCTTCTGGGACTGGCTGCAGATGTTGCCGTGCATTCATTTCGCACGCTAACCCCTTTGGAGGAGGATTTGGCTTTTGGGGAAGGAGACGGAGAGGAATCAGGGATTTGATTTGCACCCGACCGCCGTTCTCCCTCTGTGGTGGAGGAGCTGGACAGTTCCGAAAGGTCCACCGAGGGCGCTTTGGCTTTGTCTGCCTTTAGCCGACGCCGTGCGAGGGTGTCGCACTGTATGAGGCGGTGGGAGTTAAACGAGTGGCGGCTGTGGAGGCGCTGGGAAGCGGATGATGAGTAAGAGGAGGTCGAGGGAGTAGATGAACGTGCTGCGCCATCTTCAGGACTGGTTGTGAGGGAAGGAGGAGGCGGAGCAAAGGTTGTGCCAGAGGCAGCAGAAGGTGTCTGCGATTTGCAGTGTGCATAGAGAAAACTGCGTGGTGCGGTTGGTTCGGGTGAGGCGTGTGGGTTCTGGCTTGAACGGCTTGGTTTTTCTGGCCTCTCTTGGGTGAGGGAGCGTGAAGCAAATCCACTTTCATTATCGGTTTCACTCACCAGTTCACTATGCTCATCATCTGCATCTTCACCGCGCCCCTCTGATGCTAAACTCCGCCCCAGAGTGGACAGAGTAGAGTAACCTGACACAATAGACCGTGCATCATCTCCTCGCCAGCTGCGACCTTTCACTTCAGACCTTTGCTCTTCCTCCTCGCTCAGCAGCACTGCTGGTGCCGCTTCCTCTGTGGAGGAAATGCTGGGAACTACTTCTTCCTTTTGCTCCTGTGCCTTCTGTCTCTCACCCTCCTCCTCCTCTTCCTCCTCTTCTTCTTCATCCTCTTCTCCCTCCGCTCGAGGGGCACAGAAAGATGCGACCTGCCCCATCTCTTGCAAGTCGTCTTTTTCGGAGATGCAGAATTTAAGGGGCTCATGCTCAGAATCGTCGTCTGTGCTGCTGCCAAGGAGACGGCCGTTATGCCGTTTCCGGCGTTTGCGGGTCACAGCCGACATAATCGAAAACGTCAGGATATCCTTGGCAGTAAAGTCACGTTTTGATCCCCACGACCCCTAAGTATCAAATATTTCAAAAATTGTATTCAAACAAATACATTAATATTAATTATTATGAAAAATGTATTATCAAATATTTATTAAATTAGATTGCTTTTACAGAAAATTATTACTAATTTAAAGTGATTAAAAGCATCCAGATCCCTACAGTATTCTCTTTAACCTTTAATACACAACAAACATATGAAATAGTTTTTGGTCAATACTGACCTTAGATTTTGCAGAATCACTGTTGGTTGAGTCTGGACAGTTAAAAACAGGGAGAGACAGGGAGAGAGGAAGTTAGTGAAATTAACAAATATTTTGGCACCATGTTAAATATATGCTGTATTAATGAGAGGCACAGAGGAGGATCAACCTTGTGATTGTCAGTAAGTTAACTTTATACATTGATAAACAAGACCTGTAGCAGCCTCTGTGTCAATCATTAAGCATCACCCCCATAAACAGTGATTGCGAGACAGTGTTCACACAAGATCCAATATAAACAGCATCTGTGTAATAAACAACCAGCCGTTGATTGTCAGTTAATTTTCCAATGTGAACAGGGTCTTAGAAGAAGAAGTGAAGGAGCCCATATATGCAGCGGTAAAGATAAAGCGCACACTGATGACATCACATAACATACTGATGACATCGACCCATGAAAGAGCTAAGGGAAGGCAAGGGCAGAAACTGTAATTGTCAGAGGGGCAGAAAGACGAAACAAACACAATTTGCCAGCACACACAGGCCCCGTTTACCTGGCTTGGGTGTCACTTCAGAAGTGTTCTAAAGTTACGAATTGTGAAGGCTTAGCTCTTCAATATCATTTAGATTTTGCACAAATAATTTAACATGGCATTTACGTTTGTGATACATACCACTAGCGTTCAAAAAATGTGAGGTCAATGAGAGGACATAAAATTACATTTACATGTAAAGTGACAGTAAAAGACTGCAAAAAAACTGTTTTCAGGGAAAACAGTTTTCAACATTGATGATAATAAGAAATGTTTCTTGAGCAGCAAATCAGCATATTATAATGATTTCTAAAGAGTCATGTGACACTGAAGACTGGAGTAATGATGCTGAAAATATAGCTTTACCATCACAGAAATTGAAACCAATTACATTTTAAAATATATCTAAATAGAAAACATTATTGAAAGTTCTTTGGAATAATAGTTCATTATATTAATGTTTTTGCTGTATTTTCGATCCAATAAATGCAGCCATACGAAACCTCGTTCGAAAACATTAACAAAAATCTGACTGACCCGGTTTGAACAGTACTGTATATTGTATAGTCAATACTAAGCAATACCTGCTTATATAATATTTATACCTATATTTAGACCTACATTATCATGTTCAAATAATGACAAAATATTAGATGCACCCCTGCCATGAGCTATTCTGTTTGAATATGGTTGCTTTGAAAGAGAGGATAAAAAAGTATCCTGTTGACAGCTGTATTTAGCACTTCAAATGAACACAGAAGTGAACAGCACATGTAAACGAGGCCATAAACACCTCCATAACTTGTGCAAATAGCCATTAAACACACACTCATGAACACACACACACACAAGAGTGCAGGGCAGGGGAAACCCATCCTACCGCAGTGGCTGTTCCACAGGCTCAGCTAAGAGAGGGATGCAGAAATGTACAGAGAAAGACAGCAGAAAGTGAATATAATGAAAGAGATTGTTTAAAAAAGAAAACTCAGAGATGTAAAGAGCATTCAACATGCAGGAACACAGAAACATGTTGGACCTGCTGTCTACTACTGTCACATGTTCAACGGACAGACCTGTCCATCCACATGCAGATGAAAGTATGTATCCTAGTGTTAGTCATCTGAGGTGCAATATGACTGCTAGCCAAAAGCCATCTAATGTAGACTACTGTCAACTATAACTGGCTGTTTTTAACCTGCGCATAGTTGGTTGTAACTGGTTAAGCACTCTCACCTGATGCCTCCCCCAGCGGGCCCGTCCGACCAATATTAGAGAGGAGGTGATCTATGTTTGGGGCGGGCTGAACATCCTCTGTGTCCACTGGTGTCTGAGGGGTGACATTAAAATATTTTTTAAAAAGCCATGAAAAACTTTAGAATTTAAATGTTTAGTTATTTAGTCAATTTTAGTTATTTAGTCAAATTAATTTTGATGAATCTCAATAACACTAAATATAAAGAAAACAAACCTTTTCATCTTTTTCGTTTTCTTCACTGAAAAACCAGGCATGCTGCGCAGAGAGCAAGACAATCATTGTTTAAAATCATAATTAAAATGGAGACTAGCCGGTGGTCATTTTTGTCAGCTTTGTGCCTTACGTGCTGAATGAGTGTCTCCACAATCTTGTAGCGGTCAGGCATGTGGGTGACCATATCTGTCATGTTGTCCTCTGAGTTCCGGACAAGAGTGGGGCCAAACACCAGTGCCAAATTACGTGGCTCCATCTGCACATACATAAGCGCACAGTAAGACATCATACAGCTAATATGAACTAGCATTCTACTGTATGCAACAGGTTACACAAGCAGCTCTGCTGCTTTTTTAATGTGAAATGCCAAATTCAGATGCTACTAATAAGTAATAAAATGTCATCAATATTACTTAAAATCTCTAAACTATTTGCAAAGGTCTGCATAGGCAAGGAAAAAAGACTTGTCCCAGCTGGTTTTTAAACTCAACACAAGCCCAAATTAATACATAAAAAGCAACATCTGTGTTCAACTATGCTTTGTAAATTTCCAATAGTAAAAATATACTGTAATTTAAAATACTGAAATATCTGAATCACAGAAAAGCAAGTGTTGCTCACTTTGTTCTTCTCAGAGTGGTCTGCCACAGTCTTTAGATGTCCAATTAGAAATTTTAGAGTGTGGAAGTAATAATCTGGGAGATCACGTATCTGCAGAAAGACAAAAAGAGACAAATAGAAAGTTAATAGAAAAACAGGTGAAGAAAATACAAACTAAATGCTATACACTACTGTTCAAAAGTTTAGGGTCATTGTGATTTTTTCCCCAAAGACAAAATAGTTTAAAAGTGATAGTAAAGCAAAATAAAATATTTATATTTCAAGTAAATGCTGTTTTATTCAAACCTTTGATTGATCCTGAGTGAAAATGTGCATATGTTATAATATATTTTTGATCAAATAAATGCAGACCTTGGTGAGCATAAAGACTTTAAACAAAAAAAACTTTACAGATCTCAAACATTTGAATGGTAATGTAGACTTGCAGCACAATGTGGCTTTTACAGTAACATGCTGAAAGCAAGTTCATACCAGTTTCTTCATTGTCCTTAGCCTGTCACTGGCATTCTCCATCCGATTGGCCTCAATAAAGTCATTGTATTTGTCTTCAAGAGGATAAAGAGAAAGAGAAATGGAAGGAAAAATGTCACTACATGACATACTTCATACCTTTCAAAATATATTTCACAAGGATTCCAGTACATTTACAGTTTTATGCACATAAAATAGCACTAAATCACAGTTCACATGCTCATAATCTCACCATCTGTGAAGAGGGGTTCTGGGAGTTTACGGAAGAAGGACTTTAGCAGGCTGCTGACCACATTCAAGTCTTGCCATTTCTGTACAGGAGTAAAAAGTGAAAGCAGTTGTTCTTGTTGTTGAACCCAATTATCATTGAGCTCTCAATATGAGGAAGCATCCGCTTAAACATGGGAAGTGAATATAACCAGCATGTTGACTCAGTCTCAAAGAGCCAGTGGCAAGTTAACAATGACAGAGATTGTGTGTGTGTGTTTGTGAGTGAGTAAACAGCTCACCTCCTCAGCGATGTTGATGTCTCCTCCTTTGTTGAGCTGCTCCTGCAGGCTGGACACTACTGCATTGTTTCCTGGCACTCTGTAGATCCCTGTGTACTCCAGACCCATGTCCTCCACCAACCCACAGCAGATCTCCACAATCAGGGGAATGAACTACACAGACCAACAGACATACACATGTAAACATACTAATGTGAAGTTACCAGTAAGCATAAGAAACACATTCAGCACGCTGCATAAAGGACACACCTTGTTGTTGGTAGCAGGCTGGCAGTCCTCTAGACGCACACAAAACACTTTAGGACTTGCTTTCTTAGCCTTCTTCATTATATTTATGCCCCAAGGAGATTTAGGGGGGCTGCTCTCATCTTTAGCCTCGTGTTTTGGGGAACGTGGAGGTGCGCTGTTGTCTTGCTTACTGAGCAGAAATGTCATTCGAGGCACTCTGGGTGAGGAGTCTGGTTTATTACCTGTTGGACTACAAGAGGGAACCAAGAGGAAGCGGATCATTTTAATTAATTAATTCTTTTTTTTTTCAGAACAACAAAATGCTACAGTGGGCTCCAATCTCACCTTTGCTTCCTGTAGTCATTAAGTTTCTTATTGATGAGAGCCTGTCGTGAGAAACCCAGTTCCTACAGACAAATATGAATAAAGAGCATTTCAATTTAACTGAAAAATTATTAATTGTCCCACCCCAAAAACCATTGGTTGAGCAAATTTTGCCATTTTGTGCAGTGCAAACCACAGGCCACAGAGTTGTCACTCTTCGGGGAAATCAATCAACAAACTGTGTTATCGGTAATGACAACTACAACAAAGTGTAAATTAAAACTTTTTCATGCACTAAAATAAAACATAATTGGAAAAAATAAAAATACATTAGAAAAAATTAAAATAAAGTGCATTTTTATATTTCTGAAACAAACTATATATATATATATATATATATAAAAATTTAAAAAAAAGTACATTATAAGTGTGTTAGGTTTTATTTTAGCATGTTCATAAATTAAAATTGAAAATTGAAAACAAAATAAAATGTACTTTATTTTAACGCTAGTTTTTCCAGGTATGTTAGATTTTATTTTAACATGTTCATAAAATAAAATAATAAAATAAAATATGTTATTTATGTACTTTATTTTAATTTTAGTTTATCCAAGTATATTCGTTTTTATTTTAGTATGTTCATAAATTAAAATTTAATTAAATTACAAGTTCTTCATTTTAACTGAAGTTTTTCCAAGTATGTTAGGTTTTATTTTAGCATGTCCATAAAAAAAATTATTAAATAAAAATTATGTATATGGATAAAATCCCATATATTATACAAGCCCATATATATTATGACCATATTCACATTGACTAGCAATAGCAAAGCCTGCTGACAGTAAACAACAGTAAGAGAGGAAGGAGATCTCAGAAACAAACACCATGTAAACATGCACTGCTTCCTGTACAGGCAATGACAACCTCAACAAATTTGGTCTTGCCATTTCATTCGGTTGAAGACCTCTATGTTCCATCATTCTCACACTCTCACCTCGTTGTCAGTCTTGCTGTTTTCTCTGATGACTCTGATCCACTCCAGCATGTCCTCTCTGTCCTCTGCCTGTAGCAGGTATTCACAGAAGTCCTGTGTGGTCAACCTCAACGCGTGTTTGCGCTTCGTTTCACTGTACGCAATGTCCACAAGGCAGCCCCGGATGCTGATTGGCTGCTCCTCTTCAGCCCCGCCTCCCAGCACCGCCCCTTTGAGCACTGCCTCTCGCTTGTCTTTGTACAGGAACAGAGAATGGGACCGAAGCACAGAGAACACCCGCCTCCAAGGCCAGATGGCACTACCCACCTTCTGCAAGAGAGAGAGAAAAGACTAATCTCATCCATCAGATCATACAGGTAACTAATTACGGTAGTCATTTAACAGATACTTTTATCCAAAGCAACTTGCATGGCGAGTTTGAACCTAAAACCTTTCGGTTACAAGCCCACATCATTACCTAAGCCACTAACAACTGCTCCCCCAGATTATAAATGAACCCTCGCTGTCTGTTTGGCTTACCTTGCCCTTCTCTGTGTGGATCTGTTTAAAGTGGAGCCAGCCTTCTCTCTTCACGTCACTGTAGCTGATGCTGCCCAGCTCCGAGGTAGAGTGTCGTTTAGAGCGAGCTTCTGCCGCAGCACCCAGACTGTCCAGAGACTAAACCATGACACAGGACAGAGAAATGTACAACTGTGACACTGACATGGAACTACAGTATACAAAGACCCAGAATACAGGAAGAGGACAATTAAAGCTGTACACTCCAAAGTTTTAAGTTAAAATATCACACAATACAATTTGAAACAAAATGGACCTTTTTAACTTTTTTATCCATTCTTGGGCGATAGGAAAATGCTAACCAATAGCTAAATAACTATTGGGGCACTGCTTTAGCAAACATGCATATACAATTGAAATAAAAAATAGACAACGGAGAGGTGAAAACTGTTATTATAGCATGGATTATAATATGGCTGGAATGCTATACTGACACAGTGTTGTTATTGTTAGCTAAAACTAAAACAATCCAAGATAGTTTTTGTTAATTGAAATAAAAAAATAGATGCTGACTTCAAAAACTAGATGCTGCCTTTGCAACTTACAGAGCTAAAAAAAGTTGAACTACTAAAATGATGAAAACAAAATCAAATTAATAGAAATGAAATTGAAATATTTTTTGAAAAATAAAAATGACATCATACAATTTTTAAACTTAAATTAAAATATAAACTGAAAACATCAAAATAAAAGCTTATTCAAAATATTAATAAAAAACATAATAGTATATCAAAAAATTATAAAATAACACTGATATTGACCAATCAGAATCTGATCTATAATCAGAAATATATCAAAAGCACAAAACAAAATGTTTAAACTTAAACTGCAATTAAAATGAAAACTGAAGACATAAAATAACAGCTAATTCAAAATATTAATAAAAACAATAGTATACAAATAATGCTAAAATAACCCTAATATTGACCAATCAGCATCCAGGATCTATACACAGAAATACATCACATTATGTTGACTTAAAACAATACAGTACTTTTGTTCATATCGAAATTTTAGAGAGTACGACCCGGTTTCTACTGTAATTTAGGGAATTAAACTCACCCCTTCAGTAAAGAAACTCTTGACTCTTTTTGGAATCCTCCTGTTGAAGAAGCACAATAAGAACATGTTCAAAAATAAAAATCAACTCACACATCTTTACTGAGATGTGAATAGTATTCAAAAATAGTAATAGTAAAATTCCTAAAACTCACGAGAAGACCCGCCCCTCTTCTCTATATGCATTAAGCCCCTCATCACATGACTTGGAGCGTTCAGTGGTGATGGCCAGCAGGTAAGAGGAGCGACGATTAGACTTGGGATCCCCTGCTTATAGAGAGAGAAAGAGAGAGACATCCACTCATTACAAACGGTGAAAAGGACAAAGAACAAGAAAAGAGAGAGAGCTGATGAAGGACAGTTAGTGTGGAGTTGGGTAGGATACAGGGAGTAATCTGAGATTAGGAGGTGGGAAGGTGGTGATCTTCATCACAGTGTCGGTGAAGTCCAAAGACGGTGCACGGGCATTACCGAAAGATCATGTGAACAAATGCAGTACGGCATGCACATATACATTTGACTTATTTGTGCTGTATGAGTATGCATGCAGTAGGAGGAGCTTTATAATGATCACATGCAGCTTCTGAATGTTTACTTAATTGCGTAAACTCGTCACGATGTTTTCATGTACAGCTCTAGGCAGTGGTTTGGTCATTTAGTAGTAACAGTAACAGTGTTTCTCTTTCTCTGCATCACTCACTGCAGTCGTGGGAGAAAAGGCGGTTGAGGGGAAAGGTGAAGGTTGGGGAGGCGGGGCTTGTGGCCACAGCAGGGGCGGAGTTTATACCGCCACTGGACACGACGGAGGAGGCGGGGACATGACGTGCCCGCAGATCTGCACTTGGACTGGTCGGCTCATCTGTGGGAGGAGTGGAACGGAGGAAAGGATAGGAAAAGGGGAAGGAAGGAAGACAAGAATAAAAGAAAGTTATATTGGTAAGAGGAGTAAGATTGAAAGAAGGGAAACCAAAAAGAATAACAAGGAGGGAGGGAAAGGTTAGAGGGAAAGCAAAATGGTGTTGCACAGTTAATTTCAAGATATTTAAATATCATAATACACCAAAACACAAGAGACTCTTCCTCTCTGACATGTGTGCATACAAAAGTAAACAACTGAATTTCCAAACACTCAATTTACTGCAAAACCTAATGAGATTTAGACACTCTCAAAGAGAGGAGGAGTAATCGAGTGTTACTGTAAGGAGAAGCTATAGTGCACACTTTATCTGTACCCACTCATCATGTTTAAGCATATGATATGTGACAAAGTGAAAAATGCTGAGATAAAAGAAGAAAAAGAAAGAGAAAGAATGAATAAAGCATACAGCATTTTGTACCTGACTCGTGGCCCTCCATGAAATAAGTGATCAATGTGGAACTGAGATGTACAAGTCCTTTTTGTATTAACACATGGTTTCAGTTCTTGCTGAAGCGCATAGTGCCTGGTGTTGTGAGTTTCTCGTGGGAAGTGGTTGGTTGCTGCAGGTATGCTTTTATAACAACCTCTTTGGAGTGGTCAACTGGTTAAAGCTAATACATTAAAGATCCATCCTGTCAACGTCTTTCTTTTCCCCAAATCCTTAATATATAAGCACATATTAGCCATGTGTGAGATGAGTGGCACCTTCAATGAATTCTTCAAAAAAACAACTCTGTTTTCAAAGCATGTGCTTGCAGTTATGTGTCAGGTCTTTCCTGCCCTGCAGCAGTAACAAGATCGCTTCAAAAACGCAATTTGGCAGAACGTTGGTATTTCAGTGACTGAGGAGATTCTGTCAACCAGTAAACCACCTGCAACAACATCTATCTACACCAGCAGGTGGCAGCAGCACACAAACGTCAATGAACAAGAGGATTTCAAAACAAGATTTGTCTGGTTAGCATGGTCCAGTTAGCGCTAGGCCCAGTTGTTCAAAAGTACTCTGATCAGATTTTGATTTGAAAATTGGTTGTTTGAAAGCAAAAAAACAGGATTCTAAGAATGGAGTTGATCATGAAATCCAGTCTTGGTTTTGATCTGGATCAAACCTTCAGTAAGTGTTGTTCAAACCACATTTTTAATACCTTTGATCCAAAAAAGCAGGATTATCCTGATCCCAGTAGAAGCTGGGATTCAGAGAGATTTCAGAGATGAACCAGTCAATAGTCTTAACAATTACATTTTATCTAATTACACTTACATTACAATTACTTTCTAACAATTACATGCCTTATTGCAAGTATATTTCAACATTTTGAGCCAGATTAACTTTTTGAACAACTGGGCCATGCAGAGAGCATCTTTCTCTATTGACAGCCATTCAAAATAGTAAAAGAGAAAAGTGTTCTTACAGTGCCACCAGCCAATCAGTGTTGTCATGTTGTCATTTTCCTGCTTTGATTAGTCACCCAGAATTATAAATGAACCCCCCCGTTTAAACTCATCAGTATCCTGCTCTCTATTCTCATAATTTGAGTTTCTTTATCTCTGTGCATCACTTTTTCATGTGACTATCATCCATCACTTCTGACTTCATATGAAGTCCACTCCTTTTCTTCTTATTCATCAGTTTATCAAATGTTTAAATGTCTTCAACATTCATTACAATGCACATACATCAACCAACCTCTAATTAAATGTTTATCTTAAATCAAGTGAATCATTTTTCTTTAAATTCTCTTATGTTGTCTACTCTTTCTCATACTAGAAGGGAGCAGGGGCGGAAACATTCCCAATCTAGGATGTGGAATCTGGACTGTGCTTGTTTTCCAGCCACTGGCAGAAATAGCTGTTCTGTGGGTTTAACAAAGGCCCTCATTACTGAAGCCTGAGTATGAGCTCACACACACAAACACACACACACACACACCTCCACACACAACTCCATAGAGTCTGTCTCTTGGACATGCAACACTTGCACATAGAAAATCCATCTGTACTACTTTAACATCAGTCATGTGCAACAGTTGTATTTTGAGGCTCAGATGCAAAGCTGTAAATAACCCAACCCATCAGAACGGATATCTCTGGTGAGTTAGCGTGTAGCATGTTAGTGTGTGAATGGTTGGTGGAGTGAAGACTCCTCCCCTTTTTATTGGAGACACAATGACCACATTGAGGGCAGAAAGAGCTGAGTGTGCCGATTGTGTCCGGTAATATCTGATTGTGTGAGAGTGTGTATGTGTGTGTCCTTCACCCCTAACCCCAAAAACCCCTGCTCCCTGCTCCTTTTCCTTCTGCATTCTCAGTTCATTACACGTTTGTAAAAAAGTGCAAGTCTTCTGCAACTAAACAACATAAAAGTATACACTACATGAAACAACTACATTCATTCCAAAACTATTTGAACTTTCCTCATTCCTCTGAAGAACATTTTGCCTGAATACCTGAATGAACTGACCCTCCCCCGGTTACTGTTGCTAACTGAGACAAGTTTTACAGAACCTCCAATAAGAATGAACTAGAAATTTCTGATCAGCCTGATTTTTAGTAAAATATGTTCTTAAAGTGAAAAAAAAAAAAGATTGGGTATTATTCGTCTGTGGGCTGGAATGAATAAAGATATCACAAAGGCTTTTTTATTTATTTATTTTTTACCAGGGTTATTATAGTTAGCTAGAACTAAATTCATTTAAAAAAAATAATTACAAATATTAAATAAAATAATAAAATATTAATAAAAGCTACAATATCATCACAATTATCCTAAAATAACACTTTCAAGACCAAAAATTTGTCTAAAAACTTTCTCAATTTTAAAACAAGGCACGGACAGGCTTTTAGTTTGTTGCATGCTGTAGATTGATATAGATATGGCCATATGCAATTAATATAATTTATGTTTCCTGGTTGTAATCATATGACTTGAATGTCATCTTTACATAAAACAAAGATCCAGTTGCACTAACACAGTAACGCAGTTTGAAAACCATTCACCCCAAATCAATACGAGAAATTCCAGTACAAACGACTCCACTGACATGACAGGTAGAGCAAGAACAGACTGTCTGTTGTTTTTATCAGTATGGTGTAACATGCCCCAGCTTGTGAGCATTTCTGTTAGTTTCAGTTTAGTCCTCTCTGTTTCAGAGTCTTTTCTGCTGTGTTGCCTCCATCAATCTCTAAACAGGACCTGAGATACACAACGACCTGCTCCCATCCTAAATATGTAGTTACATTTTTGCAATACTCCACAACTTCTCCTAAACATACACAAACACATAACGTAAGCAATCATTTTAACAAATGTAATCAAACTGAAGGGTCTAACTCAAGGGGTGTGTTGCATTGTACAGGTGTGCGGAGGCAGAAACATGCTTCTCGTCTGTGCTGACTGCTAAAGGTGGGGCACTTTTATGCATAGTGGTTTTAGGCTTAACCTCCCTCAGGAATGAAAGCACTGCAATAACAACAGCTTATGCAATCACAACAGATCATAAAAAGATGTCCAGCAGTGAAAAGAGCAGAACAATCTAAAAATCACTAATAGGCCTGAAATTAATTGGTTTTGTTTTAATGTTGCCATTACAACTCCTAATGCAATGTTAAAGGAAAGCAAATGACCAACTGAAAGCTTTTAAGGAAACTGCAAAATCAATAGCACTCCACTTAAATCCAGCTGTGCTATAAACATATAATTAGAGGAAACAGAGATTCATGGCCAACCATATATAACACTGTAGCACATTTAACAGTAAGAGTTTTGGTGTCTATCTCAGTTTGTTTTGAATGTTTTGCATTCAGCCGGCCATTTTGTTTCAGATTTCCTCTTGCACTCTGGTTTAGTAATAAAGGCAAGCAGAGACAAGATCACTTTGAGCTACAGGCCAAAGCAAACACACACACTTACAGGTACATCTAAAAAAATTTGAATATCATGAAAAAGGTCAATATTTTTTGTCACTCATTTCATAAAGTGAAACCCATATATTATATAGATTAATTACACATAGAGTGACATATTTCAAGCCTTTATTTCTTGAAATTTTGATGATTATGGCTTACAGATAATGAAAACCCAAAATTCAGTGGAAGGACCATGCTGAATGACTCGATTCGAACCAGAAGCTGAACCATGGCTGAATGACTCGATTCGTTTGCTCAGAAAAATTTGTAGGAGTTGACCTTTTTCATGATATTCTAATTTTTTTAGATCAGCTGCTTTTTTTCAAATAAAACCAATCATAATTACTATAAACTAACCCCAACCCAACCCTAACCTTCCCTTAAAAGAGGACTTGAGACATTATTTACTTTATTTATAAACCATTTCCCCAATTAAGTTTTTGTCAGACTAAGTTAACATCTGCAGATATTTTCCAGCTATTTTGTAACTAAAATATAGGTAGGTTATAAAACACACATATTCACACAACTGTGCCTTAGTCAATCAATCAAAATTTCTACAGTATGTAAATATGTCAAGACAATTCTCTTCAAATCCTTTATCTTCATAGTGTTCCCAAAGCTCAAACAGTAGAGCGTGGCACTAGCAATGCAAAGGTCATGAGCTCAATTCCCAGAGAATGCAGTCAATTTGTATAGAAGCGTCTACTAAAAGAGTAAAACTGTAGAAACAGGATGGAATTGGGCGAGGCACTGGAAGAGTGGAAAAAAGAAGGAGAGGAAGAAAGAAAAATAGGACTAATTTAAATCCAGTAAGTCTGATTCAGCCACAGACAACTAATATTGTCAGGCTGACCATGGGAGATTCCAGCATTACCTAATGCACAGACATGCACACTGGTTCACCAGACATAGGAAATGAAGGGTAAGACCAGTGGGGTTGTGAGTTATTAAGACAAGTACAGTCATTCTCTAACATTCCCATCAGTCTATTTTAATGGTGTCTGGATACTTAATCAGTTTCCTTGTTAAAATAACAACCATGTGCAGGATAGAGTGAGCAAATGATGGGAAGTGAAAAAGAGAGGGAAAAACCGAGAACTAGATGGAACAGTATTTTGCAACAATGAAAAGGAGAGCATGAGAGCAAAGGAGTCACTGAGAAGTAGGGACTTACCTATGAAGGGAATTGACGCGAGAGAATCATCCTCTATGGATAGTGGTGGTAGGTTACCGTTCGTACGGCGATGAGAAATAGCACTTTCCGCTTTGGCAGGGGGCTCCGTAGGATCAGAGGTAAAGAGTAGAGGGTCACTGGAGTCAAGCGCTATGCCGTAATGTGGATGTCGTAGGGCGTTCGCACCCCTGCGTCCGGTGGGTGGTTTCTGCCTCAGAACCACTTCCTGTGTCTGGGCTTCACCTGTTGCTTCCCCTGCCCCTCTGTCATGATTAGTGGGTCGGTAAGTTCTGTCTTGTCCTTCAGGGGCTGTGGGAATAGCAGTTGTAGAAGAGGTGGTTGGTGGAGCTGGGGAAGGAGAGGCCAAGGGTGGAAGCCCCTCTGGGGGACTGGTCTTGGGTGTAGGGGTCCAGAGGTGTGGACCTGTGTAAGAGGGGTCTCTAAATGACTGGGCTTGCTGCAAGATACGGCCAGTCTTCCGGTTGAAAGAGGGGCTGTAGCTACGATAGCCAATCGGCTCCTCATCTAGACTCTGGCAAGAAGGCAAACGTCTTGCCAGTGGAGCTGCCTGCTGTGGTTGTGAAGTCTGAGATGAGTGTTGGTGTGCTGCATGTGTGACGTTTTGATGCTGAGGTGTGTGTTGATGGTGTTGTGGTGTGTGGTGTTGCACTTGGTGCTGCTGGATTTGGTGGTGTGACTCTGCGTGTTGGCCACAATGTCCGCCATGTCTCAGATAGCTTTCAGTCCTGTTTGGGGGCTGGTGGACCCAAGTAGATCTTTCGAGTCGTGGTGAAAGTATCCCCACAGCTCTATCAAGAGTTTCCAGTGAACGTGCTGAATGTCCATACTGGCTTACTAGAAGGTTTTCGGAGGACTTACGCCCATGGGCAACTGCAGATGGGTTCTGTCCATACGCATGCTCACCCCGCCAGTCTCCATGGTTCCAGTGGGGATCAGTGTACGCTGCTGAGCTCTGCTGAAGCAACAGCAATGTGTCTTGTGATGCACTGTGGGGAAAACCTGCTTGCTGCGAACGCTTGGCCCTCCCAAGCTCACCTAGACGATCATGCGAGAAACTCCTGTGGCGTGGGTGAATGGAGCGAGAAACAGATCGCTCTCGCTCTCGTTCTCGTTCCTGCTCCCGACCTGGTACTTGGCTATAGTACCAGTTGGAAAGGGCTTGTTGAGTGCATTCGCTGCGGCTGGATGGGGGTGTTGATATTGACTGAGAAGGACTGGCCCAAGGTGGGCTTTCCTTGCGGCCTCCAATGTGCCCCACGGCAGTACCCATGTTGTGGTTGGCAAGATGAGCATGATGCAATGGGCTCATCATCCCTCCTGAGGAGGAAGATGATGAATATGAGCGTCCTCTCATTTGTCCGGTTGCCTGTGGTCCCCTGTCAGTCATTCCATACTGGATCTCCTCAGTTCGGTGTGCAGGGCTACTGTGACCAACACCTCCTGGCTCACAGCTCCTGCCCTCGGCTGCCCAGAAAGCATTGGAAGCTACTGTCCGGTTGTCAAGGGGTGGAGAGGGACCATAGGAGGAGCCGGGCCAGCGGCTCCAGTTGTCCAGCTGGTTTTGCCCCATGTATGAAGAAGCTGGGGCAGGGCCGGCTAGGGCAGGAGGCTGTGATTTTGTATGTGGAGGGTAGAGGACAGGGGGTGGTGGAGGAAGATTTTGGGCCTTTCCTGTATATGGATTGTTCCCTCTTAGGTAGGCATCATGGGAATATGCCTGAAAGAGAGAAATACAACTGTTTCATTCCAAAGGAACATAAAGGGGTGACTTAATTTCTTTTTTTTTTGCTTTTTTTTTGCTTTTAGAACAAGACAAATTAGGACATACAGAAAAACAGTACAAAATAGAAGAAAATATTGCTGTAAATGTAAAGCAAGTCTGACAATAAACAAACAAATTAAGCCAAAACAAAAGCACAAACAATGAAGTTAAATTTCCATGTAATTATGTAAAGTGTTGGTGTAAGATTATTATGTATATGTATACACCTCTATATCTTGTATAAGGTAACTTAATTTCAACAGAGTGAGAAAGGCGTCAAGGAGTGGAGGTGAAAGGTTCATAGAAAAAAGTGGTAAGAGAGATGACATTACAATTACATGCTGACCATGAGACACTATCACTATATACTGATCATGTGATTGTGTCATAATACTGAGTTTCAGTGTAGTACTAGCTTATTCAATTTTTCAAACACCAAAACAAACATACCTTAAAAACCAAAACTGGCTTATCTAAAGATGTCAAATAAGACAAATGCTAATGATTTCTAATAATATTGAAAAGTTATCTAAAAATCATCAGGGGAAAAACAAAACTGAAAAAAAAATTTACTCATTGAGAGATTCATGAGAGATTCATCACAACACCACAATGTAATAAATATGTTTTCAGTAAAAAAAGAAAATTCTTGAGACACAAAATTATGTAAAATTTAATTTATGAAAATTATGTTTATAAAGGATTAAATGATTTTTCACAGGTCGATTTAGTTTTAGCATTAGCTCTCTCTAAATATATTATTAATAGATATAATATTTAGATTTATGGTTAAAGCAAGAAAAAATATAAGAAAAGCATAAGGATACGATAAGAATTAAACTTAATTCACGTCATATTATAAGAAAGGTAAAATCACCTTCTAAATTAAATTTATCTTGTTTTAAGAATGTTTAAATAGAAAATATGACTGAAATATGTACTAAGAAAATAATTTTTGCAGTATAATGTTACAAACCAGAAGACATCGACTCCAAAACCTCAACAACTTGTACGACCCATGCAGTGACTACTGTGTGACTGTAGAGAGGATGTCAAGCTGACCAGATGCATCAACACTAACCTCAAAACACACTGACATAAACTTGACATGTGCTCAATTAAGAATTTATTAACAAAACAGAGACATGGCTGGCTGACGAAACACTGTCCAGCTCCAGACAAGCAAATCGTCTAACATAGCATAGTACATGCAGTCTGCTAATACATGCAAATACAACCAACACAGAGAACTGAAACTCACTAATCGAGAGAAACATTCCCTAAAGCTCCAATGTGTCGAACGTCTCTTGTTTTCTATTTAGTGTCCTCTTTAACAGCTTAAATGTACCTCTTATGTCCTGATTTGTGTTTTTTCAAGTTCATGTCTCGTTGTCACGTCCCTCTGTTATTCTCTGTATCTCTTTTTCTCTTTCTGTCTATGTTGAGCCCTACCCAACCCAATGCTCTTGAACTCCCTCCCTCTCTCTCTCTCTCTCTCGTCGTCTCTCCACCCTGTGGGAGTGTGGGAGGGGCCACATATCTGATGATGTCATCTCTGGAATGTAGCTGATGCGGGTGTAAGGAGGGGTGTGTAGAGAGACAGAGAGAAGGAGAGATAGACATGGGGGTAAGAATAGAGGAGTGGGGTCTCTTGGGAGGCTATATGGGTAATTCGCTTAGTATGAGTGCCCTACTACAAAGATTCATTCGAGTGTGTATAAAGCATGTGTCTGTATGTTCCCCACAAGTGCATAAAGGTTTTCCTTCGCCTTTAGCGAGTTGCATGTTCGATCATGTGGGCAACTGGGTAATTTGTGCACTGAAGAAAATATGCGAGTGGGAATGTTTGTGCACTGTGTGAAATAATGCATACGTGTTTGTGTGTATTTGTGTGTTAATCATATGACCGTCTGCATGCTTACAACATGACTGATTCTTGATTTCTTGCTTGGAAATGCTTCAAAGATACTGCTGAAGCAACCTACTGACTCACACATTGCTTTATAATGACTACTAAAAAATATCAGAGTTGTCAAACCGCAGTGTCTGTGTCTATTTAAAAGTGTGAGAAAAGTGTACACACCTCTGAGGGCGTGTGTGGGTTTACTAGCTATACTTCGAAAACAAAACTAAACCACAAAGCTACCTAAATTCTATACTCTACAAATGCAAAATGTTCACATTACAAAACATTTTATTAATCAGTATTTTTGCCTTGTTTCAGTAAAAATATCATAAAACATACTTTTACTTGAAAATTAATATGGCATAAAATATTAAAATACAATGAATTGAGCATAAATTAAAATACAATTAATTGAATTAACAAACTGAATTAAAATTCATTAAATTAAATTAAAACAAAAATAAACTTAAATCAAAAATCTTTTTTCCAAAACCAGTCTTAATTTAAACAATTTAGTAAACTGATCTTATTTTAAGGTTTTTTTTTTACTGGAAAATAAGACAAAAGATTAAGAAAGTTATTTAATTGCTTTGCTTTCCTTTAGAGTTTGGGTTAGTCTGGAGTACTGTTGATTTCGGTAACGAAAACTATGACAAAAAAATATTAGTTGACAACCTTTTTTTTCCATGAGTAAGACAAGACGAAGACGAGATGACATTGACATCATTTAAAACTAACTCTATAAACAGGTAATATCGTTGACAAAAAAAAAGATGAGACTAAAATGTAGTTTAAAAAAAACTCTCTATATCCAAAATTTTCTTCAACAAAAAACAGGAGAAAAAACATAGACCTTCACTAGCTTTCATGCTTGGGGTTGCCAGATGTCAAGAGTTTAAATCCCCTATCAAAGTTTCTCTCTTAAAGGGACACATTTTCTGCCTTAGGGTTTTTTGGGGTTCTGCCACATTTTACTTGATCTTTGCATCCTGGTAACCAGTCGCACACACTCACCCTTACACTACAGATAAAGCACTGATGAGCTGAAAACATCTCCATTGCGATATTCAGCTCAAATGAAAGTGTAACGCAGCCAGTCTGTGTTCCTTCACACAGTCGTTTGAGCTGTTTGCTGCAACTAAATCTGCCATCAAACATTTTTCAGTGACAAACTGTAACAAATTCAAAAATGGATCTCGACTATATTTTTATTAGGTTGCTATATAAATGCACTTACGCAACCTCTGTGCCACAATGCAAAGTCTTTCTTGTTGTTTTAATAGAACGATTTGAAATTACTGGAATTAATATTAGGAATATCACTGTCTTAACTTTTGAGATAAACTTTTGAGTTTTAATAATGTAGAGAGTGTGTTTACATTTATGATCATATAAAAAAATCAGGAAACCAGATGATGTAAAATAAACCATGTGCATGAGTTGACACTCTTGATTTGTGCTTAAAGGTACAAGTGCAAGAATTCTGATGAAATTTCTCAAATGACTACCATCATGATCAGCGACAGTGACTATAACTTTGAGCAAAATAAATATGATTATCGGTTAAACCATTATGCAGCATGACTAAAATGTGACTATGTTTTAATTGACTAAAACTAGACTAAAATTCTCAGACTTTTAGTCAACTAATACTTGACTAAACCAAAAACAGGACAGGTTGAATAAATATGATAAAAAAACGAAAAGGACATTTGCTTTTTAAAGACTAAGATTCATTTTAATTAATTTAATTATTAACACTAGTCTGGAGAAAATAAAATGAAATAAAATAAAATTAAATAAAATTAAAATAATAAAAAATTAAATAAAAATACAATAAAATAAATGTGTATGCTATGCTATGCAGGTAAATGTGTAGGTATGAGTGGGTGTATGAGACAGAAAAGGTGTGCCAAAAATGCTAAAACGTACACTTACCAGCTGCAGCACGTCCTCGTCCTTTGGCATGATTGAGAGCTCCAGTACACTCTCACTACATAAACAAGACAAAGAGACCTAGAGAGCATGAGATTCAATAGGAGTATCTAGAGTTTATGGGATGTACAGTGACAATGGAACAAATTCTCCATTAAAAGTTGTGATTTGGGTTGAGTACAAAGACAACCTTTACACTGGGGTCAGTAGTAACCTTTTTAAGTAATGCACATAATCATCCAGCAAACTTCCCCCAGCAAACACTGCCTGAGGTCATTCTGTTCCGTAAAACATATGTCACAAATTCCACATGAACAACACTCATGTGAAAACGTTTAGTTACGTTCTGTTCTGCTCCTTCAAATTTGAACTCAACAATCCAAACAATGTTATAGATCAAGACATCTTGATCTGCATTTACTTCCAAGGTTAGACTGGATAGCTGTAGAAGACCTCATTTGAATCAGCTCATGCAACAAAGTGGAATAATCTTTTGAATAAGTGTTGTTTGACTTCAGAAGCTCACCTGTGCTGAATCAGTGCAATGACCTGCGAGTATGTCTTACCCAGCACACTCTCTCCATTCACTTTAACCAGCCTGTCTCCTGCAAACACACACACAAAATAACACACTTAATATTATTATGTCTCTTATTATATTGGAAGTCAATACTACTGACAAATTAGCATATACATTATTGTTTAAACATTTGGGTCAGTAAGATTTTTTAAAAATAAATTAATACTTATTCAGCAAGAATGCAGTAAAGTCATTCATGTGCATATACTGTTACAAAATATTCTATTTCAAATAAATGCTGTTCTTCTTTTTATCAAAGAATCCTGAAAAATGTATCATGATTTCCACAAATACAGCACAACCTTTTCTAACATTGATAATAATAATACCAAAAAAAGTCAGCGCTATTCCTATTTTAATCTGTCAGAGGGAATTCATACACTGCTGTTCAAAAGTTTGGGATCAGTGAGATTTTTTATGTTTTTTAAAGAAGTTTCTTCTGCTTTTTATTTGATCAGAAATACAGAAAAGAAAAAAAAAATATTGTGAAATATTATTGCAATTTAAAATAATGTTTTTCTTTAAAATATAATTTATTGCTGTGATGGCAAAGCTGAATTTTCAGCAGCATTACTCCAGTCTCCAGTCGTTTTTAGAAAAGATTTCTATTTTAAATAAATGCTGTTCTTTTTAACTTTATTCATCAAATAATCCTGAAAAAAGTATCACAGGTTCCAAAAAAATATTAAGCAACACAACAGTTTCCAGCACTGATATTAAATCAGCATATTAGAATGATTTCTGAAGGATCATGTGACACTGAAGAGATGGAGTAATGATGCTGAAAATGCAGCTTTATCATCACAGGAATAAATGACATTTCAAAATATATGAATGCAAAAACAATTCGTTTAAATTGTAAGAATATTTCACAATATT
Organism: Sinocyclocheilus rhinocerous; assembly: GCF_001515625.1. Lineage (NCBI taxonomy): Eukaryota > Metazoa > Chordata > Actinopteri > Cypriniformes > Cyprinidae > Sinocyclocheilus > Sinocyclocheilus rhinocerous. The sequence continues at coordinate 2,050,099 of NW_015656360.1, forward strand.
ACAGTTTTTACTGTATTTTTGATCAAATAAATGCAGCCTTATAGTGACGACACTTGTTTCAAAAGCATTAAAAAATCTTACCAACCCTAAACTTTTGAACGGTAGAGTATTTTTTGCTATTAATATCATTTACACAAATATACAAGACGTATATATTAAACACTATATATTACATAATATTACACAATTACATATATTTTTTCTTTAACCATTCATTTATTAGTAGTCTTCACAATTAACATTCTTTACATAGTGAGAGAGAGCGAGCATGTGCATTCTGTGCAAATAATAAAGATTAAGTAGACTCATTCCATGTTTTCACTCTGTTTTCCTTAGATCTCTGGTGTGTTTTGGGTTCATGTCAGGGTTACATTATCAGATCATCTCACCCAGCGGCGGTTCGTCAGAGGAGTCAATGAAGGCTAAGCCTCCTATCCAGTTATAACCAATTATATTAAAATACATTCATCAGAGGTAGTGCATGATCTGTTGCACCAGGTTCCTCAGAAAACTCAGACTATTTCCGCAGAACTGGATCACTCATCGTAGTTCAACACGTCCCCTTGCATATTTGTTTATGAAATATTTTGGCTAATCTGATTATGCTGTATGCTACTCTCAGCTCCATGTAACAAATTGTATACATTCCATTGACTTTGCATCAAGATGTTCACATAAAATATCAAAAAGTCTGCCTTATTCCTATTCAAGGTGTCTAAAATTATAAAGACTATTTTAATCTGTCAGGGAGAGATCATATGTGTATGGTAGCATAGTTACTAGAAACAAAAATATGGTAAACATCCTATAATCCTATATTGTATTGTACAGTTTAAGAAAAGAAGGTAAGACGAACATGCCCTCATTGAACTCAACCACCTTTTCCTGACCAGCAAGCAGCCGTGTGTGTGTGTGTGTGTGTGTGTGTGTGTCTCTCTCTCTCTCTCTCTCTCTCTCTCTCTCTCTCTCACACACACACACACACAGAGAGAGAGAGAGTGAGAGATAATGAGTCACCTTCTGTCACGCTGAAAGTGTTTTGTGTAAATAACAAACCACAATTCACAGAGGAAAATATTCCATAATAGATCCTGCTCTGTATCAGTTTCTCTCTCTGGTTCAACTTTATTCTGTTCATATATCAACAGGAATAAGACTCTTGGTTTGTCTGAATGCAGTGAGAGCACAGTGTACTGTCCATGTCAGTCAGGTGACATGACTAGTCACAGGAAGCATGACATATCAGCACTTTAAATATGTCTTAGTACAGAGACACATTCCTGCAAATCTGTGACAGGCTCTAAAGCTTTTTAAGTGGGCAAGTCATAACAAGAGATCACATATGTATGCACATGAGTGCACTGGGGTAGGTATAATCAAAGCTGAAATCGTTTAGCATGTACACACACATTTTCTTCAGATATTTGTATTTGCATGATGTTTATGAAACAACAGTAAATACAAGAATACAGAGACCTTGTTCCAGATTATTGCTCTGATATTTACTGCATTACAATTATTTATCATTGCAATTAGTCCATTTGTGAGCACCACCAAGCCGTAGATTTATATAACAGCAGCGGCTGTTATATACATTTTTTTTTTCCTGTTAAAATGCTAATCTTATTGGTTGGCCAGTTTTCTTTGCAGTGTGATGGAAATTAGAATCCCTCTCTGTCACACTGTGCCACACTAATGTTTATAACGGTCTGAATTTACAGCCAATCATTCCATTTAAAATGTTTATTGCACAAAACACTTGACATTAAACTGATGCCATGCAGTTTCTATGAACATATGATCAAACTCTTTTACCTGTAGACAAGCCAGCCTGGTGGGCGGGGCCTTTCTCCCTCACATTCTTAACAAAGATGGTGTCCATGGGCTCCAAACGACTCTGATGGAGCCCTGCATGAAACACACACACACAAAAAACAATATACTTCATAGTTTGTACAGAAGGCAAATACAGTGAGAAAAATCTGGGATTCAAAATATAATTGAATCTTGCATATAATAATAAGAACGTCTGACATTCATATTAATATTTCAACATGCTGCTTATATAATTTGTAATGAAAAAAAAAATAAAATAAATAAAGTGGACTTTTGGACCTCACTGTACAGAGACACACACATTCACAGAAGTTTAGGCTGGCACTGTGGAATGTGTTTTGCTCATACTGATGCCAGTGTCTCATGATGGCATGATAAGATGAGGACAGATGGTAGCAAACAGGTTGAGGTAGTAATGCATAAACTGATCTGGGAACTGTGGAGCTTTGGTGTAGCATCAATACCAGTCTTATATTATCAGATGATCTGTCAGCTTTTATTCTCATTCTCAACCCTTACAAATCGCTATGATCTGGAGCTACAGTGTGTGTGTGTGGACTATGTGTAGATGTGTGTGTATGCTAGAGCACCTCTGTATCAGTCAGTATATTGGATTTTAGTGGCATTTTAATTGCCTGGTATTCAGTAGTATGGCATTATGAAAATAAGACATTAGGACTCAACAGTAAACTCTCACTTGAGATCTGTACATCTGGATTTACGTCTTTTGTCATATACAAGTACCTTGATATATAGCAGCACTGCGATACAATATTGTTTTTGTTTGATATGGAAATAAGGAAACATTTTCATATGTCAGAACTTGCAAATTATATGGCATATATCTCATATCAATCATGTGCCTTCCTGTATTCCTGCTTAAACTGGACTGATTTGAATGCAGATGGGCACACTGAATGTGCATGAACGGTAACTTGCTCTAGGGGGCGCCATGCAACAAACATCTGCTTCCCTGATCATTGACATTGCTTATGCTGCTAATTCATCTCAGATCAGTCACTGAGAAATAAAAGTCATAAATAAAAGTGTTTGTCAAGTCATATGAAGTTCAGTCAACTAAGATGAGTGACAAAACATTTTCAATTGATAAGAAATTAGCTTGAATGACTGCAATTCACATGACTCACCCTTTCCATTCCCATTCTCTTCATCCTAACAGGAAACAATAAGAAGAGAGTTAGATCATGGCAAAATTACAACATGGTCTTAAACTTAATAATTTTGTAATTTACAAAATACTTAAGGGAGTTATTATCATCTCTAATAAGTACTCTACTAATCGTATAATAGAAACGACAGTGGAGTCTTGGAGTATTTAACAAATAATGCTCATCAAGACTTTTAAAGCTTTTGTTTCACCTAAAAATGAAAATGTTGTCATTTTTACTCATCCTTGTGTCACTTTTAAAAACTATGACTATATTTTATTATTATTATGCACAAGTCATATGGACAAATTTATTATATTTTTGTCATTTTATCCTCATTCACTTTCATTACATTGAAAAGAGTGGCCAAGAAATTAAGCATTCTTTTGCGATGCATGAGAAGAAAGGCTTGGAACAATATGAAGGTGAGTAAATGATGAAAGTTTTCATTTTTTGGATAAATTATTCCTATTATGTCTATGGTGCGCAACATGAATCAGAAGTCAATAGTTATACATAGGCACAAAAACGGAACTAACTTTGTATTATTATTTATTTATAACAGGTCTCAATAAATTGGTTTGATCTCTATGATGGCATTGATTTCAGCACTAGAGGTCAGCACTGGGAAAAATGGAGCACTTTAGCAGTGAATGTGCAGCTTTTAGCCACACACTTCCGCAAGAACAAGAGCCACAACAACATTAATTTTTCCATCTGTGCAGGAAATGACATGGTCTTTATAATATTCACTCTGCATCTTTATTTACAACAGACACAGTTTAGATAACCCATGCACAAAATAACCAGACTGCAAACCAGAGGCTCAAATCACACACACACAACGCTGATCAGGCAGTTTAAAGTGGGCACCCCAGTGTTTAGTCTGCGCTGACTGGGCTCATTCCTAACAAACTCACACAATACTGAGGCTTTGCCGTCCCGGGAGAAAGACAGACAGAGGGGGAAACAGATTGGTAGAGAGTGACGGACAGTGACCACAACTTTAAGATTTATAATCAACATCCAACCCACAGACCAAAATGAATTTCCACGTGTGCATTAACTTGGAGCTGATGGGGTGACAGATGGAGAGTGCCACACAGTCATGTGACCACGTGGACACTGGGAACAGTGAATGGACCAGAACACATTATTCCAGCAGCCCTGGTACGGCCTGGACCAGCCCAGAGCGCGTGTGGTACCAGTCAAACACAAAATAGGCCCTTTGAGTAGGAAAGAAACAGCAGCTTCTCAGAGAAGAGATGCCATATCCAATCATAATGGGGCTTTGTTTCTCCAATATCATGTACACACACACACACACCGTTTAAACTTCTGTAGCCCGTTCTAAATAAAATATGGAAATAAAATACACTACCGGGGTTGGCAAGATTTATTTATTTTTATTTTTTGAAGTCTCTTATTTTCACTGAAACGGCATTTATTATACTGAGGCTTTGCCGTCCCGGGAGAAAGACAGACAGAGGGGGAAACAGATTGGTAGAGAGTGACGGACAGTGACCACAACTTTAAGATTTATAATCAACATCCAACCCACAGACCAAAATGAATTTCCACGTGTGCATTAACTTGGAGCTGATGGGGTGACAGATGGAGAGTGCCACACAGTCATGTGACCACGTGGACACTGGACACAGTGAATGGGCCTGAACACACTGTCCCATCAGCCCTGGTACGGCCCGGACCAGCCCAGAGCGTGTGTGGTACCAGTCAAACACATAATAGGCCCTTTGAGCAGGAAAGCAAACAGCGGGGATAGAGATGTCATATCATAATGGGGCTTTGTTTCTCCAACATCATGTGCAAACACCGTCTAAACATCTGTAGCCCGTTCTTAATAAAATATGGCAATAAAATACACTACCAGGGTTGGCAGGATTTATTTATTTTTCGGAAATCTCTTATTCTCACTGAAACTGCATTTATTTGATCACAAATATGGTAAAACAGTAAGTTAATATCTGCATATATCCATATTGTACATGAAAATAACAAACAGATGCCAGACATAATTAGATATCTCACGGCTTTCTTTATATAAGCCCTTGATTTTTTTTTCGCTCTAATTATGATGTGCATTTGCATAACACACTTAATCGCTCCTGAACTGCTTCTTTGGGCTTCCTCTTTTTTCTCTTTAGAAAAAGGTGCTAAAGGAAAACCGATGCCAGTCTGGCTGTGAGGTCAAGTCTTTGGTGGACCAACTATTGCTACCATGGCCTAAGCCCTTAAAACAAAAGTCATTTTAGAGTCTGATGCCATAAATGAGCCTTTTTAAGTTCCAAAAAAACTACTCCAGTTTTTTAAAGAATATTTCCTAAGCCCTAATATCATGAAAATGACTCTTCATAAAAAAAAGTGGCCTTGTAGGCTTAAGTGATGTGACATGTGGCCAAGTATGGTGACCCATACTCGGAATTAGTGCTCTGCATTTATCCCATCCAAAGTGCACACACACACAGCAGTGAACACACACACACCGTGAACACACACCCGGAGCAGTGGGCAGCCATTTTTTTTGCTGCGGCGCCCGGGGAGCAGTTGGTGGTTCGGTGCCTTGCTCAAGGGCACCTCAGTCGTGGTATTGAAGGTGGGAGAGAGCGCTGTACATTCACTCCCCCCACCTACAATCCCTGCCGGTATGAGACTCGAACCCGCAAACTTTGGGTTACGAGTCGGACTCTCTAACCATTAGGCCACGACTTCCCCTTATTAATGAGCACAAATTAACTACTCTTTGTAGCTGAGAGACAGGGACAGTTTGTTGGGCTTTTATTCTATCAAAAGGTTGTTTTTAGCGGTTAAATGACCGTAAGTCAAGGCTGTCCACATTTTCTAGCTCGATTTTGTGATAGCTGGCAGACATTCTCACCTTGAGACTGGTGTGCAGGGCAGACTCTGGCGGGTAAACGATGAAGTGACGTAGTGTAAAGCCAAAGCCCTGAGAGTTCTTATGGAGCACCAGTGTTTGTGGACCCTGCCAGGACACACCCAACCCATCTGCCCCACTTCTGACCACCGGCCGAGGGTTCTCACTGGATGAAGAGGACCCATCTCTCCGCCCCTTTGCCTGGGGGAAACACAGAGCGATAACTGTAATTAGACATTCATTCATTCAGTCATTTAGTCCAAAACTATTATTCAATGGGATAACATGTCACATAGAACACTGTATCTAATGCAAATGAAATGCATCTGTGTTGACGAACACGTCACATTTAATGTGATAATTGGAGAATACTCTTGGCAGATAATTGCTAGAAATAACACCTTGTTGTTCTAAATGACCATCCCAACTGTTTTGGATCTGTCAGTGTACTTACGGCACCTGTGCAAGCAAGACGTGGGCATGTGAGGAAAAGTAACTGAAAGGGGGAGGGAACGGGAAACATCTCTCCACATTGGGGAACCATGATGTCATTTTTGTGATGCCAACATTCTCTGAGGAATTCTCAGAAATGTTTCTTATTAGATTAGTAGGAATAAAGGCCAGGGATTGCTAAAAAAAAAAAATAATAATAATTTTCTATTGAATCTATATTTTCTTGCTTTGGTTCTCCAAATAAGTATTTAACGCACCAATTCACTAAAGAGTCCCTTGACACCTGAGTATTGGGACAAAAAAGGCCACAGGCGTGTAGTGCTGCTGTTTTATTTCAAAGGTGACATCATCATTCCTCTCATTTTGCATTAAAATACCTCTTTTCTCTTCAACCTAAAATCAACAACTTCACCAGCCCTGTGGTTTCACTATAACAGGAAGTATGCAGTCAGGGCAGGAAGTTCCCTAAGAATGGTGCCAGTCGCCATATACATAAACAAGTTTTTTTTTTTTTTTTGCCAACTCATTTTATATAAAGCAAACATTTACTTCACAAACGTCTCCTCTTCACCCCATAACTCCTCATATCTCTCTGAACTCAGCAGAAGTCATACTCTATACTCCAGCTGTCCTGACTCTGACCGCAGCCTCACCCCCTCTCTGCTTCTCACTCTATTTCTGTCTCACATGCTGTTTTCATTTGGCTGTGCTTATGTCTGAACCTTCTCTCTTTCACTTGCATTCTTACCAACTTGCACGCATGATCACACACGTATAGACAAATGGTAACGCTCCTTTTAAACAGCCTTGCATATTGTGTGGAATGATGTAATATTTGTATTTAATTTCCCTTTCTTCTGTTAAAGGGATAGTTCACCAAAAATGGTCACTCTGACATAATTTACTCATGTCTGGAAGAAAGTTTTTTTTTTAGAAAATCTGTGGAATGGATCTAAACACGCCACATTAAACAGAGCTGAGGTGTCTTATCGGAGGCTGGGGAAAAAAAAGCTAAAATATTTAAGAAACACAAAAGGATTTAAGGGTAAAGCTAAATTGAAAATTAAAGCTAATTTGCATAGATATTGCAAAGATATTAGGGCTCGTTTTCAGAGAATGTTTCTTGAATTAAAATTCTTGACTTTCTCCACTTAAAGGGTTCATATGATGCGATTTCTATTTTTCCTTTTCTTTAGTGTGTTATGTAGCTATTTGTGCATGTATAAGATCTGCAGAGTTACAAAGCTCAAAGTCTCCCACAAAAGGATTTATTCTATCTAAAAGAGAAGGCTGATCCAGACCGGGCTAAAACGCCTCATTCAAACACGCCCCCACATCTCTATGTCACGATGTGGAAATATTTGCGTAATGCCGCCCAAATGTTCATGCAAAGAAAGAAGGCGTGGTTTCAGGAACTGCAGTAGTGTTGATGCTGCCATTGTCAGGGAGACGCTGTGTTTCTGTGCGAAGCAAAAGCACTTTATTTGGCCTTCCGAAAGTAGATGCAATGAGGAATCATTGGTTAAGATTTATTTACAACAGAACAGCACAACCCAGATGTTCGAATTTGTGCAACGCATTTTATGGACGACAGTTTTGTGAACCGGAGAGTAGCCTACAAGGCTGGCTGTGCAAAGGCTATTTAAAAAAAAAAATGGGTCAATCCCAACAATGATATGCCAATTTGGCGCTTATTCTG
>NW_015656360.1:2058315-2078153 GCF_001515625.1 Sinocyclocheilus rhinocerous
TATGGACGACAGTTTTGTGAACCTAGGAGAGTAGCCTACAAGGCTGGCTGTGCAAAGGCTATTTAAAAAAAAAAATGGGTCAATTCTGACGTTGCTATGACAGTCTGGCGCTTATTCTGAATCAGCTACTGCAAGTATGTTTTCTTAATAGTTAAGTATTTTCTGCTAATTTTAAAGGTATTTTAAAAGTATTTGCTATTGACTGTTCAAATGCGGAGTTTTGCGCCGTGTAGAGTATCACGTCGTGTGTGGGTGTGCGTGAGAGAGAGACAGGGTCACATCACAGTGGAGTCAGCTTTCTTAATCGCGGCTTCTGTACTGCAAACACATACGAGCATCATCACTGTGTCTGTCACGCGACTCTGTTCCCCTTTCGGGCTTGAACTGATGGTAAAACTAAGGACATTATGTACTGTCTTTACATTTATAGTAATAAAAATCATTTAGTTCAGTAAAAGAACAGACACTACAATTAAAAACTGAACGCGGCTGCTCAATGCAGCGTGCCGAACAACAGTCGCATCACAGATCAGGTTTCATTTCTCCAGTGAGGAGAGTGAGTCGAGCTGACTGACAAGAAGAGTGAGGTGAGACAGACAAGACGATCGCGGATGATTTTGTTTCGAAACTAGATGCAAAAGCGCCTGTTTGGCAATATTTTGGATTTTGAAAAGCCTGTTGACTTTTGCCTTTTATCTAAGGTGATTTTGGAAGTTTTTTTTAAACATTCGTTTCTTATTTAATTGGTTCCACATTGTTTGCTGATTTTTACTTTATTTAAACTTTGTGTCATTTATTTATTTTATTTGACATCAAGGTGTATGCCGTGCCTCCAAGCTTTCTTACTCGTTTTGCTAATAAACGTTCTACGTTTCTTATTTATTTGGTTATATATTATACGTTTACTTATTTCCATTTTGTATACCTATTTAAACTTTATGTAAGTTATTTGTTATTTTATATTAGGCGGCTTGCCCTATAGCATGTTGTATTTTTATTTGTTTTGTTAATAAAAGTTCTATGTTTTATATATAGGCTAAAGTGAGTTTGACGTTGTATTTTGTTGTTGCATTCAAGCAATTGACGCCGAACTGCCGTTAATTCAAAAGTGAAAGTAAAATGCGCACTGCGCTTTTAAGCTATTTAAAAGCGAAGGAAAGCGAGGAAAAGAGGGAAAATTCAAACGAACTAAAAATGAACAATTGCTTTACTCAGAATTGCCACTATTTTAAAGTGAAAGTAAAATGGGCACACCGCTTTTACAAGCTATTTAAAAGCGAAGGAAAGCGAGGAAAAGAGGGAATGCCCTGCCCCCGCGGTGATACCGGTGTTGCCGGTGTTGTCACACGCCGATTAACCGGTGGGAAAATTTCCTCACCGACACAACCCTAGTCGGAAGGAGGGGCTTTGTAGAAAACTACGCGTTTGAGAGAGGCACAGAGGAACTACAATAATGTACAGTATTTGAAAAATTTGTTTTTTGAACATTAAAGCATGTCAACATATTCTGTTACAACAAATACACAAAATAATGATCTTTAAAATAGCATCATATGACCCCTTTAAGTTCTTTGGAGCTTTCTGCAGAGTTCATGCGCGTGGGCCTGCTCAATGGATTACACAGACAAATAAAAGTGAAACACATAATACAACCATGTAAGTGACATGACAAATGTACAGGGGCATGTGTGAATTCCATAACATTTACTGTTAAGCCAGGACATGTTCAGACAGAGACGGAGAGGCTAGCTTTAGAAAGAGAAAGAGAGGGAGAGCTCAGTCTCCAACAGGCTCCAACAGGCAGGTTTCGACCACAAGGTTCCTCCTGGCACTGAGAATACCAAACCCTGTTATTACCCACCAAAAACACACAAGTGTACACATAAACACATGCTGGTCTCCTTATGGTCCCGCAATGTCCATCCATTTAAAGCATTAAACTTTTCCTTCCGTTCTGTTCATCTATGTTTTCTTCATCACTGACATTCTAATGGATTGGAAACGTGACTCTCCAAGCACTAAGCTCAAACAAGTCATCTGTTTGATGTCAGAGAGACCTCCAATGTTCTCCAAGAACACTTAATACATTCCCATTAGGTCATCAAGCTTTTGAGAAGTTGCAAGCCAGAAGATGTCCAAAGATCCAATGGTACACAACAATGTCCTTCATATCACATCTTATATAGAGATATCTCATTTTCCAGCAAAAAAAAAAGTGACCAAATAGACATGAGAAGCAAAATTATTGAAGACATTAAGATTTCTTTTTAGAGAATGTATCTTGAATAATTTTTTTCATGCACCACTGTGATTCGTTTTCTTTCATTACGCAAAAAAATCACTAATTCTTTCTTAGATTTATGCTGAAACAAAGAGGTATGCAGAAATTATTCTCCATTTTTTAAAATAAAAATCTAAATAAAATCTTCAAGTAAATATTATTTTCTGAAAAACAACAAAAATGTTGATTTAAATTTGTTTTTGTCTGTCTTAACACTAGAAATACAGCCTGATGACTTCTGCTCAACATCCAAAATTAATTCAGCCCAACAGTTGGTTTATGACCAGCTGATGATGGGTTAACACACACCCGACACATTTTTCTTTGGGGGTGATGTGTTTCTAGTGTTGATTCAGGGTAATCTGGTCATAAATCAGGGAAAGAATTGGAAACTAAATGTGGACATTGACTTATGAATGTATATAGCTTAATGCCCTCAAAATACCTCATTTGATGAGTGTTTTATTATGTTGGCAGGCTATGCTCATGCACACACGCTCACAGACAGTGGCCAGAAACAATACACTCCAAACAGCTGAGTGTGTGATCCTGCTGAAAAGTTGAGCATAATCAATGTTGAGTGTTTAATCCCTGACACCCTGCCCTATGACTGCAACACACACATGCATAACTGAGAAGAGGTGTGTGTATGCGTGTGTTTAAACCTGTCTGAGAGCTCTTTCAGTTCCACTGGAGCTCCGTTAAACAGGGTTTTCCACCTTTATAGCAGTGTTTGAATCAAGGAGTAGAAAAATAAACAGAACTGTAGGGAACATGAATGAATATACTTGTATCCAGCAGAGTGACTTCAATATCAACATAATTTTAATATCAAATAGACATTGCTTTCACTCCACATACTTGTAACCATATGATGACCATATAGCCTAATGTACTAAATGGGCGTCTTGGACCTCTGTGTCGCATATCATGAGCATGAACCTTTAGAATGAGTGTTATTTTAGTAATATTTACAGTTTTATAGCCTTATAGTTTTTTATGCTTTTATGTTTATATTTTCAGTTATTTTATGTCATTTTGTTGTTTTTCTCATTCTTCTTAGTTTCTTAATTCTATAGTTTTAATTTCTTTTCATTTCAGTTTGTTTTAGTATTTCAGCTTAAACTTACTTCAACTTCAACTTATTTCTGTTAGTTCCCAAGGCAACATTTCAAATGAATAGTTTCATAAAATAACAGCTTTAGTTAGTGATATTACTGCTTAAAATATGCTAATTTTACATTATTGGAGTGGTAAGGCATAGTGGTTAAAGATATGAATTGGTGACTGAAAGGTTGTAGGTTCAAACGTGAAACATGAGCTTTCACTATTGTGCCCTCGAGCAAGTCATCTAAACCCAGGTTGTTCCGGCGGATTGTCCTTAAGTGTATGATAAGTCACTTTAGGTCATGTCTGCTAACTGACTACTTACCTATTAGGGGTCCAAGCAGCAAAGGTATTTGAACTGACATTCTTATTATTCAGTCAATTTAGTTCAATGTAGTCAAATTCTACCAATAGGGGGCACTATAACAGAAAAATGCTAATAGCTCGATTGAATTGATCGAGGAATTTAAAATTTAGTGTGGTGTTTCTTTGCTACAAATTCTAACATATTCTAACTAAAATGTCATAATTTTCTGAATGTAACAATAAAAATGGCAGCCAACGGCCAATCGAAATTCCGAATTCAATTATTTCAATAGCAAATGGTTGATCATAACGAAATTTGGTACACATGTGCAGAGAGCCTTAACAAGGCTATTTACCAAATTTTATGAATACTAGCCACAAGTTTGCGCTATAACGGGTAAGTTTACACATAAATTATAACAAAGATTAATATTAAAATTCCTGCCTGCCATTCTGAATTTTAAAAAAAACTACTTTTGTATTATTTGTCCCCAGTCTTTGGTTTGATTCACACATAATGTGGTGTGTAGAGTCCATCCTGACAAAATGTTCAGTAACTATAAAGTGCACCTCCAGCACTTGTGTATTTTAACACAGCCTTGCTAAAGGACACCACCTGGCAACATTCTGTCAGCCTAATAATCCAAGAGAAACACAGCTGAATGACACTGAACAAGAAAACTGGAGCATTAAATCCTACAGTAAATCTGAATGAACCCAAGCAGCTTCATTTAAATACCAGCGATTCTAACTGAAACAACATGGCTCCTCGCCTTCATTAGCTGATCGGAGTCTGTTGTTCAAACATAGTGATGCACAGTTTGCTTTTTTAGGAGGACATGAAGCAATTAACCCAACTGAAGGAGCAGTCCAACCACACATAGTTGAAAGCGGTTGAGTTTGGTTTGATCTTGCGTCTCATATGAGCATGTGTCTGGCCGACAGCTGTCTGCATGTAAAATTCTGAAGAATATGCCATCCCATTCCACACTATTCCATCCTGACATGGGAATATGTCTTATAAATATCTTAAAGTGTGTGATCACATGACAGAACAATCACAGACACAAACAGACTCCTATATACACAACAGACCTAGACATTCCCTAACGATATCCTATAATCTAGGTGCTTAAAGCAAAACCACAACAACCAATCAGTTTAACGCACACACAAACATACACAGTCACCCAAAGGGCCTTTATAACCCCTTATCTGGTACCTTTACTTTCTAATTAGTGTATCTGACCTCCCACAACTATCTCTGTGGTTAAAAGTCTCAGATAAGACGTAAATGCAAGTAAGGCACAGTCTCGGAAACTAACGTTTTTTAAGGCCCAATATTTGTTCCCCAAAACCGACCTTTTACCTTTATGAGGACATTTTCCCCAAAACTTTTAAAGACAAACACAATACAAATACTTAATATTTATGAAACACTTAATATAACATACAATTAATTTATTATAAATACTTAAATAATCCTATTAAATTTGATAAGAAACGAATTTAATATAATGAAATATATAAAAATTTTTGGCTTTTATATTTTTTATATTTTGGGTTTTTTTGAGACTTTCAGTGGCATTTTTGCTCAAGGCCCAGGTCAATTTCCGACCCTAGTGATAAATAAATATAATAGAAAGTCTTTCAAAAGCATTTTAACATGTAGATTAGGCTATATGTCTCTTTTTCTCCATACACACACACACACACACACACATGTATACATAAAAACAGCTTACCCTGCAGGTCTGTGAGGGTCTTGGTAGAGCTCTGTCGGCACTGATGCCATTTGTGCTTTCAATAGTGTCATTTTGGAGGTTGGAAACATTTATTTGCGGTGCATCCCTGTGTAAAACCGCCACCCAGATACAGCGAGGTTCTGGAGAGCTGCAGTCCACCCCTACCGCATCCTGAAAACACCACTCCTTACCCCCTACACGTGGGCACACAGCAGGCATCGCCAACGGCACCTGACCCGCTGACCACATCACACATTAACTCGCACGGGAGTGTGCAAGGGCTCACAAAAGGACGAGTCGCAATCACAAAGGAACCATTAAGACCTTTTGATGTGGGGAAAAAAAAGAAGAATCTGACAACCAGAAATAGGGAAAAGTTAAAAACTACAAGTCAGCTTAAAGATGTGTCCGTTCTCTCCCAAAGAGAAGAGAAATTCCAGATGTGGTTTCTGTTGAACATGCCCAAATCTCCTCATATTTCATTAATCCATGCTGGTGAAACTTCTTAAAGGATTCCGGAGTTAAACTGATATTTCCATATCACACCGGTGAACTCTGCACCTCCCATGCTCACGCACACACACTCAGACGAGTGTTACGACCACAGAGGCATATCCAGAGATGAGAGTGATCCAGGATGTGGCCACATACCCCTGTCTGGCAGACCCAGAAATGTGTGTGTGTGTGTGTGTGTGTGTGTGTGTGTGTGGCGAGCACGTGGCAGTGCTGGCAAGATGTAGATCCAGGGAAGCCGGCTGCAGGATGGAAAAATTAATTAAATCCAAGTTTTTTCTGCATCAGTTTTCCTCCTCTTACTTGCTTCAGTCTTTTTCTTCTATTCCTTCACTTTTTAAACCATTCAGCTCCCCTCTGTCTTTCTCTCTCTCTCTCTCTCTCTCTCTCCACTCTGTCATCTCCTGACAAACTCTAAACTCTGTCTCTATGAGTGGGCCGGCCCTCCTGCTTTTCTTTTGCTTGCTGTCTCCTTCTCTCTCTCTCTCTCTCTCTCTCTCTCTCCCTCTCTTTCTCAGTCATTCAGGTATCTTTCTGTTTATCACTCTTTCCTGTCTGTATCTGTTTGCTGCTCACCAGTTATTCTTTATCTCGCATGCATACACTCATATGCCTATTTCTACTCTTTTTAAATGACCCACAAAATCAAAATGAGAGTTTTGTTGCTTTTAGTCCATGTCTGTTAGCCTTGAGGTCATGTTCAAGCCAGTTTACCAAGCCAGTTTTCAAGCAAGACTTTTTCTTCCGGAACATTCACTATAAATCCTGATGACTCATCCTGCATTGTACAGAATTCCATCCAATCAGATGCTCTTTAGAATGAGAATGCCCCGCCCTCTAATACAAACTGCAACTCATTTTCAGCTAATAATTTTTTTAACCCTCCTAAACTTTTTCATAAAATTGACAAGGTGTGACATTTTTTTATAATGACTGACTCATCAAGTCCTTTTTTGTTGTTGTTGTTGTTTCAGATTGCATATTTAAAATAGTCACCAAGTTTAAATGAAATCAGCCAAAAATGGCTGCAAAGCTTATAACTAAGGGTTAAAAAAAATCCCTTCAATATGTAATTAAACTTACTCAAACCCAAAACTGTAGGCTTCATTTTCTTTTTGCCATCTCTATCCCTCTGGCTCCTTCTCTTTCTTTATCACTGTCATCTCTACAGTCTCTTTTGCCTTTTGCCCCTCAGAGCTCTCCGATTTCTGTATTATCTAATCTTTCCACTTCATCTTTTTCACTCAATCTTTTGTTCCATCAAGCAAAAGATATGAAAAGCAAGAAATTCTGAAGCCATCAGACAGTACAAAAAAAAGTCCATGTAGTCCATGTTGTAGCTCTGCTGGAACTGCCGGAGCCCCCAGCAGTTCTGAAAGACCATTCGACTGTGTGTGAAACAGGAATCAACAGAGCAATGCAAAACCCCCGCTCTCTAAAAGTCCCCTCAGAGAAAGAGCAAAATAATGGCTCCGCTAGCAAACAAGTCTAAAAAGGACAGAAAAACAGTGCATATTGCTTCTAACTATAAAAAGCACAAATGGAGGAATGACCACTATGAGAAAGAAAAACCAAAAGACTGAGAGAGAAACCCAGAATGGCAGACAAATACACTGGGTGCCAGACACCTCACTGCAGCTGCTCTCTGGACTAAAACAGCTGCTATAAAACAACAGACACACACACACACACAATCATACCAATACAACACACGACATGCACAGTAACATATCATTTATCAGGTCACATACTGACACTAACACACACACATCCGTTGAAAATCTCACCCAACAGGCAGGTCTCTGGTGTGTGTGAGAGAAGCAGGCAGCAGGCCATTGATGAGACATTCCCTCTCATTCAACTCCACAAAACACACACACCTGAGATCCGTTACAAATGAGGATGGACTGGTTTCACCTGCTGCACTGTTAGACGTGTACCGGCATGACAACATACAGCCAGAACATGTACACAACACATGAAACACAACACACACACGGTTTATCACGCCAGGTGAAGGTGTCATGAATAGACTGAAGAATAAGTGACTGTGAGTCACATAAATGCTTCATATTTTATGTCTAAACACAAAAGATACGTATGACCTTAAATATCCTTTTGTGTGGCATAGAAAGCTTTAATTGAGCAAACACACACACACACACACACACACACACACACAGTCTGGTTCCCTATCCTTGTGGGGACTCCCCATAGGCGCCCCATATGGTTTTTATACTGTACAAACTGTATTTTCTATCGCCCTACACCAAACCTACCCCTCACAGAAAATTTTGTGCATTTTTACAAATCTCAAAAAAACTCATTCTCTATGATTTACAAGTTTTTGTACCCATGGGGCCCTCAATTCAGGTCCTCACGGTGGCACAAGTCCCCATGAGTTGGTGTGTATTCAGGTTTAAGTCCCCACTAGTGTAGAAAACCTGTACACACACACAAACAAACACACACACATGCCTGAGGTGTGTTGGGGATGAAAACGCATACGCTCTAGTAATTAAATATGAATATCAAGACTTCCTGCAGTCTAATCTGAAGCTCATCCTCCTTTTCCTTACCCCTGTATGAGCTAAACAGAACAATAACAATAAGAAGCAAAAAAAAAAAAAAAAGGAGAGAGAGAGAGAAAGATCTCACTCTCAGATTTGCCAAGTCACAAAAGTCTGTGATTTAAAGTTAATATGAACTAACTTCCCATTAATTTTTTTCCATAAGAATTTATTTGAGTTATGCAATCCACAATAATTTGTGTGTCAACAATTCCAGAAGAAAATTTGTATTGCTCTGAGGTTGGTCTTTTTAAAGCCCAGAAGACAAAAAACATGATAGAGAAGGTGTATCATCGTTGCCGCAAATCTCTTAACCTTCTGGTGGTCTTCAGTTATTTTAGACAGATTTTGTTTTATTTATGTATTTATTTCTTTTTACTTCATCGAAATGCCACAAAACTAGGTGGCTTTTGCTGCACTTGCCATATAAACACACACACACAAATCATAATAAAAGTAACACTTATGATACAGTTCCATAGGAAATGAATGGGAAATACAAAAAAAAAAAATACAGAGCAACATTTGTGGGTACAATCTACAGATCATGTCTATTTATAAAATTAAATCATGTCTGAAAATACTCAACTAGGGAATACACTCTTCTAGTGGTAACATCATGGTATGACATATGATTTTCTTTATTTCTCCCACTAGATGGCACTAACCAATCTGCCTTCCATGCACTGGATTTCAAATAAATTTTTAAGTTAAACACTGTATTAATTGATAGTAATTTTAATACATTTTTTTCATAATAATTGTATTATGTCATATAGAAATAAATGGTGCATAATTTAGAGGTGAATATTGTCTACTAGTACCATGAAGCCCCTCAAAATACAAAATACAATATATATACACATACATACGTACATATATATATATATATATATATATATATATAATTGAAACAAAATACACAAACATACATTCATCAGTGCATTCATTCAATTATGAAAATATGTTACACTTATTGTTTTTAGCCTGTTTTGACCCTGAGGATCACAAGTATGACCCCTAAATGAGGGACACCAGAGGGTTAACATTCCTAAGGAGAAATAAAAATAGAAACAAATTAGATAGTTGACAACAGTAGTAGGAGTCAACATTTGAGCTCCATTTAATTTCATTTATTAACATCAATAAGCCAATACTTATTTTCATGTTACGACCAATAACTGATAAATGATACACAATATAATTCCATACCAATTTGTATCTATATTGCTACATGCAACTCACTCTGATATGTGCGCTTAAAGGGTTAAACCTTTGCCATAATCCATCACCATCTCTTTAAATTAGTGATGATCTGTCTTAAAACAAGTGGAAACATATATCCAATATCGGCAGATAAATATCCATTAAAGTCCAATAGCAGTAAAAATAAATAAATAAATAAAAACACCGATATGGTGGCAACTTTTTGTGCATCCATAAAATGAAACTCAACAGAGTCATTTCTGAGAAATACTGTACATTTTTCTTCTGAGCCACTTTATCTACAAAAACACAAACAGCACTGTAGAGCCCTCATGTTTAAATAGACTGGAGCTGTGAAAGCTACGTGAGCGGCAGATGTTTGATCTGCACATGCTCTGATATGAGCTAATCCCTTTCATCCTCATACAAACATGGCTGATTCATTTATCAACACATACAGATGGAACAGATGCTCTAAACCAGAGTAACTCAGCTCATGGGTCACACATCTCTTCTGATAGTCTCAAAAAATGCTTTATGCAATAATAACCATATAACATATGGTTATATCTTCATAAAAGTACACATGCACGCTCACTCATGCACTTTTAAAAAAGGACGTAGTCTGTCCCCTGCTGGTCACATGAGAATAAACAGTCCACATTCATACACACTGGCACTAAAGTATGAACGAATGAGAGCTGCAATAACAAGCACCAAGCTAAGATCAGTTCAAACAGAACAAAATAAACACATACACATCTGTATGTGTATAAAGTGTGCTGATATTGAGTATCAGCTGTTTAAATGAGGCCTCGGTGACCATATGGCGATACAGAGACAGGAGATAATAGGAGATCTGTCAACACCATTTGGTCCCAAGGCATTAGATAGCAGAACACAGTCTAGACCCACTTTAATCTGACTTTCCTGAGTGTGTGTGTTTATGTGTGGTATTTTGTGTGTGTGTGTGAATTAAAAAAAACTACTCTGGTAGTTTAAGCTGGTTAATTTTAGCTGTAATCCTCTGCAAAGCCATTGACCAATAGGCTGCAGACCTGAAGCAAAACCAACGGGTTGTAGTGTGATGAAACCACCAACAGATGGCAGCACTACAGCACAAGAGTGTTTCAAAATTAAAGTGTTTACATATAGGCTGTGCCTGAAACCTAGCGGCACATTTAAATCAAAACCTATTTGCTAATCTATCTACTAAGATACCTCCAAGTTTTTTGTCTGGATGATTTCTTAAAGGGGTCATATGATGCAATTAAAATTTTTCCTTTCTCTTTGAAGTGTTGCAAGCTCTTGGTGCATAAAGAAGATCTGTAAAGTTGCAAAGACTAAAGTCTCAAATCCAAAGAGATATTCTTTATAAAAGTTAAGAGTCAACCACGCCTACCTAAAACGGCTCGTTCTAACACGCCCCCACATGTATACATCACGATGTGGGAAGATTTGCATAACGCCACCCAAATGTTCACGCAAAGAAAGAAGGCATAACTTTTATTCTCGCTGTAGTATTGATACAAATAAAAGTAATGCTTGTTACATACTATTGACCCAGTACTGACACATATTATTTATTAGGTGGTTGGCTTTGTTTATTAATTTTTGTTTCTTTGTTTGTTTGTAATCAAAGATAAAGTACACGTTATATTTGTGTGTCGAAGATAAGGCTTTATTTTTGACAAAAGCTTGGTGTTCAGTTTAATAAGATTTAATTTTTTTTTAGCTAGTAACTTTTATTTTCGCTGTAGTATTGTTGTTGCCGCCGCCATGTCGTGAAGGCGCTGTGTGTTTCGTTGTGAAAGCGAAGCTACTTTGTTTGGTCTTCCAAAAGAGGACGATATCCACTTTGTCATACCTAGAGCTGATCCGTGCTGGTCACTGAGGGAATACATCAACTGTGGATTGCCGGATCGGCTTTCACCGTGGACGAAGCGGAGTCCAGCCCAGGGTCGTCACATGTGGTTGCCGCAAGCCCGCCGGACGCTCCTTCGTCGAATCCACCGGCCTCCCCTCACTCAGCCCGCCGGCCGTTCCTCACTCTAGCCGCTGGCCTCCGCTCACTATAGGCCGCCGTGTGTTTCGTTGTGAAAGCGAAACTACTTTGTTTGGCCAAAAGAGGACACGACTAGAAATCAGTGGTTAAGTTGTATTTACAACACTGTTCCAGAACAGTTCAACCCAAATATTCATTTGTGTGCAGCACATTTTATGGAGGACTGTTTCCTGATCCTGGAAGAGTAGACTACAATGCCGGCTGTTCTGACTCACAGACTGTAAGTATGTTATGTAAG
Organism: Sinocyclocheilus rhinocerous; assembly: GCF_001515625.1. Taxonomy (NCBI): domain Eukaryota; kingdom Metazoa; phylum Chordata; class Actinopteri; order Cypriniformes; family Cyprinidae; genus Sinocyclocheilus; species Sinocyclocheilus rhinocerous. The sequence continues at coordinate 2,070,347 of NW_015656360.1, forward strand.
TATGGGTATAGAGGATAGGGCTGCACGATAAATCGAAATGGAATCGAGATTGCGATTCGACAGAAGCTGCGATTGTCATGCGTATCTTTCAGTGAAGCACGGTTCTGTAATCAGCAGTAAATCTCCATCCGAAGGCCAGAGGGCGCTCTCGCGCTGAAACTCCAAATATGCCCCGAAGAAGTAATCCAGGAAATGCCTATCGCTGCAGCTGAATAAACAGAAGATTCAACTGCTTTCATTGATTCAACGTGACTAATAAACACACGACTACGGCAATATAGGGTTTATCGGAGTTCTTATTTTAACCTGTATTGCATTTTTACAATACATATTGTTTCAAAGCAGTTTTACGTTGTATTAAAAACACCAGGTGGGCAGGCCAGAGGCAAATGCGGCAAGAGAAAACAATTTAAAAGATGTTTAGAGAGAAAAGAAAAACTTTGGAAGAACTAGACTTGCATGCAAGGAACATCAGGCTAGGCACATACTGCACACATATGTATATATATATATATATATATATATATATATATATATATATTGTTGCGTTTATAATTTTGTTCAGTGTATTAAAGGGATAGTTCAGCCATAAATGAAAATACTGTTATCATTCACCCTCATGTCAGCTCAAAACATGTATTACTTTCTTTCTTCATAAAATATACAACAGCCTATTAAAAGAAGATATTTTGAAGAATTTTCTTAACAGTTTTGGTTACTACTATTGACTTCCATTATATGGAGAAAAAAAAACATTACAACTTACATTACAATACAATTCAGTTTTCAGTTAATAGCAAATTGTTCGAACATGAAAAATGCTGTACAACGGTCATTTTCACCAAAGTCATGAAATATTCACTAGATTATGTCTAAAGCTCACTTGAATTTGCTCAAGGTCACTAGATATGGCATTATGGTTTCCTTGGAAGGAAGTCTGAAACCAGTTTCCTTCATAGTAAAAGTTTTGGCAGAAAGGTGGCTGCTTTAGGTTTATGACACAGCCAGAAAGAAACTCTCAGATTCACACTAACTACGTATATTTATCAAGGATAATACTGTCCAGTATCTACACAACTGGTATGCATGTGTATGACTGGACCCGAATTATGTGCATGAGAGGAAGTCAAAAGGGGGTGTGAGGCCCATCACACCTGTTCAACATGAAGACCAGAGAGATTGGAGCAGCAACTGAACACAGAGCAGATGTGCCGACGCGAACACATGCACACACACACATACACCACCGCTCAAAGGTTTGGGGTAAGCATGATTTTTTTTTTCTTTTTATTCAGCAAGGATGCATTACATTTACAAAAAGTGACAGTAAAGACATTTAGAATGTTAAAGAAGATTTCTATTTTAAATAACTTCTGTTCTTTTGAAATTTGTATGCATCATAGAACCCTAAAAAAAGATGTTTCTTAAGCAGCAAATCAGCATATTAGAATGATTTCTAGAGGATCATGTGACACTGAAGACTGGAATAATGATGCTGAAAATGCAGCCTTGGTGAGCATAAGAGACTTCTTTAAAAACATTTTAAAAAATTTACCAACCCTAAACTATTCAACAGTAGTGTATGCTTATATACAAGTGAATATGCAACTTCTATATATCAATTTAAAATGTCACAAATGTTTGCAACAGTATACTACTTAACACAACAAAGGAACATAACCTGACGTGTGATTCTTAGGAGCTTTAGAGGGGGCTGAATGGGTTGAGATGGGTTGCTGCGTATGTGTCAGATACCTGAAGACATTCTCCTCACTGACCCCTTTTAAGTCAACTGTGAAATTGTTCTGGTCTAAAAATACATCCTCCATGGCTCCGAACATTAATGTCTGTGTGAATGGTGTGTTTCAGTGTGTGTGGTTTCCCTTCTGCATTGCTGAATTCCACATCAGTGCAGCTGCTTTAACAACCACACCCCATCACCATGGCGACCGTGCCTCCTGGCAACCATCAATGTTTCCACAGTCCAGTGGGTTATGGGGAGCTAAGCAACAACACAGCAACTTAAACTGGATGTTCCTGTAACCACAACCCAATTATTTATCAATGGGGTGGAGTTTGTGTTCTTGTTTATTAAAGAAATATCTTGATAGATTTCTGTGTTGGAGTGTTATGAATGAGATTATCTGACACTTCTTTCTTAATGCTGAGATCATTCATCTTTACTCATTTGTGTTTGACTGCATCTGATCAAGCATGCCAGTAAATTGATGTGCGTTTGTGTGTGATTTAATACACACAGTCACACACACACACACACACACACACACACACAAACTTATACTTCAGCCATTTAACCAACTAAAGTTCTTGAAGGCTTATCTATTTTTCACCACCAGCAAATATTTTTTTTTTTGTAACATACAGGTTATTAAACAACATTAGATATATTTTAATTCAGTATCAACTGACATTGCATTACCCTGCTGAAAAAAAAGAACAGTTAAAACCAGCCTAGGCTGATTGGCTGGTTTTAGCTGGTCATACTCATAGCTGGTTTTCAGGCTGGTTTTAGAGGGGTTTTGACCACTTCTTTACTTGGTCAGGCTGGGAGACCAGCTGATCAACCAGCTAAAACCAGCTCATCATGGCTGGGAGACCAGCAAAAAACAAGCTACTTCCAGCTTAAACTAGCTAACCAGCTTAGGTTAGTTTTAGCTGGGGTTTTTTCAGCAGGTTGTATTTTTGATTGAAGCAGTTTGAACATTTTTTTTTTATTTATTGCTCATGCTCATTTTACATATTTTTAATTTTACTTTGCCTTACCTTGCCTTCATCAAAAAACCTAAAGTTACCCACCAAAAATTAATCTTTAAAAACACTAATAATTTTATAGTACAAAATATGAATGAAAATAATTATAGCCTTGCCATATCAGACAAAATTTCATATCAGTGCATCACAATTTTAAAGACAATTGGCATTCAAGTTGACAACCTTTTTAAGAAATGGTATAAATGGTATTGAATTTTTTGCTGCTATTTCTGAGTGTTTCAGCATGAATGCTTCATTAAACTTCAGTAACCAGTGAGCAACTTCCCTTATTATCATAATATTTGCATAGGTTTCTAGAGGAATTTCTATATAGAGATCAGTGCCCAACAGCCACTAAAATATTTTGCGAAAAAATGCACTCAAATACTGAATATATGAAATACGTGTTTATATGAAAGACAAAATAATTAATTAAAAGCAAATAATTCTCATTAAGAGATCTCTGAGATATTCCCTATTAAAGGGTAAACTATTTTTTAAAAAAAGGTCACATCTGACAATATGAAGTTCACTCTCTTTTCAATTGACTTTACAATAAATTTCCACTTCTCTTTCGTCATCTCCTGCTCTCCATTACACTGTGAGTCTCTCTGGCTGGTGGAGAGCTGCAGAGAGAGGGGCTTGTGGTCAGAAGAGGCCCAGCACCCTCCCTTACAGGATTGACTCTCTGCATCTGCTGGGCCCCTTCAGTTCACTCAACCCCTGTTAGCAGATGTAAATTACAATGTTGGACTGCAAGGATGACGTGTTTCTTCCGTCTCTCTGTCTGTGTGTGTGTGTGTGCCTGTGTGTTCACATCTGTAGAACTGTAGTGTGGACCCCAGCGGTTGAAACTCAAACCTCCACTGGGATGAAAGTAATGTGGAGAGGAGAGGAGAGGAGAGGAGAGGAGAGGAGAGATTTTGATAGCCTTGAATTTATGAGAATTCATTGGAAATTTTGGGAAATTTATAAAACTGTATCATATACAAACATAAATATAAACATTTCGTTTGATCGTAAGCTGACATGCATGTAAACTAATACAAATTTTTTAAATTAAATTTTTTGATTTTTTGGGAATCTGTGATGCTTTTTTTCAGGATTTATTGATGAATAAAAACTTAAAAACAGTGTTTTTTCAAAACAGAAATCTTTTCTAAAAATATAAGTCTTTACTTTTACTTTTTATTAATTTAACACATCCTTGTTAAATAAAAGTATTAATTTCTTTCAAAAAAGAGAAAAAAAAATTTTTTGACCCCAAACTTTTGAATGGTAGTGTATTGTTAAAAAAGGATTTCTATTTTAAATAAATGCTGTTCTTTTTTTTAACTCTTTATTTATCAAAGAATCCTGAAAAAAAGAATCACAGGTAATAAAAAAATATTAAGCAGCATAACTGTTTCCAAAATTGATAATAAATCAGCATATTAGAATGATTTCTAAAGAATCATGTGACAATGAAGACTGGAGTATGACTGTATAAACACTTTTGGTATTTAATAGTCAAACTTGAATCCCATAGATCAACTATATTTAGAATATCAAAACTTAGATGAAGTCTTTGGGCTCAAATGCAGCAAGTGTGTCTTCAGAGAAAATGGAGGGGAATCCCCCCTTTGGTGACTAAGGGGTATTGAGTGGGGGGTAATTTTTAGACTTTTGTTTCATTATTATCATCTCACCTAAATGTTTGTTCAGTCAGTGTATTTGTTTTTACAATGGTTTAATTTAGTTGCACAGTATATTAAACACAGCACAAGGAAATTTTAAACATAATTGTTTGTAATATTCATGTAATTTACATACTCACCAAGATGGACATGTTGATATTTTATGTGCAGGATTTAAGAAATGATTTGTGCATGTTATGGAGGAATGCACAGTGCATGTAGGGGGTGTGGCCTGCACTAAGCAGTGTGCTGTGTGCATGTGATTAAGCAATGTGCAGGGTAGTAATTCAACTGAAATTGCATTAAATCTGGTTGTTTCAACCAAAATTATGCTGCAAGATTTTTTTTCTCAACTACATTTAAGTTCCCAGTTCCTGCAATTTTGCAAATTCCCAGTTTATGCCTATTAATTCCCGTTAATTCCCATGGAAAGTTTCCAGTCTTGAAAATTCCCGGAATTTTGCAGCCCTAATTATGATATTATGATAATTAAGCACTATTTAATGAAATAAATTTAGAACTTTAGTGATTAGAACTAAAACTTGGTAACCATGTATGAATGCATATTTGTCATTTTAGCTGAACTTAGGACTGGTGGTGGTGCTTAAGATTCATTCAGAGTTTCTGTAAAAAAAAAATAGAATTGAGAATAGTAATAGATAATTATTATTAAAAGATAATGCTTCTACTAATTTTACTAATATACTAACAATATAAAACGCACTAAGGATTGATGAGCTGCTGGGTTCCTGAATATTAATCACGTTGTCAGCATATTTTTGGGTATATTCCATTAATATTCTGCATATGTCACCTCATACAGTTCAGGAGAAAAAAACTTTTTTTTCATGTGTTATGTTCCTAATAAAGTATTCAGCCAACTGGCAGGTAGTTTTATTCACTTGCCAATGTCCATTTTCTCGCATTAGCAACTCGCCAAGTGTTAATTCTGGACCCTGAATTGAAATACAAAGCTGGGACTTGGGAATATTCCAATAGTGCCCCCCAAAATCATCCAGACGCTGACACTCAACCATAACAGAAACCCCCTAGGAGCTTCCAGCCTGGCTCTGGGCAGATAACAGCTCATTTGAAACAGATATCAACCCTCTGCGGGTTTTTCAATGATAATGACTGAATTATACTCTCTCTCTCAAACACACACATTCATGTACGGATCATTTTGGTTTTCTGTCCCAATGACACACATTCTCACATAAACACTCACAAAGCTCCAGACATTATTACAACCATGATTCTAACTATCAACTCATCTGTGCTCTCCTTCCTGTTGTTTGTAAGGACTGTGCAGAGATACAGTCTGTCTGTGTGTGTGTGTGTGTGTGTGTGTGTGTGTGTGTGTGAGAGAGAGAGAGAGAGAGAGAGAGAGAGAGAGAGAGAGTGAATGGGTTCTGGGAAAGGTGTATTGTCCCGCTGGCCTCTTGATGTTGGCATGTGAGATTCATGTTAGCCGAACTAGCCAAGGAGTCACGCAAATGCTGATTACAGATGTGGGCAGCACTTCCTGCTCTCTCCTTCTGTGTCTTATGGCTGATGGGGAATTTTTGTTTGTTAGAAAACTTATTACAGTCTCTCACTGGTTTTGTGGGGCCACATTTTTGACTACAGGGTCATTGCCATGGAAGAGGGTCCATTTTGAACTATCGTTCAAAAGTTTGGGGTTAGTAAGATTTTTTTTAAAGAAATTAATACTTTTATTGAGCAAAGATGAATTCCTGAATTCAGAAAATCCTGAAAACATTGCTAATGTTAAAAAAAAAAAATTCTTGAGCAGCAAATCAGATTAAAATTATATTTGAATGATTTCTGAAGGATCATGTGACACTGAAGACTGGAGTAATGACTGCTGAAAGTAAAATTATCTAATATTTTAAGCGACTTACTGACCTTGACACCCAATCCTGAGGGTCTGCAGGGGTCCTCTCTATGATATCATTTCCATTTATTTATTTTTTTAATTTAATGTATTTTATTATTATTATTTATGACGTAATAGATCCAGATAAAAAGCATCATGTCATTGGCATAAATAAATTCTGATATTCTTTGTAGCTTATTCTTTAAAAAAAAAACTGCCCACTTAGACTGTCTCACAGATATGTAACGCAATAAACCAATTTTGCTATTGTTGTATATATTTTTTTAAACCACCTTTGCATCATAAGCATACCTATGATCACTATGATCAATAATTTGTGCTAAGTAGGCAGCTCACTAGGTTGTGGACCTCCTGTGACCTCTCATCTACACTCCTGTGTTAAAAAAAACACAACTGTCAGACCTACACAAGCAGCTGAGAGAGAGAGAGAAGATGACTGGAAGGAGAAAGAGGGAGGAAGAGAAATGTGTATTCATAGATTTCAGCAGAGAGATAACCAAATAAGGCAACAGCTTAAAGAAGAGACTGATCTTGAGAAAGAAAGTAGCTGAAAAGATAGACAGAGGAGACAGAGGTATGGTGGAAATAAAAAACAATAGCACGACCAACGGGAAAAAAAACACAAGATGAAGAGATGATTAACTGATAAAGAAAGGTCACGAATTGCTGAGATTTGCTGAAGGGGCCATATCATGGAAAGCTGAACTTTCTTTGGTCTTTAAATATAAGAGTTTGATGTTGTACTAGTACATTGACATACTTCAATGTTCACGAAGCAAAGCTCCTTAACCAGTCCACTCAGTCTTTATGGAAACTAAGCTGCAAAAATGGGTCATTCAGAAATCATGATGATATTGACGTCACAATCCATGAGCACTTTAACATATGACCACCTAGGTTTGGCCCAGACTGATGAACAACACGTATGTGGAAGTTATCCTGCACTCCTTTCAAAGTCGGATGTGGGATACTTTACATTTCCTACTTACGGCCATAAATTCATTCCACTGCCCAATGCTTGGAACAAGACGTATAAAGAAACAAAATGGCAGCACTACTGTAAACATTGCAGGTCAACAAAGAAGAACAATCTGTGTAGGATAAATGATGCTGTGCAATGCTAACATTTGTCTTTAGATGTCCAATTATCAAAAGAGAGGCTCATTTACCATGTTTTACACAACTGTCTCTGAAAATGTTTGCTAAGCAGGATATATTGTCATGTAATGTAGGACTCACTTTGACTCACTGAGCACGTTTACACCAGTAAGCTGATAACTCACAAATATCAGCTTATTAAAATAACCAGTTTTCCCCGTTTACATGCACATCAGTAACCTGACAACGCAAGTAAGCTGCTTTTACATGACTTCATTAATAAATCAGGTTATTTCCCTGTAGTGACGTCAAAATATAATCATTTGCATATCTGACTCCGAGTATTCCATACATTTGTCAG